>NC_046299.1:35837500-36149375 GCF_004115265.2 Rhinolophus ferrumequinum | reverse complement strand
ACAATATAGTCTGACTGGCCTAGTATAGTCCATGTTTATATTAATTGCTGTTAATAAGTATACGGGGTCTGACAATTAAGTTTGTGAACTTGTTGCAAAGTTGTTGCTAACTTTTTTTGATATCAGAGGGATTATTCATTATGAATTAGTACCAACTGGACAGTTAACCAAGTTTACTATTTAAAAGTGCTGAAAATGCTGCGTGAAAAAGTTAGATGACCTGTACTTTTTGCCAACAATTCATGGGTCTTGCATAATGACAATGCACCAGCTCACATGGCACTGTCTGTGAGGGAGTTTTTAGCCAGTAAACAAATAACTGTATTGGAACACTCTCCCTACTCACCTGATCTGGCCCCCAATGACTTCTTTCTTTACCCAAAGATAAAGGAAATATTGAAAGGAAGACATTTGGATGACATTCAGGACATCAAGGGTAATCTGACAATAGCTCTGATGGCCATTCCAGAATAAGAGTTCCAAATTTTCTTTGAAAGATGGACGAGGTGCTGGCATCGGTACTTAGCTCCCCAAGGGGAGTACGTCAAAGGTGACCATATTAATATTCAGCAACGAGTGTCACAAACCCTCATGAAGTGGCAGAGGGCAAGACCCTGAGGCAGCCACAGTTGTCTATTTGTGATAGTCAACAGCATGGTTTTGAAGGCTGGACAACAGGCAGAACTACAGTGGTCCTATTACCGGGGTCTTAGTTCTTGCCGAGGCAGAGAAGCATCAAAGTTCAGCAAGCTGATTAGTATGCAAGCAGGGTTTATTATTGATAAATTCTCAAGGAAGAGAATGGACCTAGTGAATTGGGAGAGAGGGGCCTAGTGAGGTAGGGCAAAAGGGGATTGGGGGAGAGGGAGAGAGATATAGAGAGAGAGACAGAGAGAAAGGGGGAAGAGAGAAAGGAGGAGAGAGTGAGGGCCAGAGCGAGAGAGAGCCCATGTCCCAAGGATTTAGTTTGCTGGGTGGGGTGAGGGAGGTACTTATTGATTTGGTGGGAAAAGTGGTGTGTGCTCTTCCACCTGAGGGCATGACCTCCTAAGACGGGTGAAGGTCTGTTGACTGAGATTCTTATCTTGCTCCAGACCATCTCTTGTCATCTGTTGTAAACACAGATCTGTGGCTGGAGGCAGGTAATCAAAGCTGGTTATGAGCTTTTTCTGTAGGCACTGTGGGACGCCTCCCACTCCTCCTCCTCATATATTTTCTAACTTCTACCTAACACTTCCCCCCTCAAGCATTAGGAACCCAAATCTTTGGGGACTTTGGGGCCATGACCACTCTGGCTGCTTCCTGCTGTAAAGGGACGTCGAGACTTCTTTGGGTTCCATCTGCTTGCTAACTATTTATTGGAGGATGCGGAGGGAAGTGCCCATCCATCGGCCCCATGATAAGTGTCTGGAGCTTGGGGTCCCAGGGGTCGATAGTCATTCATGATGATCATTTGTAGCTTTATAGCCTCTATTCTGGAAGATATAAATTTAGTAAGTTGATTATCATAATAACACTAGTATGATTAATAATGGGGCTTCAAAGGGAAGAAGTAAAGACATGACCCGTGAATTTGAATCCCAGAAAGAGGCTGAGGTCTTGATCCTGCATGCGGATTCAAGGATGCTCTGAATGTTCTATTGGATGTGTCCTGATTTGTTAACATAAAAGCAACACTGTTCCTTAATATATAGACATGTTACCCAGCTGAGGCTCTAAGGAGTTCTAATGCCCTTCGATTTCGGAGGGCGACTCCAGCTAATGAGTCCAGTTATTGTTGGAGTGTCCAAACGTTTCCACATTTAATGATTCAGCCATTTTCTGTGATAGGCGGTGGTGGGTTAGTATAGGACTATAGGACTTGTCCTTTTTCCTGTCCACTAATACAGGGTTGTTGCAAGGGGAACTGATGGGTTTAAGTAGCCCACGAGAAAGAAAGTTGGAAATGATAAACTGAAGCCCAGCCCTTGCCTCACGCCTTAGAGGGACTGCTTCTTGTGAGGAAACTGTGAGGGATCCTTCAGACTAATGAGGACTGGGGTAGCATTTTTTCGGCCTGTACAGGAATCCCATGTACCAGACTGCTGAGTCATTTTGACTCTCCCATTTGGGGTGAGAGTATTCAGTGATCTTCAGTTTGCATAACTAACATTTGGAGGGTTGGTTTTAGGACAGAATTTTCTCCTATAACTAAACTATTTTGACCTCTAACAATTGGAAAAGATCACTCCCAAGGAGGTCACTCCCAAGGAGGGCATTCAAGGACTACCAGAAAGGAATGAATGAAATAATATCCATCCCAGAGACGGCCCAAAGGAGGAGTGAAGTTCCTAATGGTGGGCTTTCCCACCACACCCAGGACAGTCCAAGTCCAGAGAAGGCAATAAGGACAGAGTAGGTGGCCACAGTATCCAATAAAAAGGTTATTGTCCTAACTGCCACACCCATGAAAGGTGCTGGCTTGGGTAGCAGATGGCCATCAGCTGTAATTAGTTGGCCGCCAGCTGTAACCAGTTAGCCATTAGCCACTAATATAACTGCTGTGGCTACGCTAGGGGGTTGGTTGGGAAAGAAGCAGACAGCAGATTGTGGCTAGCATGTGGCTCCTGCTTCCTGTGTCTCCAGCCCAGCCGCCAGCGAGACTATAGTGGTATGACTACCCTATCTATGGCTCCGTCGGTGTTCCTTTTTGGCCTCACCGTATCCTGCGTTCTTATGCAGGGAGCAGTACTAGAGTCCTGGCATGACACCTGCCTTTCAGCACACATGACACTTACTGTAGTGTCATTTGGAGCAAGCGATGCAGGGCCTGCAGGATGTGACTGAATGTCACGCAAGCACGGCTAAAACTTGGCCGTGCCTAGCCTCTGTCCATTCCTCCTTTTCTTGAACCCTGGCCTCCCTCTCCTGGTTACGGTTGTAAAAGACTGATATGGGCCAAGCGAGTCGCCCCCCCATCCCCCTGAAAATTTTTAAGTTTTCTTTCCTATAGGGATTTTAAGTTTCCCTTTCCTTAAGTTTCCTTTCCCCTGGTTTCTTAGCTCCCTAGTTCCTTATCTTACCTTTCAAATCAGCTTTTCCCTAGCCTGAACCATAGGAAGTCCCCTTCCCCCTACTGCAGGCCATTCCAGGCCCAGATCCTGGACGAGCACCGCCACCTGAATAACAGGATTGACCAAAAGAGAAGACCACAGATTCCAAGAAGCTAAACAGAATTTCTATCACACAGCCACCTTGCATCGATGGCTTTGGGTCCTGTGTCTTGGGCCAACACTTTTAACTCTGTTTAACCAAAATCTATTTTTTCCTTATTTAGGGGCCTTAGGGATACAGATGATACCCCAGTGAGATTACCAGTCCCAACCAAAGAAGCCAACACGGCGTTCCAAGCAAATCTCGGTCTTCCAGGCGGATCTTGAGACCCTCTTCCTCTCATCTGAGATCAGAGAGGGTGAGAGTTCTGTGAATCCCCCAATAAGTAGGGACAGCTCTATGCCCCTACACAGCAGGAAGTAGATACAGAAGAAAAGACCTCCTGTCCCTCAACTTCCCATAGAGATTTTATGGGGATCACGTCTCTCAAGGGGAAAAGAAGGCAGGCAGTTAGAGATAGGCATCGGGTCTCTGCATTCCTGCATAACCCACGGACGTCGATAGCCCAAAAATACTCCCCTCTCCCAAAACTTTCCCTTCTCACTATATTTCTCTACCCCTATGAGGAAACAAATGGGTACAAAATACCCAACTAGATTAAGCCGGCCACTCACACCTGCCCAGTGAAGACCACAACGACCTTCATTTCACCTGGGCCTCATTATACCATCATTATAATATACATATGCCTGGAAGTTCATTAATATGATTATAACAGACTGAATTCTGGGATGGAACGTGCACAGTTTAAAATGATGAGTTAATAGCCTTTGTCAATCACAGGTGTCAATCAAGTGGTCCCACTCCAGGAAAGGAACAGCCCATTCCAGAGAATAAAAGAGATAAAAACTCCAAGTCCTTGCTAGTCAGCACCCTTTGAGCCTCTTGAGCCTTGCCTTTGCTCTGGGCCCGCTCCAAACCCTTTGGAGTGTACTTTTTCTCCTAATAATGCCACCTTGAGTCACTACTTTCTGCTCGGGCCTGCCTCTATCTCTTTGAAGTACTTTTTTTTCTAATAAACTGCTTTTGCACTACTTTACCTCGGTACCTTGTTCAATTCTTTGCTCAAGATGCCAAGAACCTGGACACAGCACTGAGAAGGGACCACTCTCCTCTAACTAGATCACATTGGCTGTGGTCAGCACTTCATCCAAGGAAACCCCAAGTCCCTGGAGCACCTTTTGTAACTTTCTCCTAAAGTCAGAAGCAGATTGGGTTAGAAATTTGTCTTTTAATATTATTTCTCCCTCGTAAGACTCCAGATCTAGGTAAGTATGTTTAACGAGAGCTTCCCTCAGCCTTTCCAAGAAGGTAATAGGAGTTTTATCCGGGCCCTGGATAATGGCAGACACCTTAGAATAATTACTGTCTTTTGACTGCCTGCCTTGAGTCCCACCTTAATACAGAGAAAGAAATGGTTTCTCTCCCACTTTTGGGAATTGCTGTTATAATCCCATTCATGGTCCATGGGTGGGACCACTGTTTCTCCTATACGGTATTTGTTGTCAGACAGGTGTAAATTGTTAGCAAGTTTTCTGGCCTCTTTAATTACCTTTTCCTGTTCAGTGTCTGACAAAGTTTGCCCCAGAACTATCATCACATCTTTCCAGGTCAGTTCATATGCTAAAGAAAGGTGTTGGAAAGCATCTATATATTTGTCCGGATTGTCTGAATAGTTTCCAAGGTCAGCTTCAATTTGTCTGAACTCAACGAGGGAGAAGGGTCAGTGTATTAGTTAGGGCTGAATTATCCTGCCATTTCTATCAGGGGCAAGAGCTTTATTGTCAGAGCTGCTTTCGGGTCAGGAGAAGCAGGGGCCACTGGCTGTGCTGGGAACCCTGGGTACAGAGGTAATGAAGAAGGCAGCAAATGGGCTTTCTCTGCAGTCCCTGAGGCTGCTTCAGTGAGCATTTGGGGATCAGTAAGCGCCTCATTAGTAGGGCTATGTTCACACTTTTTACATAAATCTACGGCCCCTCCAATAGAAAAATACTTATAGATAAAGAATCTCTGGCCATTTTCCAAGACATTTACAAAAGAGGCTGAGTTGTAGAATTGTGTTATAGTTCAGGTCCCATTAAGGCGCCAAACCTCCCCTTCCCCTAGTTGGTATTGAGGCCAAGCTGTGTTAAAAAAAAAATAAAAATAAAAAAAAGTTAATTGGCCTTTTTTTAAATTTTGAGAATCAAATTGCGACCAGTTAGAGAGGATACATCTCAAGGGAGTGCCGGCAGGAATGGACTCTTGATTCCCCATCTAGAAAAGGGAAATTCCGGCTGGCCCGGTGGCTCAGGTGGTTGGAGCCCCATGTGGAGCTCCTAATGCCGAGGTCGTTGGTTCAATTCCCACATGGACCAGTGAGCTGCACCCTCTATAGCTAAGATTGTGTACAATGGCTTTCCCTGGAGCAGGGCTGCTGTGAGCAGCTGGTGGTCGGCATGAGCTGCCGTGTGTTGCCACAGGCTGCTATGTGCCACTGCGGGAGTGGCCAGCAGTCCAGCGTGCGGCCAGTATGAGTGACCAGCAGCCATTGTGAATGGCCGGCCAGCAGCCAGCAAGAGCTGGTGTGAGCAGCTGACTGGTGACTGACTACCTCAGCCAGGGGGAGCCCAGGCTCATAATACCAGCCTGGGCCAGGGAGATGTGTCCTACACAACTAGACTGAGAAAAAACGGCTTGAACCAGAGTGGGCAGGGGAGGCAGAAGCAGGGGAAGTAAAAGAAAAAAAGAAAACAATTAGAGATATTAAAAAAAAAAAAAGAAAAGGGAAATTCGTTGGGGCAAGGCAAGTCACCCCAGGGGATGGGCAGTGGCAAGAGTATCCCACCCACCCCTTTTCTGGATTTCTGGGGGTTGAGAAAGAGTTCTGATAGTCAATTCCTGCATTCTTCTGGAAGTCAAAAACGGCTCTGTCAGGAGTGGGAAATTATAGGATGGGGATGTCCAGGGTACAGTTTTGATTATTTCACCTCATTGAAGTATTCAAGCCCTCATAAAATCAGTAGTCCCTTTGTTCCTTCACCTCTCGTTCTGCTGGGATTAGCATTACCCCTTGTTGGGCAATAGTGTTCAAAAAGAGATGGCCTTAGGGGAGGCAAATTTGAGAGGTAAAAGAAAGAGGTCTGAAAAGGTCTAAGATCTCCACTGAAGGTGGGAAGGCAAGAAAAGCTTGTGGGTGCATACTCACTGCATTCCAAAAAGCTAGAGACAAAGGGTGCAATCTGAGTCACAGCACCAAAAATGTTAATGGGAGTCTCAATTCTCCTTGCTGATGCAGTGAAGCATCAAAGGTCAGCAAGTTGATTAGTGTGCAAGCAGGGTTTATTAGTGATACATTCTCAGGGAAGAGAACAGACCTAGTGCCTAGTGAGGTCTGAGAGAGGGAGAGAGAGAGAGAGAGAGAGAGAGAGAGAGAGAGAGAGAGAGCGAGAGAGCGCGCGCGCCAGAGCGAGAGAGAGCCCATGTCCCGGGGACTTCTAGTTTTCTGGGTGGGGTGAGGGAGTTACATGTTGATTTGACAGGAAAAGTGGTGCATGCTCTTCCACAGGAGGGTGTGACCTCCTAAGATGGGTGGAGGTCTGTTGACTCAAGTCCTTATCTTGCTCCACACCACCTCTTGTCATCTGTTGTAAAAACAGCTAAGTGGCTGGAGGCAGGTAATCAAAGCTAGTTATGAGCTTTTTCTGTAGGCACTGTGGGCCCCTTCTTCCCCCTCCTCTTTCTCTACATTTTCTAACTTCTACCTAACAATCCTCCCTCTGTCAATGGGCCCTCCTCACCCGCTCCCCAAGTCTGTCCAGCAATGTGGGAGAATTAGCCTGAGATGAGCTATCCCTGCTCACTGCTTCTCCCATCTGGAACGTAACAAAACCCTAGGGCTCAGGAGTGGTCATGCCAGAGGGAGATCCAAGGCCAGTCCTTCCACAGTCGTCAAAATTTGTTACTGACCCTTCTGATGTAGAATTTCTGATGTGTGTGTGTCTGCCGAGATCATAGTCTCATGAAACTGAAGAATGGAAACACGAACCAGAGAAGCCAGAGGTTGCAGAAGAGGATAGTTTATTAAGGCGAAGAGTTACAGCTCCCGAGTGGGAGGGGTACCCAAAGCTGGGATGCCCACCCACTACAGCAAAATACTTCTGTTTTTATACTTGAATATCTAAGGAGAAAGCTGACATCTACTGGTGCAGTTTTATCCAATTCTCAGACTTGAGTAGGCTTTTGAGAAGGCTTTTTGAAACAAACCAGCTGCCCTGTGCTAATGATGTTTCCCAGGGCTGCAGCCTTGAAGATATGACTGTCCTTGTCCATTCTACCAGGGAATTCCTGACTGCCTGAAGTCATGCTAACTAACCTGCCTCACTTCTGGGTCAGGGAACCAAACCAAGGTCCTTCTGACCAGTGCCATTCACAATAGAGCAAGACAGAGGTGGGTAAAGCAGAGAAGAAACTTTATTTTTTCATCAAGGAATGGAGAAGGAGGACCTCATGATCTAATGGCATCTTCTCCCCGACTGGGGAAGAGCCTTCGCATTGGTAATCTGTGTCGCAGAGTGATTAAACTCTCCTATGCGTGCGTAGTTATTCTTCTGTTGCATTCTGCCTTGTTGCACACGGTCCATTTTGCACACGACACCCCATTGCCATCTTGATTTTTGCACTAGGCATCTTGGTCTTTGAAGTCGGGAATCTTTTTCAGTTCCTGTAAGCAAGCATAGTTCATGAATAGGTATTGAGAAATGTTAGGGTCTTTTGGATGATAGCCCATGACAAATTAAAGTTTCTTATGTCTAGAGGGCTGCTAGAAAGAAGTAAAATTTCGCCAAAACGTTAATGCTTGTAGGCCAGGGTCATGGGTATCTCAGGGATAACAAAATGATAATACAAGCACCAAAGCCTCCATCACTTTCATCTTTGCATTTGGCAAAATTCAGACATCTAAACACCTTTCTATCTACATAGAAAATCACCAAATGCACAGGGAGTGAATCTGAGGACTGCAGTGGAGACAGTGTACACTAGAGGAGAGAGTTGAAAAAAAGAGACCCCTGGGTCAGGGCATTTGAAAGAGCTGGAAGGTACAGGAAGGATGAGGTGGCACCCACCCAGGAGGTCAAAGGAAACAGAAAGACTTCCCAGCCTCCAGCCATCTTCTTCAGCTAACCAATCCACTGCCTATAATTTCACCCACGCCACCTCTCTGTCCTCCTACTTCTGCAGGCATTCTCCTTGCTAAGCCAAAAGATTATATCTTGGCAGAATAACTTGGCAAATATTTTAGCCCCATGACACAGCAGTTTATATCCCCATTTAGAAAAGAAATAGTGCCTGAATCCAACTCATGGATGGATGGGGATTTCTAGGTCAATTCAGTATATTACTGTGTTTCCTTGAAAGTAAGACCTGAGCTGGCCTGGTGGCTCAGGTGGTTGGAGCGCTGTGCTCCTAACACGGAGGTCACCGGGTAGATTCCCACATGGGCCAGTGAGCTGCGCCCTCTACAGCTAAGATTGTGAACAGCAGCTCTCCCTGAAACTGGGTTGCTGAGAGCTGCCACGGGCAGCGTGAGTGGCTGGCAGCCAGCATGAGCATGTGCTGCCATGGGCTACCTTCGGTGTGCTGCCACGAGTGGCCGGTGGCCAGCATGAGTAGCCAGCATCCAGCGTGAGCGGCTGGCAGCCCGCAAGAGCAACTAGACTGGGAAAAAATAGCTTGAAACGGAGTGAGGTGTGGCGGGGCGGGGAGGGGGGGGGGGGGATGGAGAGGTAGAAGAAAGAGGGGGAAAAAAAAGAAAGAAGTAAGACCTAACCGGAAAATCAGTTCTAATAAGTCCTTTGGAGCAAAAATTAATATAAGACCCAGTATTATATTATATTATATTATATTATATTATATTATACCTGGTCTTATAGTATAGTAAAACAAGATTGGGTCTTATATTAATTTTTGGTCCAAAAGACGCATTAGAGCTGATTGTCCGGCTTGGTCTTATTTTTGGGGAAACACGGTATTGTATAAAAATGTATAACTCGTATTAATGTGTCTCACATGCTCACATGCTATTGTAAATATCTATAACGAGTAGAGAGGATCCTTGTTTGGGGATTACTGATTATAGAATGGAGATCCCTGCCCTATCCTATGTGGTCTCACAATAACAACAGCGAATCCCAGAAGAGAAAAGAAAACAAGAGCTTAACTTAAGATTTGGTGACTGCCTGAGTACTCAGAGATATTTCCTAGGACAGCACAGTCACCAGCCTGATGCAGCAGGTTTTCTCTCTCTCTCTCTCTCTCTCTCTCTCTCTCCAGTGGGGTAGATGAGTGGGGAAGGGGTGGGAAAGGAAGGTGGAGGTTGGGCAGTGGGTAATTGAATGCCTGTGTCTATTTTCCCTGAAATCCCCACTCAGAATTAATGACTAGCAAAGAAAGGGTCCAACAGCCCTTACTAGTTAGGTAAAAATGGTATATTCCACTGATGGTGCCACATACCATCTTGGTTTTATACAAAGTAATGGCAACTGATTCTGTGGGGATACTTTATCCCTCCCTGCCAGCACCACCTGAAACAAAGTTCTTAGCTCAATTAGGCCCTCTACACACAGAGATTTCCCTAAATCTGAGGGTCTACTTCACTAAAATTTGGCGAAGCTGAAACCCAGTTATGTCCACTGGGCTCCTGCAGCTCTTTAAACAGAGTATCAGTGGGGAAGAACTGAAAATGAACATGGTCCCTCAGTTTAGTGGGCAGAAGTTCAGCTCATGTTCATAGCTCTGACCAGTACTCCCCTTACAAGCTTTGTTCTACAGTTACTGCCTCTGAGGCAAGGAGATTATAGGCTGGACTATAAAAGAGAACTCTGTTTGGGACCTCAAACTATGCAAACAAATCATACCTGCTGATCAGATTGTCTGGCTCACTCATGTAGATACCCATAGTATGGCTCCATTTTGTACTGAGATATAATGCTGATATAAAAGCCATTGCTGCATGTCAAACTTGACTCCTGCCAGAAGGTATTCCATTTATCTAACCATAAAGTATGCCAGTGTCTGAGGCACTGACCTTGCCCAATCCTGACTGATTATATCAGATTTTTAACCCTCTCTGGGAGGTATAAATGGGATCTCTCCACTATTGATATTTTTTTTCAGGTTACAGTGCTATTGTTCCAGGCTGATTAATCGACAAAACATTATGGCCCTTGAAAATCATCATGCCATGTTTCTGGGTTTCTGGACCATTTATAGTCTGAAATGTTGGTGTCTTTTTTCACAAAGTCTATCCAATAGTCTAGACCTAATAATCAATGTATTCAGTAGACATTCTGTGCTCCCTACTACCCACAGACATGTAGCATTCTTGAGCATATCGGGATGGCTTACTCAAAAATCAACTCATAAATACTTCTAAAATTGTACCTCCCTTCCCAGTCCACATACCTTGAAAACATTTTGCGCAGTAAATGAGGCTGTTGTCACCAAAACGGTCATGTTCTCTTGGCGGATTTCTGAGTAATGAGCAAAACCAAAGGGATGGAGGCATAAATAAGCCTAATTTAAATTTTGAGATTTTGCCTTGACATTTCTTAGACTTGATTTATTTATTTTTCCTCCTGAAAACAATCCCAGACTAGCCTGATTTTACACTCTCTGTGTGGCAGCATAAAAAAGGAGCCAGAAGGATTCAACTTTAATTTTGATTCAGCCATTTTGAATAAAAATGTCCTTGTTCCTCTTGCACTTGACACTTATGGTTGAACTGTCTGTGTGCAGATAGGGGATGATCAGAGAAAAGGTGAAATGATAGGTACTATAATGGCAACCATGTATTTTGTGGTAGTAGAGGGAGAAAAACATCCCTAGAACCTGGGATTAGACCCTAAGAATTTTAGGGGGCCTGGAAGAGACACCTTTGTCCAAATCAAACTACAGCTGCACCTAGAAATATGACTTGCTTCTGGATTTGTCAATCCTTCCCTTGTGCCATAAAAACAGAAAAATGCACATGGACATAGCTGGCACAAATTTATTCTACTCTTCCTGAAACTATACACACAACTATCAAGTCTGTCACTTCTTGTTGATACTGCCCATGTGTCTTTACCAAACCAATGTGATGGTGGTTTTATAATAAATCCCAAAGTTACTTGTGCCCCTTAGTGTTTCTCTGTGAACAAGTGTGGGCCACAGAATATCTCCATTAGGACTGAGATTTCTTTCAGCTCATCTATTGCTTCCTTAATTATTGTCAGTGACACCACAGATTAGCATGTCAGTCTAAATTCCTTTTCGTAGGACCGAATAGAGAATGACCTGGCCAGAGACTACATCTTGGCTATCTAAAATGAGACCTTCTGGATTCCTGTGGGAACCTAGTTGGCTGAGTACACCTTAGGGGACATAATTGTAGGCAAACTTCAGATTGACCTCATAATGCTGCTTGGGATCCTATTGATGATTGCCTTAATTTTTATGTGACATAGTTGATCCTGGCCTGTGTCAGATTAATTAGAATGGCCAATGGATTGACATATTTTTGTGATTTTCAAGTATCTGGCATAGGGGTAGATTGTTGATAAAAAATATCCAGCAAGGTTCGTGAAAATCCCTCAGAGCTGCTCAGTGCATCGACACCCATGAGAATTGACCTAAGTACAGAGCAGACAAGGCTTTGCATTCCTCCAGCATCCCCTCTAGGGTATTTTTGTAGCAGATTTCAGTGCTTCCAGTAAGAATAGGTCTGGACAGCTATTCATTTACCTATGCATAGCTTTTCCAGCCTAGATGGCAGATTGATAGCAAGTTATAGATGGCAGATTTCTAGCACATTTCACCAGTGTACATCACAGTTTCTTCTCTGACAGTAGGGACCCAAGGTCATGTCTTCTCCAACATTATATGGATCTCAGGTCTGAAGGAAGTGGGTCTTCCATGGGTGCTCTATGTCAGCCCCAGGGGTAGTGTCTATTATGTATTTCATTATAAAACATATCAGCTATTGTATTGTATATTATATCTGCTATTTCTACATTTGTTGGAGTTCTCTTTACTGTTTATTAGCCAATCCTTCCTCATTCTGATCCCTTGTTATTCGTAGTAACAAGGTTAGCATGGCACTACCATCAGTTCTAACTTGATTCTGATATTTTTGCTTATAAAATCTATGTTGTCCAAAGGTGAAAACCGGTTTGCTTTGTGAACTCTGTTGAAAGAGTAATTAATAGTGGATTATTCCTACCAAATGATTTTTTTTTTAATTGGGGAATATTGGGAAACAGTGTGTTTCTCCAGGACCCGTCAGCTCCAAGCGTTGTCCTTCTGTCTAGTTGTAGAAGGTGCAGCTCAGCTTCAATTCCAGTCGCCATTTTCCATCTTCAATTGTAGGGGGCACAGCACACCATCCCATGTGGAAATTAAACAGGCAACCTTGTTGTTCAGAGCTCGCGCGCTAACCAACTGAGCCACCTGGCTGCCCCTCAGGAAGCTCAGCTGCAGTTCATTGTCTTCAATCTAGTTGTGGAGGGCACAGCCCACTGGCCCATGTGGGAATCAAACTGGCAACTCTGCTGTTCAGAACTTGCGCTCTAACAAACTGAGCCATCCGGACACCCCCAGATGATTTTTTTTTTTAATCCCAGTAGTAATCATTTATTTGAAGGCATTTGATAGCTTTATATTTAGGTTTGCAAGAGTTTCAATTTTCTTTCCCACTTGTAATTTCTTGAGTTTAAAAATTTCTAAAATATAACTTACAGTCAAGATGGCAGAGTAGATAAATGCTGTACTTGCCTCCTCCCATGACGACACCAAAATTACAACTAAATTATAGAACAAACATCGAGAACCACCTGAACACTAGCTGAATAGAATTCCTATAACGAAGGATATAAAATAGCCACCTTGAAACTGATAGGAGGGGCCAAACGTGAAACATGCTGGTCCCACACCCACCTGTAGCAGTTAATAACTGGGAGAGAGATCTCAGCTGCAGAGATACCTACTGAGGAGCAAGAGTTCCCAGCCCCACACCAGGCTCCCCAGCTCAAATCTCCAGTGCTGGAAAGAGGAGTCTCCACAACAGCTGGCTGTGAAAATCAGCAGGGACTCGGTTTGGGTAAGATGGAGGGCTTTTGCTAATTCAGGCATCCTCTTAAAGGGACTGTGTACAGACTCACTTGCTCACATCACTCGTCCTAAGCTGCAGAGAAGGGTCAGCAGCTCAAAAAGCTCCAGGGACATATGGGAAAGAACTGAATTGTCTGGCTTCTGTTGGTGAAGCCAGAGGGCAGTGTAAGGGTGAAACTTAAGAAATCAATTACTCAGTAAGCCTATATCTTGATTCACCTCATAGTTTGCTATTCAGCTGGTTTTTTTCTTTTCTTGTTTTCTCCCTCACTGCCCAATTTAATTGCTCTACATTACCAAAGCTACATACATACCTTTTTAAGCTAGCTAACCAGTAGAACACTAACTTGCAAGAAACTGAGTCAGTCCACTGAATGCCAGCAACCAGGCCGCAATTCTGGACTGTGATTCTCTGTCAGATGATATGAATCACCCAGAAGACTGGGTTGGAGATAACTTTCGTAGAACAAACCAAACCCCAGGAGATATTCTCCCAGATGAGTCACATGACTGATTCTCTCTTTCCTTTGTTCTGCTTCTTGTGTACCTGTAAAATCTTCTGAAGATTCTAGAAACAGGGAGGTGGCCATTGGACAGGAGTCCCCCATCCTTCTAGAATGTCAGCATTCTGAATAAACGTGCTTTTCTTTCCACTTTGTCTCTTAATTTTTGACTTTTTCAAGTGGCAGGCAGCTGGACCTTACCATGGTAACAACAGCAGGGACAGCTTCCTCTGGGACCAAAGTGTCAGGAGATACCATTGCTTGCTTGTTGAGCCCTCCCCCAATACAGCCTGCAGGAGGGGTGAACGGGTGGCTCAGCTGGTTGGAGCACAAGCTCTGGGCAACGAGGCTGCCAGTTCGATTCCCACATGGGCCAGCAATCTGTGCCCTCCTCAACTAGAATGAAGTCAATGAGCTACCGCTCAGACCCCGAGTGGCCAGATGACTCGGTTGGAGAGCGGGCAATCAACCACAAGGTTGCTGGTTTGACTCCTCGACTCCCCCAAGGGATGGGGGCTGTTCCCCCCCCGCAACTAAGATTGAACACGGCACCTTGAGCTGAGCTGCCGCTGAGTTCCCAGATGGCTCAGTTGGTTGGAGCGCGTCCTCTCAACCACAAGGTTGCCGGTTCGCCTCCCGCAGGGGATGGTGGGCTGTGCCCCTTGCAACTAACAATGGCAACTGGACCTGGAGCTGAGCTATGCCCTCCACAACTAAGATTGAAAGGACAGCAACTTGACTTGGAAAAGTCCTGGAAGTACACACTGTTCCCCAATAAAGTCCCGTACACCTTCCCCAATAAAATCTTAAAATAAATAAATAAATAAATAAATAAATAAATAAATAAATAAATAAATAAATAAACAAAAGGATCAGGCAGGCACCAAATCTGAGTCTCCATTAAGCTGGCTAACACCACTCTCACCCAACACTGGTGATTCTCTGAGACGCCATTACACATAATTCACAGGTCTGGCCCTAACTTCTTTCAGATTCTAATTTATACAAGTGCAGCCTGGGCCCATGCTGTGGTCTTTTCTGTAATCTCCCCAAAGTCCACAAATCTCAAACAAGCAGTGGCTGAACTTGGTATGCCCTGTACCTCTTGCTAAATCACTAGTGGTAGCAGCCTTGTTTCACATCATAACCACTCTCAGGTGCCTCCAAGCCCAGCACAGGCAGCTACCAACCAGAGATCACTTCGTAGCTCCTTCTAGGTGGCCCTGGACCATGCACAGGCTGCCCCTGACCTCGGCCTGCCTCAGAGCCCCTCCCTAGAGTCCAAGAACCAACATACCTGGTGCTTCAGGCCACATAGAACATCACCCAATTAGCACCACAAGTTACACACCCAGAGTGTGGACTTGGAAGGGACCAAAGCCCCACTAAAGAGAATCCATGCTGTGGGGTCAGGCTTCACACAACAGCTTGTCTGTGTAGTTATGGCCAGTCCTCACAGCAAGTTAGCCTGAGGGTCATTCCCACCCACTGACAAGCTAACAGCAATCATGGCTCAACTGCAACTGGAAAGCACACACAATCCACACAAGGGATAGCCCTGGAGTACGCACCTTAGGTGAACAGGAAGACTCTACAGCCATTGTACTCTACAGAACACCTACTACATAAGGCCACTCTGCCAATACTGGGAAACATGGCATCTCTACCTAATACATAGAAATAAACACAGGGAGGAAATCAAAATGAGGAGACAAAGAAACATGTCCCTAATGAAAGAACAGAACAAAGCTCCAGAAAAAGACTTAAATAAAATGGAGGCAGCAAATTACCAGATGCAGAGTTCAAAATGTTGGTTATAAGGATACTCAGTGAATTTAAAGAAAGACTAGATGAGATCAGTGAAAACTTTCACAAAGAGATAGTAAACATACAAACAAAACAAAACAAAACAAAAAAAAATCCAGAAAACATAAAAAAACCAGTCAGAAATAAATAACTGAAATGAAGACTATGTTAGATGGAATCAACATCAGATGAAATGAAGCAGAGGATCAGATCAGTAATTTGGAAGAAAAGGTAGGAGAAAATTCCCAATCAGAACAGCAAAAAGAAGAAAAGAAAAAAAAATGAGGCTAGTTTAAGGGACCTCTGGGACAACATCAAGCATACAAACATCAGCATCATAGTGGTACCAGAAGGAGAAAAGGGAACAAATGATTGAAAATCTATTTTAAGAAATAAAGACAAAAACTTTCCTAACCAGCAAAGGAAAAAGACATATAAGTCCAAGAATTTCAGAGTCCCAAAAAGATAAATCCAAGAGGCCCACACCAAGACACATCATAATTAAAATAGCAAAGGTTAAAGAAAAAGAGAGAATCTTAAAAGCAACAAGAGAAAGGTAGTTAGTTACTTACAAAGGAACTTCCATAAGACTATCAGCAAGGAACTACAACCAAGATTATTTTACCCAGCAAAGCTATTATTTAGAGTCAAAGGAGCGATAAAGAGCTTCCCAGACAAGAAAAAAACTGAAGTAATTTGTCACCCCCAAACCAGTATTATAAGAAATGTTAGAGGAAATTATTTAAGAAGAAGAATAAAAATTAATTTAAAAATATGTATGAATAAGAAAATATCACAAAGAAAAAAAATTCTCACTGACAACGGCAAACACATAATAAAAGCAATGGATTAACGAACACTAAAGCAAGCACAAAGGTTAAAAGGCAAAAGTAGGAAGATCATGGATAATTACAACGGTAAATTAAGGAATACACACAAACACACACACACGCAAACACAAAAAGAAGCAAAATAATGATGAAAACATAAACACGGAGAGGGTAAGTAAAACAGGTAGTGACGGTGTTTCCCCAAAAATAAGACCTAGCCGGAAAATCAGCTCTAATGTGTCTTTTGGAGCAAAGATTAACGTAAGACCCAGTCTTATTTTACTATAAGACCGGATTTTATAATATAATACAATATAATATAAGACTCAGTCTTATATTAATGTTTGCTCCAAAAGATGCATTAGAGGTAATTGTCCGGCTAGGTCTTATTTTCAGGGAAACACGGGATTTCAGAATGTGTTCAAATTTAAGTGACTATCAACTTAAATTAGACTGCTGTAAATATAACTTGTATATAAGAAGCACATGGTAACCACAAACCAAAAATCTACAGGAGATGTAAAAGAAATTATGACAGGAATCCAAACACATCACTACAAAAAGTCATCAATAAACAAGATAAGAGAGCAAGAGATTAAGAAGGAACAGAGAAGAACTACAAAAACAATCATAAAACAATAAAATGACAATAACTTCATACTTATCAATAGTTACTGTAAATGCAAATGGATTAAATGATCCAATCAAAAGACGAATGAATAAAGTGGTAAATATATACAATGGAACATTAATTGACCATAAAAAAAATGAAATCTTACCATTGTGACAACATGGATGGACCTAGAAGGTATTATGCTAAGAGAAAAAGTCAGACAGAGAAAGACAAATACCGCAGAATTTCACTTACATGTGGTATCTAGACAACAAAATAAACAAAATAGAAACAAACTCATAGATACAAAGAACAAACTGATGGTTGACAGATAGGAGGATGTTGGGGTGCTGGGTGAAAAATGTGAAGGGATTGAGAAGTACATATTGGCAGTTACAAAACAGTCACAAGAATGTAAAGTGCAGCTTAGGAAATATAGTCAATACTATTGTAACAACTATGTATGATGTCAGGTGGGTGCAAAACCTATTAAGGGATAACTTCGTAACTTACGTAAATGTCTAACCACTATGCGGTCCACCTAAAACTTCTATAATATTGAATGCCAACTATAACAGATTTTTTTTTTCTAAAACAGTGGTGTTGTTCTTGATAATCAGAAAAGTGAAACTTAACTATTAAAGATACCATTATAATAAAATTGACCTCACTGTAACAAATTGTAGTTCAGCTTAACAATAAGGTCTAAGTGTATTGGGACTATATATATACACACACATAGATAAATATTTATTTATATGTATTTACATTAAATTAAATGTGGTGAATAGATAGAATCTCCAGACTTTTTTTTTTTTTTTTTGGTCATTGGTCTGAATAAAAATATAAGAAGCCTTGTTGTTTACAATTTTTCTCATTATAATTGAACTTTTCACAAAGTAAAGTTGCTAATGGATACCCTGGGGAGCATTGTTTTGGAAATGAACTCATTTAATATTCTAATTAATGATCTGGAGAGAGAAAATCCTGGCCTTTAATGAAATATCTAGCATGACTAATTTGAAAGGTGCTAAACATACCACAGGGACAGATAAATCATAAAAACTAACAGAAAAAAAAAAAACATAAACAATTGAAATAAATTAATATTTTGCACACACACACAATCAAGGCAGTGTAAATAAAATAACAATAATGTCCCCATATTACCAAAAGGAACAATAAGATTAAGAAAGAAACCATTATGAATAACAGGAGGTGTATTTATCAATGCTGATTTTTTTTGGAGTTCATTTACATGTATGCAACACTAATTAGCATTATTTTTTTAGTTAAAGTCTTGTCTCTTTCCTATAACAAAATAAAAATAATTCTATATTTATTCTTGCGTTGACTTTATTGGTTTATTTAGTGAGCCCTTCGTACTTCTCCCCATCAGCAGTGTCTAAGAATTCTAATTCTCCGTAGCCTCCAAAATTTGATATTATCAAACCTTTAAAGTTTTGATCATCTCTGATAGGAGATGATGATATCTCATGGCTTTAGACTACACTTCCCTGTTTATTAATGAGATTGAGCATTGTTTCATGTCCTCATTGGCAATTTGCATTATTTCATCTATGACTTTCCTGTTTATATACTTTGCACATTTTTATGTTAGGGTTTTTCCTTGTATATTAAAAATAATTTTCGTATGTTGACAATGTTAAATCTTTGTCATGTGTGTTGTAAATACTTATTCCAATAGTGCCCCTTTTGATTTTGCTTATGTATTATCATCAGGAAATTTTAAAGATATAATTGTTAAATATATTTATTTTCCCTTATATTTTTTTGTCTTTGATACAGAAGTTTTCTCTATCCTTAAGCCACACAAATATTGTCCTAAATTTTACTCTAATCTTAACAAATTATATTCATAATACATCTGAAATTAATTAATTAATTTACATATTTATTTATTGCAGACATGTGCCTTAGTTATCTGTAAGAGTGAGAGACACAAAAATAATTTAATGTGGTCTAGTGGAAAGAATATCAACTGTTGTCAAGAGAACATGGTATCGTTCCAGGCTCTGTTTTTTGCTCTATGATCTTGGATGATATGTTTAATTTCTGGGGCCCCTAATTTACTAAAATTATTATTTAAAAACAATAATAATTAGGTTTAGGATTAGGTTATCTCAAATAGAGCTATTCCTAGCTCTATTTGTGTGTGGCAGTGTTCCAGCAATGTATCATGGGAGTCCTATCTATGTAAACAATTTGAATCACTCACATTAGCCTGCTAAGAAGTATTCTATAGATCCAATTTCACGAGCTCCTTCAAAAACAATAAGTAGCTGGACACACGAAAATCTGCCATGGGCATTAGTCCCAGCTTCCTTGGTGACATCTGCTTAGTCTGAAAGAAGGGGAAAATAAAAGGTTAGTGTGTTCCATGAACTCCTGTTGGGGTTGTGGTCTTGGTGGCTTCTAGTTCAGGCTCAAGGTTTCCTGCCAGAAAGCCACTGCTAGTCTTAGATGCCAGAAGGAGACCTGGAAAATTTTGAGGGAAGCACTTCAAGTAAACCCACCATGTATACACTTCTAAAAGCATTTCTAATCTCAAAGTTTTCACCCCTGCAATCCCAGAACGATAGTGTTCATACCAGGAGACGAATGCACATGATTATATTCCGTCATTTAAAATCTGCATCTTAATTCACATGCTAGAGTTAATACATGTTTACACATGTATTTATATTAAATGTGGTGAATAGATAGAATCTCCAGACTTTTTGTGTGTGCACACACACAAACACACACACACACACATTTTTTTTTCCATTGGAAATCTTCAGAAACTCCATCGGTTTTATGTATTTAATGAGCCATGCCGTCTCCACTTGAGGGAGATCAGTATAAGAGCCTTTTTGGGAGACCCCAGACATGTCAATACTGTTACTATTGCCTAATCTACACTTAACATAAATGACACTAGTTATCCCTTTAAAGCAAGGTCTAACATCATTGAATATTTATTTATCCTAATGAAAAATTTATAACACAGTTTCTAACCCCTCTTAACTAGTATGACTAGTGGGTGATATTAATGGAAATAGGGATCTCTGCTTTAAAAACACTCTGGTTAGTGACCCAAGATAAGTTATCAGGCAGGAGATATTCAAATTACATTGCATTGCAAATTTGAAATAATTACCTCACATATAATATGTAATTAGCATTGTGGTACTTTCTATTTATTATTTTAGCAGTATAGTACATAGGGTATGTCAAGACTAAAAATAATAGCAACTCTTATTAACTGATTACTTAACATGTCCCACACACTGTCTCAGTTCCCTACATGTAATAATCATCCTCCTACATTTGTAGAAAGAACATGGTTTTTGTCATGGGTCTGATTCAAGGGTCTGTCATTACTAGCCAGGTAACTTTGGTGAAATTACCTAACATCATGAAAAGGAAATAGTAATCTCTTTTACAAATTGTGAGTAGTAAATATGGTGATATATTAAAGACTAAGTATAGTGTCTAGCACAGAAGCATCACATCTTTCCTCTAACCACAAAAGAGGGAGAATAAATTCTGTACAGAGAACTGGGAATCTACA
Organism: Rhinolophus ferrumequinum; assembly: GCF_004115265.2. NCBI lineage: Eukaryota > Metazoa > Chordata > Mammalia > Chiroptera > Rhinolophidae > Rhinolophus > Rhinolophus ferrumequinum. Next base: position 36,128,765 of record NC_046299.1, on the reverse strand, counting down.
TAAAGTATTGGAAACAAAGCATCATGCAAGTAGGACATGGTTAGGGCTCAGTGAGCCATTTCTGGTGTGGGCGGAAGGAAAGGCGTGCAGGTTTTGCTCTTCAGAAGAAAACTGGCTTCAGTAGGTTTGGTGTCTGCAGGCTGCTGGACAGCAAGAGGGCTAGTCAACCTGAAGATGCTGCCAATTACAGAGAAATCAGGCATATGTGACTTTTGATAGGGACTCAGAATAGAATTACAGAAGACCAAACGGAGGAATTTGTTATAAATAATTTGGTAACGCTTATGATTTCATGAATAAATTTGTTTTATACATGTTGGAGAGTTTCTGAAAACGAATCACTGCAACGGGGTGAAGGGAAAGATGAAGTTAAGAGGCTTTTTAACTTGACTTTGATATTCAAGCAGAGGCTTCTTTGAGGGGCCTTCCAATATGATCATCAGCTTGAGATTTGCTATCCTTTTTTTTTTTTTTTTTTTGCATTCCCAGTCTGTTTCCAAATAAATGATTTGATCTCCCATAATTAGTCAACCCCTTGGACTCACCCTAATCAAAATTCTTAAGTAAATGCTTCTAATAACCACAGTAATTACCTCCCTCTAAAAATTATTTGTACAATTTATACTTCAAAAAATATAAAATTTTGAGCATTGATTTGGTGTGACTAAGAGCCTTTTCTGTAAAAAATTCAGAAACACATTCTGCTGTTATTATTATTAATTTTTTATATCCACCTATTGTTTCATTTTCAGGAACTGAAATTCTATTTATGTCCTCTTTCATATATACATACATACATACATACATATGTGTGTGTTTGTGTGTGTGTGTATACATATATATGTGTGTGTGTGTGTGTGTGTGTGTGTGTATATATATATATATATATATATATATATATATATTTCTTTTTTTCTTTTTAATCAGAGTACTTTTCACCACCAATCACAGTCCAAAATCCACTCAACTTGAATAACATGCATACTTATCAGCTGGGATCCATCACTTAGGTGGTGCACATAGAGAGATTTATAGGTAAAATACTGAAAATATGCTGGGTACTTAATGAAGTGCCAGACTTTCTTGGCTGAGAAAATTTAATCTGAACATATATTTTATTAAAAATAAGCAATTGACTTTTGAATGATCCATCTCTCAAACTAACCTCTGAGCTATATGCTTTATTACCGTGGCAAGCATGAATTCATAGTTGATGATGAGCTCACTTGTAATAGGAAATACTACAGCTTTACAACCTTCAGATTTCCTTGAAAATATTCGCTGAAGTATTTGCTGGAGAAAAGGAGGGCATCTGAAAGTGGCAGTTATAACTGCCTCACTTATGGTGCCAGGATGGCTATTCAGGTGGCTTCCTGAATATATCTTAGAGTAGAATACAAGGGTAAAGATTCCTGGAAATTTCGGTAGTACTTCATTCCTTTCAACAAATTATTTATATACTAATATCTATTCTAGTCTTTTATTCCATGATTCCCCTTTTCTGAAAATTCCTCCCACTTATTCCACCTCTACTCAGGAGTACTTTACTCCCATAATTGTAAGTGTATTCACAGGTTGCCCAAGACTGGGGGTGGTGCATAGTAGAATAACACTTCCCTTTATTGGCCCTTTTTGTTACTCTTCAGTAAGTCTTCCAGGTCCCTGCCTTTCTCATCCTTTCTGATCCCCGGTTTCTACTGCTTCAAAATTAACGGGTCGTGGTTGTTCTATTAGCCACATCACCGATAATAACGATAGCTATCACTTATTGGACGTATAGTGAACTGCAAGTTGCTGTGCATTAAATTATAGAGTCTTTACAACAACTCTATGAAAATGTTATCTTAATTATTTCTGTTTTACAAGTGTGAGTTAAAGGAGACACATAGATGTTATATTTTTTACTCAATGTTACATTAACAATTAAGTTCCCGAACTTGTTGTAACAAAGTTGCTAACCTTTTTTTGATATCAGAGGGATTATTCATGATGAATTTGTACCAACTGGACAAGCAGTTAACCAAGTTTACTATTTGGAAGTGCTGGAAAGGCTGCGTGAAAAAGTTAGATGACCTGAACTTTTCACCAACAATTCATGGCTCTTTGCATCATGACAATGCACCAGCTCACATGACATTGTCTGTGAGGGAATTTTTAGCCGGTAAACAACTATATGGGAACACCCTCCCTACTCACTTGATCTGGCCCCTAATGACTTCTTTCTTTACCAAAAGATAAAGGAAATATTGAAAGGAAGACATTTTGATCACATTCAGGTTATCAAAGTAATATGACAACAGCTCTGATGGCCATTCCAGAAAAAGAGTTCCAAAATTGCTTCAAAGTGTGGAGTAGGCACTCGTGCTGGTGCATAACTTCCCAAGGGGAATACTTTGAAGGTGACCGTAGTGATATTCAGCAACGAGGTATGTAGCATTTTTTCTAGGATGAGTTCAAGAACTTAATTGTCTGACCTCATATCTACTAAGTGATGAAGAAAGGCTGTGGAAGCAATGGTCGGACTTCAGAATCTGAATTTAACTACTTTGCTAATAGAGAAAATGTCCCTGGCTGATATGTGGAAAGGAGATCTTTGAATGAACACTTCATAGGTGTATGATGTTAGTTCAGAGGAGAGGCCCTCTAATTAGCAGTATAACTGCAGTTCTGGAGATAATTTCAGCTAGGGATCCATAATCACATAGACCCAGGTCTATGTGCCAAGATTTGTGTGCTGATTAGATATTCCATGCAAAATCAGTTTTTGATATATAATCATATACATAAATATAGTTTACATAAAATTTTATTGTACCTACTATCAAAATTTCTGTCTATTCATTGATATTAATTAATTCTTTTAACTGATTCTTTCATTAGTGAAGACTAACATTTTAAATTGCCATTATCATTTTAAAAATAATTATATTGGTCAATGTGTTGAACTTTTAGATGAGTAATGATATGGATACATTTGTTATCTTCCTTGTATTAGCTGTAACATTTTTTTCACTCATGTTTTTTTTCTGTAAAGTTATAAAAATTTAAATCTCATAAAAGCCCTACTCTTCCGATTAATCATATGGTAAATGAATGCCTTTTAAGCTAATATGTATATCAGTACTGAGTACCTCTAGCTTCCCGGTGGACATCCTGGTCCAGAGGCTTCCCTGTCTAACTTCGCTTAACCTGAGAGAAAGGGACAGCTTATTTTAAAGGGGCTAGTTATGCCCAGATAACCCCATGAAATAAAATCCCATGAAATGTAAATCAAGAGATTGTCACTTTTGACTTCTATCCCTTTTGCATTTGGACACTTATACATCATTAAGAGAGTTGTTAGGTATATATTTTCACACACTATCAGACAGGATTATGGCTATCAACATACACACCTTAAATGCAGTAATTTTGCAAACTGTTTTGGGATAACTGGTGTTAGATTATGCATCCACACAAAAACTGGCAGGAATAAACCCAGCAAAAGAAAAATAGTAACTATTCAACCAACCCTCTGGCAAGCTTAGGGTTTATATGCCTCATGTGGACTGAGTGGCAAGCTAAACTGGATCTTTATGGTTTCAAGCTAGATGTTGAAGCTAAAATCATAAGCCAATTAGTACTCTCATAGTAATTATTTATTGGTCTATTATACACAAGACTTTTGATTATGCAAAGAGAATTTAAAAAATGCAATCATTGTAGAATCTACTTTTTCTTTCCTTCAGCCATGTCTTCAGCTACCCATTGGTATAGAGAGAAGTTAGGAAACACAACTGTGTCATCCCTGCAGCTGGGGACATCTAAGTTGAGGAGTTTGTTTGTTTGTCTGTCATTTACAGCTGTTTGTATTCTCACTTCCCTGTAGACCACCCTAATGCATCTTTCCTACTCTATATAACGGAGAAGTTAGACACAATTTCTGGGAGATTGCTATCTTCCTTTCTTTCCTGTGTTGATACAAGTCTCATTCTTCTCACTCTCCCCTTATCTGCATTTTTATATTAGGCTGTTATCATAAGACATGAAATTGAATGGGAGGTCTGATGAGTGTGTTTGTTTATGTTTCTACCTTACAGGAAAGTGTCCTTTTACCTTCCCTCCTACTAGCTCTTCAAAGTGTCACCTTTCGTGGCAATCTTTTTTTTACTTAGAGAAACATAGAATTGTATTCCTTTATGTGTCAATCAAATTATGTATCATCTTATTTTGTAATTATTCATTTATGTTTTGTGTTCTGTGTCCAGACTGAGAGCTCTTCCAGGGGATGGATTATGTCATATTCACCTTGCATATATAATGAGACCTGAAAATATTTTGTTAAATGAATGACTGAACTAATGAGAAATTCATAGCAAATTTAGGATAGTATTTTGACAGAGACTTTTGTATTTTTCATACATTCCCAGTCACTTATAATCAGTGTTTATAAATGAGTTATATGACTTTGTGCGTGAAATAAAATCCCATAAACGACTTTATTTAAGACGTGATTTAGAGGCCAACTATTATTCCAACATTTCATTTAGAAGCATTTTTTTTTTTAAGATTTTATTGGGGAAGGGGAACAGGACTTTATTGGGGAACAGTGTGTACTTCCAGGCCTTTTTTCCAAGTCAAGTTGTTGTCCTTTCAATCTTAGTTGTGGAGGGTGCCGTTCAGCTTCAAGTTGTTGTCCTTTCAGTCTTAGCTGTGGAGGGCGCAGCTCAGCTCCAGGTCCAGTTGCCGTTTTTAGTTGCAGGGGGCACAGCCCACCATCCCTTGCGGGAGTCGAACCGGCAACCTTGTGGTTGAGAGGATGCACTCCAACCAACTGAGCCATCAGGGAGCTCAGCCGCAGCTCAGCTCAAGGTGCTGTGTTCAATCTTAGTTGCAGGGGGCGGAGCCCACCATCCCTTGCAGGACTCAAGGAATGGAACTGGCAACCTTGTGGTTGAGAGCCCACTGGCCCATGTGGGAATTGAACCTGCAGCCTTCGGAGTTAGAAGCCTGGAGCTCTAACCGCGTGAGCCACCTGCCCGGCCTAGAAGCATTTTTATAAAACCTCTGGACAGGAAAAACACCACACGTTTTACATTTTTAATGAACACTTCTGTGTACGAAGTTATTAAATGTGCATTGGAAGTGAAAGTCTGCCCTTCTCCAATATTAAATGCCAGTCAAATGTTGCAAGTAAAGTACTGAACACTCAGCAAAAGATGTGAGTTGAGAGATGAAACCAGTCTTTTCTGTATGCTTTCCTTGTGGCCCACTTCTACAGTAATTCATGTTTCCTCTCAAAATCCAATTAAAAAGATTGGAGGGGGTTTGGCATAGAAGAGCCAGAGACTTTTATTATCTCCTTAGAGAAAAAATGGCATGAAGGAAAACTAGGATAGGCAGTGAGCCTCATAGTTAGTCAAGATCAAACCAATTTAAAGGATCTGAGGAAAGAAGTGTCCTCATATTTTTCAAAAGGTTTTCTATGCCTGAAGATCTTTATATCTATGATTATATAATTTCAAATCCCATTTGTGTTATCCGTTATTTATGTTAGATCCACACACTGGTGGAATAAGGTATAGCTTCCAGCAACTCAGTACTCATATTTTAAAGCAAATTGATTTCCTTCGAATGCCTACTAGTATGGTAGGAATTTAAATAAGAGTAATAGAACATGAAGTGCTAAGTGTAAAAAACATGCCAGCTGTGGGACATAAGTGAGGTTTCCTTGAGTAAAAAAAAAAGAGAGAAATTGAAGTCCAAAATAGAAGAGTAGATGAAGAAAGGAGTTGGTGGAATAACAAAAACAAAACAAAACAAAACAAAAAAAAACCTTGATTAATCTGGTTATAGGGCTGTAGATATGGTGGTAAATAAGCCGAACATTAAATGCAATATCCAGAGTTTCTCAAATAATGGTCAGAGAACTATCTATATCTAAAATATTGACTCCTGTTAAAAATGTGTATCCTTGGGTCCTTAAAGTTTCTCAGAGTAAATTAAATACAAACTAAAACAATGCATTTTTTTCTTACAGATTACTCACAGCATTACCTGATATCAGGATCTAATTAAAAACAAAAAAAGAATCATTAAACATGAAAACTAACAGGAAACATGGCTGAAACTACCTTATTAGGTTACAAATAATGAAAAACCACGGGAGCATTAAAGTGATTTGTCAAGTACCATTTCTGTAAAAATTATTGAAAACATTTTGTTTAGGATTCATAGTATGTGGTTCAAATATAAAGAAATGCTTCTGACCCAAAGTCATTTCATTCATTCATTCATTCATTCATTCATTCATTCATTTTTTTAGTATTAATCAATAAGTCATGTTTCACACAAGGTTTGAGGTTCTGACAATACAGAATTGAATAAAAACAAAATTTTATGTAAGTGCATATAGATTTTGACCCTTTTAAAAATTTTATGCATTTAAATTAAAAATTCCCCTCATACTACAGGTTTTTATACAGTCTATAATTTTGTCATTATTTTAATTATCATTCAGTTTAAAATGTAATTGGTTATTCAGATTTGTTTTTAATCCCTAGGTTATCTAGACTAAATTGTTAATCTAAACACACACGAGATTTTTTAAAATTACTGATCCTGATTTTCCCCTTAATTCTATTTTTATCAGAGAATATACTCCATTTTATTTCCATCACATAACATTTATTTAGACATTTCTTATGGCCCAGGATATAGTCAGTTTTTAAAATGTACTTTTTGCCTCAGAAAGTAACACATTCTCCGAGGCTGGTGGGTGAGGTGTTTTATATCTATCTATCTATCATCTATCTATCTATCTATCTATCTATCTATCTATCTATCTATCTATCTATCTATCTATCTCATTCTCTAATTGATATTAAATGCAGTGATTTAAATGTGTTGCTAGATATTTCCCATCAATTTTGGAAAAAATTCAGGCATATCTCTTGATATATATTCACCCCTTTAAATTTCTTCTTAACCTCTGAGATTCAAATTATTTGTAGGTCTGATTTTTATGCAACATTTCACATATGGTAGCAAGCACCAGGATAAAGAAACAGATTACCAAAAACTCAGAAGCCCTCTGATAGCCCTTCCAGTCACTACCGATCTGTCAATGATTACCACTCTCCTGAATTTTATATATATATACATATATATGTGTATATGTGTATATATGTATGTGTGTGTGTGTGTGTGTGTGTGTGTGTGTGTGTGTATCAATTAGAGGATGCTTGTTAATTTTCAATTCAAAACTTTATGCTTATTTTCCCTGCTTGTTGTATAAGTTCCTAAGACAAATACATTATTTCCAATCATGACTTTTTAAATTTCTCCTAACCCTGTCAATTTCTTCTTGCTTCCTGTGTCAAGACTGCTATCAACCTTTCTACATCATTATATTATTGATCTTTTTCTTGTAATTAAGATATAGTTGACTATAAAAATGTATTCTGATAATCTTTTACTTTTATTTGGAGAATTTAGTCTATTTAGATATAATAAAATTATTGATGAATTTATGTGTAAATATCCCTTTTTACTATTTACTTACTATTTGTTTTTTTCTGTCTGATACTTTTTTCTCCTTTCTTGAAAATTAATTATTGTTTTTATTGTTCCATTTTCCCACTCTATTGGTTAATGTATTTCACTGCAATTATTTTACTGGTTACTTTAGAGACTTCAATGTGTTTCCTTAATACATTTACCATTTCCTAGGAAATTCAATGATTATAGAATACCATAACTCCTTTTCTATATTGTCAAGTTATATAGTATAGATATCATGTGTATGTTTATGTATAATCTTGCTATGTATATTTATGTGCTTAAATGCATAGTCTAGTCCTACTCTTGTTGTATACAGTCAACATGAGTATACCCAATATTATTATTTTGTAGAGTGAATTTACTCATAAAAATCCATTGACATATTCACCTTTTCAATTAGCATTTATTTTTTCTGCAGCATCAATTATATGAATTATATGAGATCATTTTATTTTTGCCAGAACAATATGCTCTGGTATTTCTTTAATGTTCTCTCAGTGATTATGAGGTTTTTGTTTTTCTTTAAGCTTCTTTATTTGGCCTGTGTTTTGACAGATGTTTCAGTAAGTATAGAATTCTTGGTTGTTGTGTCCCTCAAGACAACCCTCACATTTGCAGATTCACTACAGGGGTCATTAGACTCAGCACATAATGCGCTCATGGCTAAGATTTGTCACAGTGACTTAGAGAGGATAATGCACCCAGATCATAAGGGAGAAAGATACAGACAGATTGTAGAGAAATCCATGTGCAGGTTTCCTTATGCTCTTTTCATCCTGAGGATTCACACACAGCATACTCTTCCTCTAGCAACAACAATGTAGAGCCTGGGTGATATTTCTGCCTAGGGAAGCCTATAAAAGACTCAACACCCAAGGTTTTTATTAGAACCGGTTACATTGACTCCTGCTGCCTAGAACATATCAAAATTCTAGGCTCCAAGACAGAAAGCAGATGTTCAACATAAACCATATTGTTTTCATGAAAAATTTAGGCACAGTGAACCAGTTTCAGTTAACTGTTTCCTGGGAACATGGTAAAAGCCAAATTTCAAGATGTCACCAGAGGGCAAACATTAGGAGATCTTCCTAAGTGTAACAGTTTTGAGCCTGATATGTTCATTTATTTTGTACACAGTTGGCAAGTATTTTCTAATAATTTGCAAGTATGATTCATTATCTTCTGCCTTCTGATGTTACTGTTAATAAGTCAGGTATTCATGTCATTGATGCTTCTTTGAAAATAATATACTTTTAATTTCTATTTAAGACTTGACTCTAAGATTGATCACATTAGGCCTAGATTTGGTTTCCTCTACATTTATCCTGTTTTTGTGCTTTTTAAATGCAGTGATTTAAATGTGTTGCTAGATAGCTCCCATCAATTTTGGAAAAAATTCAAGCATATCTCTTGATATATATTCACCCCTTGTAATTTCTTCTTAATCTCTGAAATTCAAATTATTTGTAGGTTTTATTTTTATGCCACATTTCATATACGGTTGCAAGCACCAGGATAAAGAAACGCGATTACCAACAACTCAGAAGTCCTCTGTGAACCCTTCCGGTCACTACTGATCTCTCAAAGATTACCACTCTCCTGAGTTTTACATTGCTTAAGTGGAATAGTTTATTTTTGATTATCCTTTTAAAGTACTCAAATTGCATTGGCACACATTAACTTCCTTCATGTTTAAATCAATATGTCACAATAGCGATATTAACAATAAAATAATACTTACTATTCAGTGGGAAAATGAGGATCAATCTCTCTTTCCGTATCCTGCCAGTGTACTTCTATGTTCATCTCCTTCCGGGCTGTAATCTACAAACTATGAGTTAAATAAAACAGAGTGTATTTATCAGATAATTCGGTTAACTATTTAATGTTAAGCAGTGCAACTTGAAATTAGATAATCCATGCACAGTTGATTCTATCAGATCCCTGCTTAAAATTTTTGAACAGCTCCTCATTGGTTTTAGGCTTAAAGTTTAAATCCAAAGTTCTTGTACTCACAAGACTGGTCTATGCTTCTCCCTAAAATAATCCAGGCTCTTCTTCCATATTAAGTGTGAATTTTCTCCGTTCCAAATCTTGCAAACATGTCAGGCTTATTAAAAGACTCTAAATTTCTGAACCATAGTCTTGAACTTCCCATATAGATATTTAAATAGTTCAAATATTAATTTTTGTTTTTGTTCATTTGCCAAAATATATGATTTACATATTACAATTGAAATGTAATGTATTATATAAATACTATAAATTTCTACCATAAAAGAGAATGTAAGATTTCTAAGCACTATTCATTTTCTGGTATCTATATTGCTATCTATAGTATGATAAGAATGATGTCTGTATCATATTAAACACTAAATAAAGGAAAACTTCATTACTAGATAGTGAGACATGTGTAATCATAAAGCAAATTATATGTAATCAATGAGTTCTTACAACACCTCATCAAATAAGCATATAGCCAAGAGTAGTCTTTAAAGAACTGTTAAAGTCAAATAACTTAATTGCTTTTTAAATTAGCCTAATAACTTTTTAATCTAACCTTTGCTATCATTGTCTCTGATCTACCAAGATTGAAATAACATACTGGGAAGTCCCTTGAATCCTTTTTCAATTTCCCTGGCACCTGATACTCTGATTCCTACATTAGCCTTTTGTTGTTTCTGAGTCTTACAAATAAAATTGCATTACAAATTAACATAAGCCATTCTTTAATGATGCTCCAGTGAAAGAGAGTAGGGAGTGAGAATGGGAGGAGTCATTAATGTTCATACTATACCCTTCTACTTCTTCCATTCATTCTATTTAACCACAGGATCTGTTAGAGATCTTATTGCTTCCATTGCAAATAGGATGCAGAATTTGTCCTTAAATGGAATGTCCAACCAACATTTACAATAACATATCAATGTCTTTCTGTGGAAATAGGAAGAGGAATCTATGAGAGCTGAGAAGATCCATTGTTGAAGTTTGGTTTTTGAATGATGACTGCTTCCGTTTCTTTGATTACATTTGTACTAAATTATAATAATCACAAAGAATGAATTAAACATATTCTAATGAGACTGTAGATTATGTTGATTAAATAGGCTAATCATGGCGAGATTTAAGGTTATGTTGAGAATAAATATGCTTAAATCACATTAGCATCACTAGTGTGATTTAATTCAAACTTTTCATTAAAAAATGTAAAAATTTGATAGTTTTACTTCCCATTTCCAACTTCATTAGTTGAAATTCCATTCTGTAGAAGAAATATCTTTAAATTTGCATCCCAGAAAAAAAATAACTCTACATATATTCAAGAGACAAATCCCTTTCACAAAAGGTAAATAACAGGCTTCATGCTGGTGAAAGATTATCTTTAATTTGTTATGATGCCGACCTGTTAAATTATGAAAATGATGAGATTATAGCTCATGTTTGAAGTGTATGGGAGAAAGCATCACAGTTATTGCTAAAACACACCATCCATTGCAGTCAAAAGTACAATAATGCCACATTTTTGTTGATAAAAGAAGCTGGTAACTCATTATGTGTAGGTGCACATTTATCACATGAAGAAATTATTGAGCCTACTGATATGGGAAAGCTGAAGGAAAATAAAATTACAAGGAGAAATTCCAAATTAAATTAAAATAATGCTCATAAAACATAGCTTTATTTGGCATAAATGATTCTATTAATACATATATATGTGGACATATATATATATATATACATATCATATTAAACACTAAATAAAGGAAAACTTCATTACTAGTTAGTGAGACATATGTATAATAATAAAGCAATATATATATGCATGTAAGATGTAATATGCTTTACTCTCCATCTTTTTCCTGTTTCCTTACCCTTGCAGAGTTTAAGCAGTCTTCTCGCCCTTTCTTATTATCACTACCTGCCAATTTCTTGATTATGCTCTAAGTTCTAACATAAACCTCATTTCCTCTGTCAAGTTTTTCCACTAACTTTATCAGAAATGTCTCTACCTGTTTACATTAATAGCACTTTTGCTTGTTATTATTCATTCACTTGCCAATTACCAAATATACTGAGGGTGCCAAAAAAATATACACATTGTAAGAGATGTTATCAATGTATTACTTTTCGAAATTGAATTGAATTATGGTAGCAATGTGTAGTATGACATTCTCTCAAAAGATGGCATTAATCAAATGAATGCTAGCATCATTCATTGTATTACAATTTTAATACAGTTTTTTTCTTTCTTAAAATGTGTCTACATTTTTTTTAGCACCCTCTGTATTATTGATTCCTATGTGCTAGGCACTGGGCAGTTGGTATATAGCAATGGATACAACCTAGTATCTTTTCTAACAAAGCTCACATTCTATTGAGAATATGGTGATGAATAAAAAAGTAGACAGTGTCTGGAAATCCAATTGTTCTTGAATACGTAGAGACAACAAGTATAGAGTTAATTAGTAAAATATAAAAGAAGCAGATGATAGTATGGAAGCCCTGGAAAAAAGTAAAATGCTTTTTTAAATGTCATCTAACAGCTATCAAGATGTAGAACATGTGAAGAGTCATCACATTCACCAGCAACTCATGACCTTCTCCTGGTGATTTATTTTGAATCTTCATATTTTCACAGCTTAGAGCCAGGTACATACCAGGAACTGAAGAATTTATGGTTGTTGAATTGACTCAAAAGACAATATTACCCCAAATGTGGTATCTTCTAGTGGGGAGGTAGACAGAGTTATGTACCCCAGCGTGTATAAATGAGAACATACAAGTGGTCGTGGAAGAAAATGGACGGGGCAAATAACTGTGAGAGGGATTTCGGAAGTCTCCCTGACTTCCCAAAGGGGTGGATTTCCAAAAAAATGAATAAGGTAGAAAACAGGGAATGTGTGGGAAGAATATCCTAGAGTTAGGTTTTAGAGAAGATGGGCTCTAGTGATGTAATCTATTAATGTGAATACATAAGACAAAAATAAATATTACATTAAAAAATAAATAGAGGATCTCCTTTCCTATTTTGTAATACTGAGTAATAATTTGGAAAGCACAGTGATGGCAAATAAGAATGCATCCTAATTTGATGTTTCTCACTAATGGCATAAAATGTGGTATGCTTTTCTAGTAGTGAGACAGAAAAGGGAAATTGTCACTAACGTCCAAATTAATATAGTTTCAAAAGAAAATAAGAAAAACATTTTAACAGTGGTAAGCATGGATGAGGTACCTCAAATATTCAACTATAATTATTCAACACATATTTATTGAATATCTACAGTGTGTCAAGCAACGTGTTAAGAAGTAGGCATTCATCCACAAATAGAGATGAGTACAAAACCATGTTATACGCAAAAACACTACCTCAGTGGACTTAAATTCACTGCAATGGGTTTAAATTCTGCTCTTTTTTCCTCATTAAAATATGATCTTCATCTTTTCCTAATAGCACATCCCTTTTTTTCTGTTTTCTTTCAAAAACTATTTCCTTTGTATTCAAGTGGTCCAAGTGATTACTGGCTCAAGTTTGGCCATTTTATCTGGGGAATTTGGGTCTTTAATCACAACATATGAGGGACATTTGGAGATGAATTGTTGTATTGCAGGTGCTTAAACAACAGTCCGTGAACTTCTGTTGAGATTTTGAGAGTGAGTATAAATTCTTATACATCTTTCTTGCATGTTAAATAGAAATTGAGCCAGGTTTGGGAACAAAAACAAACTTACATTTCTGTTTCTAAGGAAAAAACTGTATATGTAGTCATATCAATGGATGGAAGGAAACCACAAACTTTTCTTTATATATTTTGTTTTTGTTTCACTAATTGGTATGATGTAGCAAATCCATTTCTGGTAACATATACTCTAGAAAAGCCTCCAGTATTTGTGCCGGGATGTTTACTGCAGTACTAATTTTACTGCCTCTCTCCTTCAAAAAAAGAAAAGAATAAATAAAAAGAGACAGCAGTGATATTCACAAGTGGGGAAAGAAAAATTGAGCTCATCTTGATACAACTGTTCTATGAATTCTACAGAGCTAGCAAAAAAGATGTGAAATATATAACTATTGACTTTGAGGGTGTCTGTAATCGGATTCCAAAGAAAATCTCAGACACATGTTAATTATATGATACGTTTATATAAGAAAGAAAAACCATATTGTGTGTGAGTGTGTGTGTGTGTGTGTGTGTGTGTGTTTGAGTTTGGAGAAAGAAGCAGAATACATAGTTCAGGCTAACCTCGATTACACTGGAAAGTGACAGGAATACATGGACTTGTTGCACCAATTTTAAAACTTAACAGCTATTTCTAAATTGTTATTTTCTTAATGAACTGTTTATGTTCCTTGCCAATTTGCAGGATTCATTGATAGTTATGGTTATTCTATAAATCAAGATTCTTAATTTTAAGCAATAAAAGCAGACTCAGGTTAAGTTAAGTAGAAAACTAGTTTGATAGGATAGGTAGATAGAAATGAGCAGGAGGAGAAATTTAGCCCCGGGTCGAAAGCCCCTTGCTGCAGCTTCTACTTGGGTCAAGATCCCTAGCAGCTGGCCAGCAGGACACATGAAACCAATGTAACTTTACTAACAATTGTCACCCCAATAAACTTTAATTAAAACAAAACAAAACAAACAAACAAACAAAATAAATTCTTGCTGTCTTATGGCTGCACAAAATTCTGTCTCTTGATTGAATTCATTCCTTAAAGAAGGGCTGAGGTTCAACGTCATTTCCCAGTACCATATTTATAAAAATATTGGGGGGTTCACTGGGTTATTGAGGGAGCTGAAGATCCACATTTGAAAAGGGAATATTTCTCCACATCATGTGTAGAATTGTTTTCAGTACATGAAGTGCAACTGCCAGTAGAATAGGAGAACTACCTGTTTTGTTTCTTTTCCAAATGTTTGGTCACAAATTTAAATTACTGAGACTTTTTAATGCGCACTCCTTGATAGAGTGGATCCAATTTTTCTCTTCCTGATCAAGAAACAGTGAAATGCTCCTCTCTCTGACTGAACCTTAATTCCAGCCTGCATTTTTCCCATGGCCTTCAGGTTAATAGCTCCTGCTACAGATAATGCTAATTAACTGGAGGAGTTTTGTTTTGTTTTGTTTTGTTTTTATGTCTTTACATATTATGGAAATTTTCTTAAATTCTTACTTTTCAAAAAAATATATAGAAAGGAAATATGAAACTTTAGACAATATCTTTCTTAATTTATTACACTGACTCCAAAATAAATATAAAACTTTAAGCAGTGTTTTCTTAATTTATTTCACGTACATTATTTTACTTTAGCTAAATAATTTAGTACATTATAATAAAATATTTTCTAATGTTGAACTATTTTTACATTCTTGGGATAAACAACCTTTGGTCATTACATGTATATACGTATCTATAATATATATGTACAAATACACACTTGGAGTTGGCTAACTATGGTTTTATTTAGGAGTTTTGTCTCTATATTTATAAATAAAATTAACCTGAAAATTTGTTAATTCTTCTACCTTTATCTAGTTTATTATCAAAGTTATACTCACCACAATAAATATATAATCAGAATTTCAATTATCTCAGATTTTTGCAGAATTTTTCTTCTCCATGATTTTCAGACTATATCTTTATATGTGTCTGAATGTTTTGCAAGTTAGACCAAGAGTATAGCACTCAACAGGAAGCTTGGCTCCTTATTTAATAGATAACATGCAATTTTAATTTGGGGCAGGGAATGAGAAGCTCTACAGGAAATGCAACATAGATTGTAGCAAAGAGAAGCACTGTGTTTCAAAATGTGATAGAAATTTTAGACTACTCATTCCAAAGTTGTATATTTGAATTTGCAAACCAGACCAACTGAAATAAATTCCTTTCAGTATAAAGAATCCTTAAAAGGCACTTAGTGGTGTTTAGTTGTGTCTGTTTTACTCTAAGCAAAAGTTAATCTTTACCATCATCTTGCAAAGTTTCATCCATTGCAGTGTTACTTATGGACAAATGTTGAATATCAACATGAGTTTCTGTCACAAAGAGTCTTCATATTAGCCAACTGTGATATGGGTCAAGCGAGCAGCACCCCGGTCGCTGAAAAACTTTTAAGTTTTCTTTCCTATAGTTTTAAGTTTCCCTTTCCTTAAGTTTCAATTCCCCCAGTTTCTTAGCTCCCTAGTTCCTGACTTAATCGTCTTTTAAATCAGCTTTCTAATCTTAAACAGAAGATTCTTCCTAGCCTGAACCATAGGAACTCCCCTGCTCCCTGCTCCAGGCCATTCCAGGCCCAGCTCTTGGGTGAACACGGCCACCTAAATGACCGGATTGACCAGAGGAGAAGACCACAGTTTCCAAGAAGCTAAACAGAATTTCTATCACACAGCCACCTTGCGTCGATGGCTTTGGGTCCTGCTTCTTGGGCCAACACTTTTAACTCTGTTTAACCAAAATTTATTTTTCCTTATTTAGGGGCCTTGGGGATACAGATGATACCCCAGTAAGATTACCAGTCCCAACCAAAGAAGCCAACACGGCGTTCCAAGCAAATCTCTTCCAGGTGGATCTCGAGACCCTCTTCCTCTCATCTGAGGTCAGAGAGGGTGAGAGATCTGTGAATCCCCCAATAAGTAGGGACAGCTCTATGCCCCTGCACAGCAGGAAGTAGATACAGAAGAAAAGACCTCCTGTCCCTCAACTTCCCATAGAGATTTTATGGGGATCACGTCTCTCAAGGGGAAAAGAAGGCAGGCAGTTAGAGATAGGCATCGGGTCTCTGCATTCCTGCATAACCCACAGACGTCAACAGCCCAAAAATCCTCCCATCTCCCAAAACTTTCCCTTCTCACTATATTTCTCTACCCCTATGAGGAAACAAATGGGTACAAAATACCCAACTAGATTAAGCCGGCCACTCACACCTGCCCGGTGAAGGCCACAATGACCTTCATTTCACCTGGGCCTCATTATACCATCATTATAATAATATACATATGCCTGGAAGTTCATTAATATGATTATAACAGACTGAATTCTGGGATGGAACGTGCACAGTTTAAAAAGATGAGGCAATAGCCTCTTGTCAATCACAGGTGTCAATCAAGTAGTCCCACTCCTGGAAAGGAACAGGCCATTTTAGAGAAAAAAAGGGATAAAAACTCCAAGTCCTTGCCAGTCAGTGCCTCTAGAGCCTTGCCTTTGCTTGGGGCCCACTCCAAATTTTTTGGAGTGCAGTACTATCTCTTCTAATAAACTACTATTTCACCACTTTACTTTCATGTCTCGTTCAGTTATTTGCTCCAGACGCCAAGAACCTGGACACTGCGCTGAGGAGGGCCCACTCTATGGTAACAATTGCAATGGCATAAAAATAGAAATTAAAGGAGTGAACCTGTAAGTTAATCATAGTGCATCAGGTAAGAGGAGAGCTGGGTTGCTTATCTGCTGACATCAAAAAAAATTGGGTGACTGAAAAACATTTGGAGGTGCATTTCAAGAAATACAAGTTAAACAACAGTGTGCTCGCTTCTCTTTATAGCATCTCTACTCCTCCCCTTATTGACATATTGTAACCATTTTGTTCCAATTCTTTTGTCCAGTGACAACTAAGGAAGATTTAGGTAATCATGACAGCATGAGTACTGCTAGGGCCTGGAAAGGCAAAAGTTATCAACCAACAAACGTCAGTTTAAACTGAGGTTTTCAACCATTTGTTATTTGAGTATGATGGCGCTCTCTCTTTCCCTCCGTCTCCCCCACAAGGAATACTTAATATTCAGAGAGTTTTTGGATCCAGGTTATAGTGCTCAGATCCATGTTAGAAAATGTTAAAGAAATATATAAAAACGGACAACTGAGGGTTTTAGCATCAGTGATTTTATTGAATAAAAAAGAGACTCTCAAAAGTAATCATTTTCAAACTTTTATAATGGAATTCAAACTATGTCTGATAAATTTCTGGCAAACTGATAATCTCAGAGGACTCCATGGGTTTAGAAAATGTCAAAGTAATGAGGATTTAAATGAGATGACCCAGTTATTTACAATTAAATTACACAACAGTTATAATTTTAAGACTATAAGCTCCAAAATGCTATCAAGTAGCTTTATGAATTATAGACGATGAAAGAGGATAAAATACTACATAGGAGCAGAAACTGATTATTTCTTATCTTACTCTATTTGTTAGACACAGACAACATATGCCCGTTATAATAGTTAATGAGTAATGCTGAGCTGTCATAATCCCCGTGTCTACCTTTTCACAAAGCTGTTTATCTCATTATAAATCTAAACTCCAGTTGTTCTGTGGGACTTAAGGTGATGAAATCAGTCTTGTGTGTATTAATTGAAGCTCATGGTAAGAAATTTAGCCTGTAGAGTAAGTAATGTTGCAAAGAAAATATCTATAAGGAAAAGACACGTTCCACTTCCACAGCATACATTAGCATACATTAGCACATCTTGGAATTGTTAACATGATTTAGGAGGCAATGATACTTTAGCTTTTAGTTTAGTTTTTTTTTTTCTTTTTTTTACATTAACATATATGATTGAAGATTTAAAGATTTGTGTTCCCTCTCACAGAAAATTTAATATACCATAAGCATCTCATAGGAAAAGAGTATGGACTTTATATTCAAAGAACCCTGGTTTCATTGTTTTAATTTCTCTGTTTTGAATTCATTATTTTTACCTACAATTTAACAACTATTTGTTAAGCATGCCTGTGTGTCAGGTTCTATATGAGACATTTGGCCTTTCATGCAGTTGCTAAAGACCTGTATGACTGCTCTGAGTCTCAGTCTCTTCCTCCCCCACCCCCATTTTTTTTCCCTTTTTTTAAATAGGGATAATGTCTTAATCTATTCAGACTGCTTTAACAAAATACCATAAACTATAAACTAGGTGGCTTATAAACAACAGATATTTATTTGTCATCATTTTGAAGGCTATATGTCCAAGATTAGGATGCTGACAGATCTGGTGTCTGATAAGGACTAAATTCCTCAATCATAGTCTTTTCCTGTGTCCTCTGAAGAGAAAGTTTTGCCACCCCAGAGGTGCATTTTTGGGTATTGATTTGAAGGTGTTTCTTAAGACATGAAAGATTCAGAAAGAATCTTTCACACTCACACCCTCTCCCCCTTTTCCTGTCCAAGAGATTCACATAGAAAAATATGTTTCGGAAAGGAGGTTTTTAGGATGTTTGCCTTATCCTAATTTGAATTAAGTATGGTTAATAGCAGAGGTCAGTTCGCTAGATACCTGCTGTACCCTACTGTTTTGGAGTTGCCTAGCAAACATTTGCCTGCCATGTGCGTTCAACTCCTCGTCAACTACCTGTAAATCGCCCATTCTCACTTCTGAAATCTAATGCCCTGCTCCCCACCTTTTCTCCTTTGTCCAAGATGTCATATATACCCAATGTTGCCTCACTATTTTTGGAATATTTATGTTTATGTGAATTCTCTATGCACATGTATTGAAATTTGATTCTCTCCTGTTGATTTGTCTCTGTTAATTTGATTATTAGCCCAGCTAGAAGAACTTAGAAGGTATAAGGAAAGGTATTCTTTTTTTCAGTCCCCACACCTCACATGGCAGAAAGGATGAGGGATCTTTCTGGGGTCTCTTTAATAAGGGCACTAATCCCATTTATAAAAACTCTACCCTCATGACTAAAAATCTCCTAAAGCCCCACCTCTAAATACCATCTGTCACGCGGGGTGGCATGTGGGGTCTCTGCTCCCGCTCCCCACGTAAGAAAGCAGGACATGGTGAGGCCAAAAAGAAACACCCATGGAGCCATAGATAGGGGAGTCATACCACTATATTCTCGCTGGTGGCTGGATTGGAGACACAGGCAGCAGGAGCCACACTAACCACAGCCTGCCGTCCACTACTCTGCAATCCACAACCTGCACTCCACAGTGCTAATTGCAATCCACACTCGCCGGCCACCATCTTCTTGCTAGCCTCCATTTGCTGCTAGCATAGCCACAGCAATTATAATAGTGGCCAATGGCTCACTGGTTACAGCTGACGGCCAACTAGCCACAGCTGATGGCCATCCAATCACAGTTGGCCATTTACTACCTGAGCCAGCACCTTTCCACGTGAGGCCAAGAGCCTGGAAACTGCACTTCTGACTCTGTCCCCACACCATCCCGTTAGGTATTAGGATTTCAACATATGCATTTTGGGAACACATACATTCAGTCTACAGCAGAGGTTATCATCAGCTTCATTCTATTTTGCAAAGAATAACATGATAGCCACTGAATAAATAATAGGTATTACTCCTTTACTTTACAATTTTTAACTTTAAAACATTTCATTGTACTACCTCCACAGTGTCTGCTTCCAGTAACTTTATTGTTTTACTCCACTCTTCATAGGCAAACTTGTTAAAAGTAGTTATGGCCCCCAATGTCTTCATTGTTCACTTGCTAATTCATTTTTTAAACCACAAACTCTTACCTCACTAAACACCTTCTCTCCTTTTTTTTTTTTTTTTTGGTTTTAATGTCCTTTTTTGTAAAATCTAGTTATGCTTCCTAGTCCTTATGGCTATCTGTTATTTGACGTCCATTCACTCACTCAGTCCTTAAACAAATATTAATTTAGTGTGCTTGCTATCGATTTTTAAGCCACACTGTGGGAATACAACGGTGATTACTTTGGTTGCTGCACTGTTGTCCATCGCCTTGAGCCTGGAGGTACTACTGATCACTCCCTTTCTTCCTAGAACTCTTCTTTCTTTGGACCTTGTGAAAATTTCTATTCCCTTTGAATTCAACTTCCACTCTTTTTTTTTTTTTCCCAAACAAACTTAAAAACAAAACATATAATCAGAGATGTTGGAAAGACCATTAGCATATAGTTAGATAAGACCTTCTGAGACAGGTTAGTTAGCGTGTTGTTAGGCAGACAGGAAAGATCCCTGGTGAAATAAGCAAAAGGCAGCCATATCCTTAAACTCCTTGAGGCTAATAAATTATCTCATAAATCCCTTTTGGCTGGACAAAGGAGCAGATCTGATAGCTAGGAATAGGTTCATTAATCCCTTTAGGGTGGGCAAACAGGACAAACCTGATAGACGAATTCCATTAAAAAGAGCCAGCCCCCTTCCCCAAGCAGGCAAGGGAAAGTATAAAAAGTATGAACTTTTTTGCCTCAGTCATTGGGCACCCTCGTTCGGGAGCTCTGACCCTTTGCTTTCAATAAACTATCCTCTTAAAAACAAACAAACAAACAAACAAACAAACAAAAACTCCTCATCTCTCCTTGGTCCATGTTTCCATTCTTTGTTCTCACGGGACAAGATTCCTGCACTCTCAAAGAAAATATCCTACATCACTTCCAAAGTGAACATCCTAATGCAGCCACACCCAGAAAAAAAACAGAGTGTTGAAATTATCTCA
Source organism: Rhinolophus ferrumequinum (assembly GCF_004115265.2). Lineage (NCBI taxonomy): Eukaryota > Metazoa > Chordata > Mammalia > Chiroptera > Rhinolophidae > Rhinolophus > Rhinolophus ferrumequinum. Next base: position 36,107,792 of record NC_046299.1, on the reverse strand, counting down.
GAATTCATCCTTATTTGGCTTTCCATTTTATCCCTTCTTCCCCCAAAAGTAACCACTGTCATGGCTTCTAACACATTGTATTAATTTGCCTGTTTTTCAGTTTATATCAATGGAATCATGGAATATTTAATTTTTTGCAACGATAGGCAAAGGGGAAAGAAGACTAATATAAATGTTTTGTCAGTTACCTGAGATGATATTTTCATCACTTTTTTCTATCTTCTTGCCATAACCACCCCCACCTATTATGATTGGCTGTATTAGATAATCAAATGATCTTTTATTGGAATTCCATGAGGACTTTGTCTTTTAATTTTATTTGAACTTTGGTATATAATGTTTTCTTTTTCACTATGTAAAAGAGGAGTAAAACCTTGGGATCATAAAATAACTTTTTCTCCTTTCCTAAAGAGAAAGATTTGGTGGGTTTAAGAATAACAATTTTCTCTATATATATATATTTATTTTTTTTTTAATGGGAGAGAGTTGGTCCCAATAAATAACCATTTTTCTTACTTTTCTCATATTAATGTCATTTAGCTAAACTTAAGTACGTACCTTTTAATAACAAACAAATGCAGATATATTTTATTGACAATCTATAATGAATAATGTGTTCTATCTGAGTAAACTGCAGAGGAAGGTACTAGTATTCTTGAGTAATTAAGGAGTTGATTTATAACTGCAAAAATAGATATATATAATTAATAAGATAATTTTTCCAAATTTGCTTTAATCTTTCAAAAGGATTTATATATTTCCCAAGGGGATTGAAGCTGTAGTTCAACTTTAAACAATATAATTTAAACTTTTTTCCAAGGAATCTTTCTTTCTTTCTCTCTCTCTCTCTCTCTCTTTCTCTCTCTCTCTTTCTTTTTTTTCTTCTTATTTTTATTATTATTTGTTTTTAATTTAAAATAGATATAAGTGAAGGGGTTCTCTGACTGAAGTTGGGAGTTGAGTATCCCACAGTTCAGCTGGTTTACATCACTTACCATTTCATTCTGGCCACTAACTTCCATCCACAACCCCCGCAATACAGAAACAATTCTTTTGGGTAACTAAGATGGTAATGGCAATTTGAAAAGAAACCTGCACATTTTCATAAGTTCCTCTGAAATATGTTTGCACTGTCTGATCCAGACCGATTCACCAACAGCTGAATGGACTGTCAGTGGATACCAACCTCAGTTGGAAGCAATCCATTTCCTGATTAGCAAACAATAAACTTCCCTCACATGGAAATTCAAATATGAAGCCTATTTTGATAATGGGCATTGGACCAGTCAAGTCATGTAATGTTACTGATGGTAAAATTATTGGGCCATGTCCACACAGAGGGTGGCAAGACAGATTTAAAGAAGAGACGAATGAAGCAATGCCTCTAGAATGAAACAAAAGAAGAAAGTAGTTGTGTGTAAGATAAACAAATTTTATAGTTGGACTGTAATAACTTTATATCTGTCTCTGGCTCTGCCTGAGAGAATGCTATTCACCTTTGGCCTAAACAAGAGCAAGAAAGGCTAAGTAATGATTTTTGTATACTGTTTAAATTGCAAAAATCTCCTAGAGATACTATCTATCTACATTAATTAGCGATGTGCAGATCAAAGGTTTACGTATCATTTAACTGGTTACAGAATCTCACTTTACTTTGTGGCCAGTAGGATATGATAAATCCTGCTGGAAAACTTTTGCCTGATCTCTTCTGAAACCGAGATTCTTTGAACATAATATACTGTTTCATAATCCAGAGACAAAGTATGTCTTTTGTGACTAAAACCCTAGGAAGTCTCTCCTAGAAGGCCCGAGGCCCCTGATACTTGTGTGTTCTTTCTTTGTTCTGCTCTACCATGTCCTTTACCTTTATTCAAGTCTTATATGAACATGTTCTATGGAGTCTGTGGGTCTTTTAATTATCTGAACCTATGTAGCATTAGATGCTTCCTTGGATCTCAAGACCGTCCTAGTTCTTACAATCAGTTTCATTTCCTGTCCTTGTCATCCACTTCCAAACAGCAAATCGACCCTTCATATAATTTGAGTAAACATCTATCATTGCAACAAAAGGCTTTACTAGAACAAAAGAAGAAAAACGTACAGTTGAGCAAGGCTATAATATTTGTTGCCCAGGAGAGCTGCAAAGATTGGAGAGATAAAAATGTTGATATTTCCTCAGTGGGTGATTTTAAGATCCACAAAAGGCACTTGTAGGGGAAATGAAGCTGTGATCACGGACATTGGAAACTAACCCACTGTCAGGATTACACAGAGAAAAGGATGTTAAATTAGAGTTGAGGGATGGACTGCAGAGTCTTTGATGATAAAGCTGGAGACAGAAATATTGTTCAATTCACTACAGCACAGATTCTTTACTTCAGATAACATGGGCCTTGCTAATACTGAGCATGAAATTCAAAAATTAGGAGATGCTCTTACATGTAAATCATGGTGTTAAATGAAGAAGAGCACTGTTGTTTGTGTAAGATCTCCCTGAATGAAAATGAAATCTTTGAATAAGAAAAGCAGTGAGGAAGCAAGAGCTATTTTCACAGCTGCTCAGAGGCTCCCTGTCTCTGACAGTGACAGTGGCAGAAGAGTGACTCCCTTTCGGGTCCCTGGCAATGTAGGAGAGTTAGGCCTATGTATTTGCTTTCCGTGGACATGTCTAATCTGAAAGTATTTTTGACTAATTAAATAACATGCAGACAGCTTAGTGAAATGTTTATGTGTGACCAGAAACTGAGAAACTGATTTGGAACTCACAGAATTGTTGCAATGGATCAAATACTCCAGGAAGCACCTAGTTTCACGAGACACCTAGTATCTCTTCTCTTTCCAGCCTTTCTCTATGCCAGCCTTATTCCCTGAATTGATATTATTTAGACAGTAGGAGAGGAAAAGGAAAGGCACAAGTAAAAAGAAAATTGCTTTAATCAAGGACACATCTGTGAAAGTGTGTGTGTTTTGTTGTTTTTGAAATGCCTTAATTTTATTTTCACCTTCCTTGCTTAAAAAGGTTGCTGAATCTCTAAGGCGATGCATATTTTGAGTTAAGATATTTGTTTACGGGTTGAATTGAGATATTTAAGGGATAGTTTTGGCAACCATCAGCTGACATTTTAGGGTAGACACTGATGGTCGTTGGCATGTTCCCCGTTTCCATCACTGTAATTCCCTCAGGTATCTTGGCATCCAGCCACCTTGACTACTCCTATCAGTGTATGATGCTTCCTCTCCAGAGCTTTTGAGAACAATATAAACCTCATCTATTGAATTTTTCCTTTTTTGAAGGCCATCCAAGTACAGGCAGCTAACTGTGACTTCCCTATCAACAATTAGCTGATCTTATAGAAGAATCACAATGCATGCCTGGAAAAAAATCTTAAAACCAACATGAGGGTCTTATGCGTTCTCCCTGGTAACATGTGTATTTTCATATATCCAATTTTAGATGATATTCCCAGGGTTTAGATTCAATCCAGTTTATGATTATTATGATGAACTATTCAGGGCAGTAAGAAAGAGAAATTGATGCTATAAATAGAGAGAATTACATTTAGTAACTCATTTATGAACTCCTATATTATTATTGTTTCATTAACTTTGACATTATGAGATATGTACATATTTTGCTCCCAAAATATTAGAACAATAATAAGAAAAAGGTTGTATGAGTAATTTATCTCAGTGAGTGAAGGTGCTAGAAACTGAAAAGTTGTGTTCAATAATAGGCCTTCATTATTTCTGATAAAAATCAGCTATCATCCTTACTACTTTTCTCTATGAATGCTTAGAAGATACTGTCTTTGTCTTTGTTTTTCAGCAGTTTGGCGCTGAAATGCATAGGTGCCATTTCTTTTTGAAATTATTCGATTTGTATTTTATTAGGGTACTTCAATTTGTAAGTTGAACAATCAAATTAGGAAAATTCATGACATTTGCTTCTTCAAAATTTCTTGATTTATTTATTTTTTCTTTTCTCATCTCTTGAACACCATGTTCATGTATCTTAGAGCATATAATATTATTATAATTTTAAATATTTTTTCTTTGTGTTCTTCAGTTTGGATATTTTCTATTGCGGTGCCTTAAAGTTGACACTTCTCTCTGTATAGTACAATTTGCTCTTCAGATCATCAAATTAATTTTGGTATCAGATATTACATTTTTCAATCTAGTTCTTCCATTTTACACAGTTTTGTTCTAATTCTTTATCTTCTTCATATATTAATTTATCTATCTTTTCCTATAGGTTCTTAAAATTTCCCATTGTTATTTTAAAGTTAACTTATACTATTTTCAAAACAGTATTCTTTTTTTTCCGCTTAACTATGGTTCACATTTTATGTTTATTTAAATGTTTAGTTATTTTAATTTTATATTGGACATTGTAGATAATATGCTATAGAGACTCTGTAATCTGCTCTCTTTTCTGAAACATGCTGAGATTTTTTTATTGGTAGGCAGTGAAATTACTGTTGGATCATCATGAAGCTGTAGTCTTTGTGTTTTTGTTATTGTTGTTGTTTTTACCAGGGGGTGCATTGTTTAAATATATTCTTAAAGTTTTTGATACTTCTCCCATTGACAGATGTGATCTATGTCCTCTTCCTTTGAGTCTGGGTAGGATTTTAACTTGCTTGTATTGAAAAGAATATGACAGAGTTGATTCTGGTTGACTTCTGAGGTTAGATCAGAAACAGTAATTAAGCTTCTCACTTGTTTGCTGGGATACATACCTTTGGAAACTTGGGCCTACTAGGTCATAAGGCAAGTCAGCTTCCATCTCCTTCATTATAACACTTGAAATCTTTAGCTATTATGTAAGTAATCCAACAGCCCTGAAGGACTCTCTGCTCTTAAGAAGCCCAGGTCACAAGGAACAACTACAGGTAACTGCTAGTCAAAAGCCCCAGCGTTGGTGCAGCAATGCTAGCATTAAACACTAGACATGTAAAGATACTTCATTTAATTCCAGTTCAACTTTATCAAGTCATGTTCAACTGTGCCCAGTCTTCTCAGCTGAGAAAAGTAACCTCTGTTGTGTCCTGTCTTATTTTTTCATGGTTTATTTTATTTATTTATTTATTTATTTATTTATTTATTTATTTATTTATCTTATTCCTAGGGCTTAGTACTTAATTCTGGAATATAATCCTTACTCCTAAAATGGGGATATTATGGAGCTTCAAAGAAAATCCAAGGCATTTGCCATACCTCTTTACCCTGACAGCATTTGAACTATTCTCTTTTTTCTAGCACCTAGATACTCTTGAAAATTTGCTTGGCTTTTTCTCTTTCCAGGTACTGTTATACTCTGGAATCCTTTGGTTCTTGTTTCCTCTCTATGTACTTTAGGACAGATCCCCAAATTTAAAAAACACTACGTTCTCCTTTGTCTTGTTTTTTCTTCTTTCTTTTTTTTTTTTTTGCTGAAATATTAATTTCTAACTATATTAACATGCACATCTATGAGTCTTATCTTATATAAAGTCATTATATATGAATAGATAGATAGATATTAGAATAGTAACAACACAATTATAACAATATGGCTAATAAAAATAATTATAAGTCCTCTCTTTACTCCTTCCTTCCTTCTTTCCTTTCCCCTACTTACTTATTCATTTACTTATTTATATAAGTATTTGGGCTGTCTTTGTGATATATCCTACTAGATAAGGACAGTTCAGTTATGCTGTTTTAATATGTCCTTGAGAAATCCCTCTCATTGTGGTTAAGATGACAACTCAATGCACAGATTAATTTATTCTATTTTTATCTCACAATTTCTAGATTTTCCTTAACATTTTATATAATTTTTATGTTATAGTTATGTAATCCCTTTACATGGTACTGAGGATAAATATAAAATCTAAAGTATGCTCAGAGAAGTCTAGGTTCCATTCTGGATCTCATCACCCTGTTACCTTCCTCTCACTCTAGATAACCATTTTTCTAAGCTTTTAATTTATCTTTTTCTATTTATTAAGCTATTTGCAAGAGTTTAGTTTCCTTATCCTTTTTTAGATAAGCAACATGCTATATAAACTTGTCTGTATTTTCCCCAAAATAGTATATCTTACATATACTCCACAAATAGTACATAGAGATAAAATTAATTTCTTTTCACTACATTGTGTGAATATACTATCCTTTTTCAAGCAATCCCACATTGAATAGCCTTTTTCTTTACCTCTTTCACTATTATAGTGTTACAATGCATATCCTAACTTGTATAGGTTTTGTATGTGTTTGCAAATGGATTTCTGGAAGGGAGTGTGCTGAAATAACGATAAACATACATGGGGTGATTTTTCTAAATATTGTCAAAATCTTTCTATAAGATTTGTTCCATTTTACATGCCCATCAACAATATACATATGAGTCTCAATCACAGAATATATTAAGTTGGTGCAAAAGTAATTGTGGTTTAAAAGGTTAAAAATAATTGCAAAAAACAAAATTATGTTTGCACCAACCTAATAATGCCCTAATTTTGTATGTTTTGCCATGCGATTGTGTGAAATGTTATCTCTTTGGTGGGGGTGGGGAGGTTCTTTTTCTTCTCTGCTGTTAGAAGTCATTGTTCTGTAATGTCAGTTGCAAATAATTTCTCGTTTTTTAATTGCCTTTTACTCTGCTATGGTATTTTATTTCCATGAAAAAATATTCTGTTCTGTTACTCATTTTATTCTTGGAGTACTAATATTTAAGCCAAAATTAGGGGGAGAATATGATATTATTATAAGATAATTTAAATAAGTTACTATTTAAAGAACATATTTTGTTCCTTTATAATAGAAGGAACAACCTGATGACCATAGGAGATCATTCCTTGTCTTTCTGGAGCAGTTGACATGAGCTGGTTTTGCTAGACTAAACCAGATCACAGAAGACAGAGGAAGGAGAGAGGATTCCTTCACTAATATGACCAAGATTGCTTTGTAACCCTCCTGGTTGAGAAACAAGGGCTTTGCAGTCTTAGTTCCTAAATTAGGAACTCCTTTGGTTATACAGAAAACCTGATATCATACACAGAGTCAATAAATATGTAAAGCTGTTGGGATGAGGGTCCCTCTGCTAGAGTACGCTTAGTGACATGTCCTGCTCTACCAACCCAAGCTTGCCACCAAAGGAATAGCTCTGGGGACTCAATGAATCCTTTGCTTTCAGATTAACCTTTGTTTATGTTGTTTAATAAAATGTATATGTGAACACGCATCTCAAACCACACACATTGCACAGCATTATATCTGAATGATGATCATATTTTATAAAAATCTATTTATAATGAACAATTTTCTGACGTATGTATACTGTGAAAGAAGTATTTGTTCTCTTATAAATATGAAAAACTATATGAATAGGTACAATAGACTTGTACCTAAATGAGATTTTTTTTTGCATTTCAGATTATATTTATTAAAAGATATAACTGGAAAATGTCCCCCAAACTGATGTTTGCCTTTACATGAGTGGTTCTCAAATAGATTGTTGTATGTACCACCTTGACTATTAAAACAGTCACTTATGACTTACAGAAATAAACTTAGTTATACTATTTTTGCATCTGGAACATTTAGTTCAGGAAGGAAAGTCACTCAAGTAAAATGAATCTGAAATGAAAATCACACACAATGTTGTCTTCCAAAATATTTATAATGTCTGTTATCTAATGAATAATACATGCTAACAGAAATATTTATCTAATTAGGAATCCCTGAACATTTTGACTATGGAATACAAATCCTGGCTCTGATTCTTGATCTGCCACTTTCCATCAGTATGATGTTTTGGCAAGTAACATAGAAACTTTCAGAGCTTACAGTTTTGTTTTATTTGTTGTTTTTGTTTGTTTGTTTGTTTGTTTTTTTACTCTGTTAAATGTGTGTAGGTAAGATCTACCCTGTCAGTGGTTGTTAGAATTATATACAATTATATGTGATTTACTAGTGGCATGATACTTGACACACTGTAAGTACTCAAAGTCAATTTTAAAGTTATTATGGCTAATTCTTAAAACAAAATTGGGATTGTAATTGTGGTCCTACAATCTGTCTGTACAAAAGGTACAGTTACATTTGATGTAGAAAAAATACTTTGGTAGTCCTAGTTGGGTTTCAAGCTTTCTGTTCTAACCAGCTTGGTTCTAGATGCAAATCAGATATCCCATTTTACTGTGTAACTTAAAAAAAAAAAAAATCAGTTAAGACTGTTATTCACAATGCTGATAGGCTGATTTTGAGGTCAAATATGTCTTTCTAAACCTTTAGTTTTCAAAAATGTCTGGATTTAATGAGTTGAAATATGGGATTTTGGTCTTATAATATTATTATGTTAGTATTATAATTATCCTTAAATCTTCAAATAACTGAGTAAGTTAGTCATTATTATTCCCTTTTTGGAGATGTGGGGATAAAGCTTTGAGAGCTTTTGAAACTTGCCTGTGATCTACAGGTAATTAACTGTGAGGTGGAATTTAACCCTAATCTAGTTTGACTCAAAAAAACAGATTTTATCCATTATGTTACTTTACACAATTCTACTGATCTCTGAATATGTATGTAATAGTAGGTATATGTGGGGACAGAGCCAGGAGTGCAGTCTCCAGGCTCTCGGTCTCACATGGAAAGATGCTGGCTCAGGTAGTAAATGGACATCAACTGTGATTGGAAGGCCATCAGCTGTCGCTAGTTGGCCGTCAGCTGTAACCAGTGAGCCACTGGCCACTAATATAACTGCTGTGGCTATGCTAGCAGGAAATGGGGGCTAGCAAGGAGATGGTGGCTGGCAAGCGCAGATTGCAGTTAGGACAGCAGGTTGCGGACAGTGTGGCTCCTGCTTCCTGTGTCTCCAACCCAGCCGCCAGTGAGAATATAGTGGTATGACTCATGTTGTCCGGGGCAGCCTGCGGGGTCTCAGCTCCCGCTCCCCACAGAAGAACACAGGACATGGTGAGGCCAAAAAGGAACACCCACGGAGCCATAGGTAGCGGAGTCATACCACTATATTCTTGCTGGTGTCTGGTTTGGAGACAGGAAGCAGGAGCCACACTGTTCGCAACCCTCACTGCGCCACTTGCAGGCTCAGCCACGATCTTGCTAGCCCACATTTTGCTGCTAGCGTAGTCACGGCAGTTATATAAGTGGCCAATGGCTCACTGGTTACAGCTGACGGCCAACTAGCCACAGCTGATGGCCATCCAATCATAGTTGATGGCCATTTACTACTTGAGCCAGCATCTTTCCATGTGAGGCCAAGAGCCTGGAAACTGCACTCCTGACTCTGACACACACTCCCCTACCTATGGCTCTGTGGGTGTTCCTTTTTGGCCTCACCATATTCTGCGTTATTATGTGGGGAGCAGGGCCAGAGACCCCGCAGGCCGCCCCGCATGACAAATGGCGCAGCGAGCAGGGTACGGTGCTGGCCAAAGCTCCCAGAAGGTTGGTGAAGCAGTTTGTGCTTATGAACACTCAGTCTCAGGAAGACCAGGAGGAGCAGCTGCTGGAGAGCTGGACCCCCGTGAAGGGGTGGAAATACGTGGACGGTTCCCCAACCAGCATAGGCCAGAGAAAGCAAAGGTCGTTGTGGCCCTGTGGGATGGGAAGTACTTGCTGATGCAGCCCTGATGCGGGACTTGTCCCAGGAGGAAACGCTTGCTGAGTCCTCCATGGGAGCTGAGGGTGAGGTCAAGGTCGTCCCTCACCCCCAGGACAGCCCTGGCGAATGACTATGGACTATGGGGAATGGGTGCTATCCCTAATTTAATGGACCGCTTGACTGTTTGCTTGGGGACATACCACCATGTAGTGGAACTGGCAGATGTTTGCTTTTGTGTCCCAACCAGACGCCATCGAGAATATATAAGCACCTTGACTGTGAGTCGCGGTTGTCAGCACAGCACTCTGAGAGTCCCAGAGAGAGTGGCGGTGCCCTGAGAGGCCCTGGCTGTGTCCAGGAAGTTGGGCTGTGCCCAGAGAGAGTGGCACTTCCCTGAGACCCCTAGCTGAGTCCAGGAAGGCTGGCTGTGCCCAGAGAGATTGGCGGTGTCCTGGGAACCTTGGCTGAGCCCAGGAAGTCTGGTTGTGCCCAGAAAGACTGGTGGTGCCCTGAGAAACCCTGGCTGTGCCCAGAGAGCCTGGCTGTGTCCAGGATATTGCATTCACCTCCAGGCTCCTCGCACAGGGCCTGTGGGGACAGAGCCCCAAAAAGCAGTTTCCAGGCTCTCGGCCTCACATAGAAAGGTGCTGGGTCAGGTACTAAATGGCCATCGAGTGTGATCAAATGGCCATCAGCTGTGGCTAGTTGGCCGTCAGCTGTAACCAGTGAGCCATTGGCCACTAATATAACTGCCGTGGCTATGCTAGCAGAAAAAGGGGGAGCTAGCAAGAAGATGGTGGCTGAGCCTGCAAGCGGCGCAGTGAGGGTTGAGAATTGTGTGGCTCCTGTTTCCTGTGTCTCCAATCCAGCCGCCAGCGAGAATATAGTGGTATGACTCCCCTACCTATGGCTCCGTGGGTGTTCCTTTTTGGCCTCATCGTGTCCTGCGTTTTTATGTGGGGAGCGGGAGCAGAGAACCCGCCGGACACCCTGCATGACAGGGCCCCTCGCGGAAGACGCTTGTCGCTTAGATTGTGAGGCGAGACCCTGTAGGGGTGGAGTGTGGGGACAGAGCCAGGAGTGCAGTTTCCAGGCTCTCGGCCTCACATGGAAAGGTGCTGGCTCAGGCAGTAAATGGCCATCAACTGTGATTGACTGGCCATCAGCTGTAACCAGTGAGCCTTTGGCCACTAATATAACTGCTGTGGCTACGCTAGCAGCAAATGGGGGCTAGCAAGAGGATGGTGGCTGGCAAGCGGGGATTGCAGTTAAGACGGCGGGTTGCGGACAGTGTAGCTCCTGCTTCCTGTGTTTCCAACCCAGCCGCCCTTGGGAATATAGTGGTGTGACTCCCCTATCTATGGCTCCGTGGGTGTTCCTTTTTGGCCTCACCATATCCTGCGTTCTTATGTGGGGAGCGGGACCAGAGACCCCGCAGGCCACCGCACATGACAGTATATTACAAAAAGAAGATTTGATACCAGGTATAAGACTTAATAGAGAGCATGGCTGTAAAGGTAACACAGTTCCCATATTAACTACCGTGTTTCCCCGAAAATGAGACCTAACCGGAAAATAAACCCTAGCATGATTTTTCAAGATGATATCCCCTGAACATAAGCCCTAATGCATCTTTTGGAGCAAAATCTTATACAAGACCTGGTCTTATTTTCGGGGAAACACAGTAGTATTAGTGTCAGGAAGATTATCCTGGCCCCAAAGTGCTAGGGTGGAATTTCAGGTACAGGAAACTTGAGAAAGCATAACATTTTAATTTTATTTGCTCTTTTCAATTTATTTCATATTTAGCATTTAAATTATTTCTGCCTATTTCCAAAGTACATGTCAGTATATAGTATGAAGTATGGTAGTAGCTAAAGATAAGTGGTTTTAGAGTCTGTTAGCCTAGATTCCAATCCTGGCCTCAAATTTACTATCTGTGTAACTTTCAATAAGTGACTTGTTTTTGTTTTGTTTTGTCTTGTCTCTACATCTGTGCCTTAATAATAAAGCATACAGAATATTTAGAATATTTCCCCAGTTTATGACACCTTTTCTTAATATTATTGTGATTTGTTAGTGATTTATTACTCTCTGGGAACTGTTTCTGTAGAAAGTTATACTGAAAAATAGAAGATCAAATAACATATTTGAAGGGCAAAACTGAAAAATTAAGTCTCCCATACTCATTCTCCTATTCCGCTCACAAAAATTAAAATATCCACCCAGTCAAAAATGTCACTGTTATGGAAAATGAGTTGGCGCTTCAGACACAGCCACCTAGGAGTTCTAGAACTATCCTTTGTGGTGAATGTTGGGCTATATTAGACAGATCTGTTAGTACCTATCACCATAACTCCTTTTACTTTGGGGAATTTTGGGGTGAAAATTGAGAAATAATTGGAAATCATATCAGTGAAACTCAACTCTGAATTTGTTATGCAATAATAGATAACAAGAAAAATACCCTTCACCAAAAATTCAGATCACACATCATTTTTCTTTCCTCATATTTATTTAATATTGTCATTGCATATTTGTATATTTGTCCTTACTTGTGTGCAGGGTTTCGTAAACTCCTTGTCACATTGCAAGAAAGGGTGCGTGTAGATATATTCTTGTTTTGAAGTATCTAGGTTTGCCCCCGACTCAAGTTTTTTGCATGGATCACCTCCCTAAAGAGATCCCATCACTCAACGTTAGGGATGACAGGATACCAAATGGCTTGGATCTGAAGATACCCAAAAGATTCATGTTAAGTATAGGGGATTTTCAATGTAAAAATCCAGTTGTTACACTCAATATATAACTTTATATTAAGAAGAGATGTGGTCCTGGACATTGAACCTGGAACTGCCTTCATGTCTGTAAAGTTAGAAAAAAGCTAAAACACAGAATTAACTTTCAGAGACTTGAAACAAGAAGTTATATGTGAGACATCAGCAGGAATGGTGGAATAAACATCCAAAATATTGCTTTTCTATAAAAAAAACAATAAGAACACTGGAAAAAATCATCAAAATTAACTTCTTTTAAACTCTGGAAATACCCAAAGGCTTAGAACAATCAGAGAGATATTTAATCAAGAAAAATGTAAGAACACTGTAACTCACCCTTTTTCTATCTCCTCATCCTAGCTCTGCAGTAACAATGAAAATCAACAGCTCCTCTGTCATAGTGAAAAACAAGAGGCTAGCAGCCTATGAAGTGGCAGAACAAGTTTGGAGTTCTCTGAAAGCATCACTTTTCAGAGAATTGTCACTGTTTTATCTATCTGGAAGTTCCCTTGAACTCCTCCAGGTATGACTTGTGGTATTTGACTTAATTCAGAGCTCAGTCAGAGCACGTAGCCTTTTCTCTGAGAGCATTTATCAACAACAATAAGCAGCAATTGCTTACTGTTGCAGCTGCCTGTGGCAGTGATAACACGTGGGGCTAACAAAAAGCTAATCAAAAAAATGTAAAAGGAAAATTCTGCGATTGAGATGTCCATTGAGGATTTTGTAAAGTTCCAATATATTCTAGGGAATCTAGAAGGCTGCATACACAAATAGGACTGTGCACATGCCCGAGGCTGTTTATAGTCCCAGGAGAGAAGTGAGAACAGTCTAAACTCTCATTTCTGGTTGACTTTGAGGTTCTACATAAACAGAAAATGAAGACTGAAGCAAAATTGTAGACTACCTGCTTGAGCATTGCAGATACACCGTAATACACACAAAGTTCCACAGAAAAGAATGAGGGACTTATTGGTTCCAGGCATTTAAGAAAAAAATTGATGAATTGGAGTTTATCATAATCAAAATTTTCTGCTCTTATGAGACTGAAAACCAGCCACAGACTGGGAGAAAATATTTGCAAAGCACGGATATGCTAAAAGAACTTGTATTTAGAATACATAAAGGGCACGCAAAACTCACTAAAATAAAAAAATTAAAAAAAACAACTCAGTAATGAATGGACAAAAAATTTGAACTGACGTTTTACCAAATAAAACATAGGGATGGCAAATAAGCAACTGAAGAATGAATAAAGAAACTGTGGTACATCCATGTGGTGGCATAGTACTAAGCACCAAAAAGGAATGAACTATTATATTACATGCAACAACATGAGTAAATCTCAAATATGTTAGGCTGTGATGAAGACAGAGTCAAAATTGATATGTTGTAGTATTACATTATAGGACAGTCTTACAAAGGCAAACTGTAGAAACAAAAAACAGAGAAGTGGTTGCCATGGGCTGGGGATAGAGGAAAAATTGACCATAAAGGGCCATGAGGGAGTTTGGAAGTGTGATATAATCATTCTGTTTCTTGATATACAATTGTCAAAACTCACTGAACTGTAACTAAAACGGTGACTTTTACTGTATTTAAATTATGACATAATGAAAAAAATGAAAGGAATAAAACCACTATCAGCTGCATTTAAATAAATGCAATACCTCATTTTTGGTGTGGTGAGTGGAATATCATTGAATTCAGCATTTGTTCTATAATATTAAAATATGTAATTTTAGTATAGTACATACGAGGGTGCCAGAAAAATGTATACACATTTTAAGAAAGAAAAAAACTGTATTCAAATTGTAATATTCAATATATACTGATAACAAAAGATGACGATAAATCACGTTTAACTTCTGCAATTACAAGAAGTGCTCAAAGTGATTACCATCAGCATAATTTTAATACAGATTTTTCCTTTCTTAAAATGTGTATACATTTCTCTGGCACCTTCTGCATATATATAAAATAATCTAATTTAGTTTTTAATGATCGGTGCATCTATCTCATAGCCATAAATAACTTTAATAAGTGGTTTCATGCATTTCCTGAAGAAGTATCTGTTTTTCTAGATGGCTGTATTTTCCAAAGTCAGCCAAATTAAATAGAATATTACACATTTGAATCATTATTACAGCAGTGAATGAGAACACCTAACTATGTTTTTCACAGCAGGGACAAGGATTGTTTGCTAGATAATTTTAAAGTGTATTTCTTCTGCTCCTATTGGCATTCTTTATAACGATTTTTTAAAAGTACTTCTATATTTTCTTAAGTGCTCAGAGTTTAGTGCTAAGTGGTACTTCAACCCAAATAAATTATTCTTTAAGTTCAGGAGCCTCATATATGGATATTAATAATTTTTATACTTAAATTATCCATTTCAATGTAAAAAGCCATATATATATATATATATATATATATATATATATTTAACATGTGTTATCATTGGAGTGGAAGCCCCTTCATCTTTTCTTATGGCCTAAGGAGGTTCTTGTCCTTTATGTAAAAACATATACATGGACTACTTCTCATTTACAAGAAGTAAGACTACATTGTTTTATGGTGTCTTTACTTCTGCTTTTTTTATCTATTCCTCCTTTCCCCATTTTACTCATTAAATCTGTAGCTTAATAATCACACTAGATTAACAGATCAATTAATTGTGCTTACACATGCCACTACTTGACCATGGGATTCCAAGTCTATTTAGTTCATTTTGCTTATCCATTGGGACACATAAAAGAAAGCAAAACATTTTAAAGTACATGCCAGCAGTTATTTTAATTTTAGATTTGCTTTTTGTTAATAGTTTTTTCTGATTAATGTAAGAATATTAATACATAGCGACCTTTGCCAGGCACTAGTCCAGGTATTGTGGATGCTATGAACAACACAAAGTCATTTTACGCCATCTTATTCTGGAAGAATTTTAGATGTGCCATGTAAGGTGGTATGAATTACATCGAAGAGTGAACGAAGAAAGAATAAGAGTAGAGATATAACATGAATTTATCAACAAATCCATTATTGTGATAGGCATCTTTCCCTTCCATCAATATCCAGTTCACCATCTGAGCACAAAGGAGGATAGTCTTTCTCTGTTCCCTTGAAGATTTTTACCTCAGGGAAAAGAAATGGAGGTTTATAGCACCTGGCTTCGCTTTGCAAGATCAAGAGAAGGCATAGGATCTTAAATGTCCCCCAACTGCCTGCCCCTCCACCCCCCCAAACACACACACACACACACACATACACACACACACACACAAGGGAACAAGAGGTGTGGCACAGGTACATCTGTAGAAAAAAGTTTGAGAGAGCCTCAGAATCCCCATCTGGCTGATTGTGGAAAGTATTTCTCACCCAAAACCAGTTTTTTTCTTCTTCTTTTTAATTATTAGTTTCAGGTGTACAAAACGATGTAATAGACATTTCACCCCTCACAAAGTGATACGCCTCCCCATATGATCTCACTTATATGTGGAATCTAAAGAACTGAATAAATGAGCAAAGTAAACAGAAAAAGTCTCTGAGATATAGAGAAAAACTGATGGTTGCTAGATGGGAGGGGTGGAGATGAGGGACAAGGGGAAGGGATTAGACAGCATAAATCGGTAACTGTAATATTGCCACAGGGATGCAAAAGACAGTTTGGGGAATATAATTAATAATGTTGTAAAGATGTTGTAGGGTGTCAGACGGGAACATGTCTTATTAGGGAGACCACTTCAGGGATGGTATAGATGCTTGACCACTGCACCGTACACCTGAAGCTGAAGCTGAATAATATTATATGTCCTCTAAATGTCCTCTAAAGAGAAATAAAATATCGGAGGGTTTTAGGCACTAAAAAAGTGAAAAAGTACTGAACATATTGGACAGTGGGCGGTTGACCATCGGGATGTATTAAACACACTGAGGTATTCCTGAGTTTGCAAATGTTTTCTTTTTGTGTGTGTGTGTTTTGTTTTTTCTGTGATTAGGACATCTGTGCTTGACAGTTGGTACTTATCAAAGTTAGGCTCCTACCTTCCTACAGAGACTGGAAGGCAGCAGGGCTATCCCCGTTAATGCTTACACTTCAAAGAAACAGTCCCCAGGTCCTAGAGAAAGATATTTCCTGGGTTGTAAAACTGCCAAGAGGTTGAGAGAAGATTTACATATGTCCCAAAGGCTCAGAGGAAATATTTGTAATTGCAAGTTTTCTAAGGTAAATGCTGTAAGAAAAGGAATGTCAGGGGACTATAGTCAGAAACAGGTAGGACGAAAATTCAGGCATGTTGAGGGGGATGTTAAGGCAGGTAAAGGAATAGCACACACTGAAGCCCATTTTGTTAACTACATTAGTGTATTACCGCCTTCAATGGGCCAACAAGTTGTGGGAGGAAAACAAATCTTTGCTGATGGTGGAGAGTTAGAGAAAGCAGTGTCCTCAGGACATGTGGGGAGTAAGCCAGATAGCTCTGCTTCTCAAAGGTACAGAAAAGCTTTGTCTCCAATTGACAGGAGATGACCTCATTTAAACTTCTCTTTAGTAGAGAGACTGATTTACATTTATTTTTAAAGGTTATCCAATATATGTATAATTTTTTGTGCGTGTGCTATTTTAAAGAAAAGATACAAAAATGTCTTTCAAAAACCCCGTTGGAGACAGTGTTGAGAACTCTTGTTCTAAATAACTGTTAAAAGAGAAAACTCATATGTGTAGAGGACTAGTTTTCAAATTTGGATGCACATTGAACACATCAGGGAGCTTTAAAAAGTACTTATGCCTTGGTCACGTTTGCAGAGATTGTCAATTAATTGGTTTAGGGCATAGTATGGACATTCAGTTTAAAATCTTTCCATGTGATTCTAATATGCAGCCAAAGCTGAGAACCATTTTCTGAAAGGGTTAACCTTCGGAATCACAGAAACATTTTACTTAGCAAGAGACATAAAGAGAAACATTTATCTTACATGAAAACAGTTGGCGAAGCAAATTTACTCCTGAAAAGTACACTTGCATTCTTTTTTCTATCTTTCTATGCCCTCAAGTACTCTTCTAATGAAGAAATTTGACCAACTGGCAAACAATGTGTTTGACCCAACCCTGTATTAATTCAAGTGGGACTTATACAATGTACTTTTAGTTATTAAACAATTTCTTAATACTCATGGCAAGTAGGTCTATTTTCTACCACTTGGTAATTATTATTTATGAGATGAGAGAAATATTTATTTTCTCAATATAAATAAAGATCTGTTAGAGACATACATATAAAATCATTGTTAAGTAAAGTATATATTCAAAAACTAAAACTGCGTAGGATACAAGACTACTCAATAAATCTCAGTATAGATTTTGTCTGGGAAAAAAAAGTGACTAGTCGAAGCTAGCTTAGGACTGAGGCCAAAACTGGAATTTTTCCTTTTTCTGACCTTAACAGGAGAACAACTTGTGTCAAAGGCTGCCTTGATTTCTTGCTTTTAGGCAAAGAAACTGGCAGGGAGTATGGAAGAGAGGGAGTGTCATTATTATACGCAGGGCGAATATTAAGCTAGAATAAAATGTCAGTTAAGTCTGTCTGCATGCATTTCTGAACAAACTATTTTTAAAATTGAGATTTATGTTAATATATAACCAGATGATTTTTAAATACTGGCAATTAATTTCATAAACCAGAGAGAATGATAATGCCGTAGCCTTGGTTTTCCTAAAAGCAAAACCTGAGACCAAAGTTTATTATTGAGAAATTTACTTGTCAGAAAGCAAGGGTGAGGCCAGGGCAGTGAAACAGCCAATACAAGAATATATTTTTAAGTTGACCACAGCTATAGATAATCTGCTGTTTGATCGTAAAGGACTTTCCTAAAGGGCTTATAAAATGTATCTCAGAAATATCAGCTCAAGCAAGAAAGGGGCACTGTTTTATCAATTGATTCCTGTCCCCCATTGGTCAAGCGTTGTCCCATGGGACATTAAATGTCTAACAATTTCAGCTTGTTCACGAGTAATTGCCGAGTGAACTCCCATTGGAATAAAACCACCAGAACACCTAAGAAGCCTCTGGGCAGGAAGCAGCGTCCCCTGCTCCAAACTAGTCTAAGTCTGTGTGAGCCAGTTGCTGGAGCTTTGGGTGAAATAAGGTGAGGCAGTGGGGTTACTGTGACACAAAAGCAATGACCAGTGTCAGCAGGTTCTAACACAAAGGTTTGTTTGCTTCCTTCTTCTCTTTCTAATGACTGGAAACCATTAACTATTTCTATTTCCTTTTATACTTCTAGCGTGCCTCTCATATCAAGTTAGCTTTCCTGTCTTTCTTCTTCGTAGGTGTTTTATGTTTTGGTTTATTGCCACCATGGCTAGGGTTATTTTGTGATTTCCTGGTCGTACTCCTCTTTTCTCAAAAAACAAAATTCTGTTTGATTAAAGACCTCTTGAAAGATGCTAATGCACAATTAAAAATGTTATACTAGCAGATTTAAAGACACATATGTAAAACAATAAAACAAAGTGGAATATAACAACTTTTTTTGAAGAACATGTCTAAACAAATTTGACACCACTTGAAAAGTGCTTTTAAATTATATTATTAAACTCTAGGTCAGTAGTTTTCAGACTTCTTTGACTGGAACCAGAATAAGAAACACATTTTACATTGTGATCCATTGTGCATGTACCTGAGAACTCATAACTGAAACAAAGAAACAAAAAAATCACAAAATACAAATACTCTTTATTACATGTTATAAAATCTTGTATTTTCTCCGTATTATATTTAATTTAAAAAGTCACATCTCACTAAATTGACCTCACAATGCATTAGTTATCTGTAATATGCATTAATATACCTCCAGTTAAATGAATTATATTTACCTGAAATGTAACATGCAACAAACCTAACTGACAATACCTTCCCACGCTTGCTCATTTCCTTTTCTTCATCAGCTTTCCCAGTCTAGTTAATGGCATCATCATTCTCCCAGAAACTCTGAGCCCTGAAGGGAGGTGTCATCCTTGATTCTACTCTTTCCTTCAGTCTTCTTTATCCTACATTACACTTATTGTTTCTAAAATATATCCTCCATTGGCCCTCTTCACAGTCTCTGCAGCTTCTATCCTAATCCAAGTCAAATCATCAACTTTAGCTTGGACTACTGCTGTAGCCTCCTATCTAGTTTTCCTGCTTTCATTTGCAGGCCTCTTATAATACATTATTTTCTTTCACACACACACACACACACATTCATTCAAGGGGACATGACATCTGTTTTATTCCCTAGAGGAAACACGTTACTCTAAGAGAAGAAACATACATTGGGGTTTTGAGATGGCATCCAAACATTCAATTCCATCATACATACCTCTCTCCCCTTCCCCAGTGTCTTCCCATCACGACTACAATGACATCTATTTACCTTTCTGTCTTATATCCTAATATTTTCTTCCTTGATTAACATTCAGCAGACACACTGGCTTCTTTCTGGTTCTCCCTTGAATGGGCTACACTCATTTCTGCCTCAGGACCTTCATCCTTGCTGACATACTTTGTAGGGAGATCTCTAACTTGAGGCACTGCAAAGCTGACATCTTCTTTGTTTTCAGACTCATTTAAATGTCCCTTCTTCAAAAAGATTTTCCTTGCCTAGCCAAACCCCAGGAGTCTTTATTCCGTTGTCCACTTTTATTGTCTTTGCATATTTTATCAGTATATGAAATTATATTATTTAGTTATTTTACTTTTTATGTGCTTATATTATGTTTCTTCGCACTAAAATGTAAGTTCTGAAAGGATAGGATTTGTTTGTCTTATTCATATCTATGTTCTTATCTTCTAGAAATATAATAGAAAATCAATAAAAATGTGCTGAGTGATTAATTTTTTTGTATAAAATACCAAAAAAAGTATTTTTTAAGTATTAAAATTATTTATATGTAAAATGCAGTATCACATTTTTCATAACATGCTAGGGAATGGTCATTCATATGTTTATATAAGCAGTGATCTTGACAGCCAAGGTATAATTTGGAAATGATGTCAAAAGTTTAAATTTAAGATTAGTTGTCAAAATGAGCTGAAGGTCAAAGAGGCACCCTGGATAGTGTGCAAGGCATTATGGAAACAAATAATTTGGAGGAATTTGCTATTTCTGAAGAGGAGAACAAAGACATATTTTTTTTCTCAAAAATACTAAAACTTCCCAGAAATTAGAGATTTCCAAAGACAGATTTGCCTTATGAAGAATTAATTCCCAGATTTTTGAGGCATTTAAGCCAAATCCAACAGTTCTTTTTTGCATAGGTAATGGTAGGCATGAAAGCACAGGATGGGTGCTTGAATGAGGTGACTTTTAAATTTGTTTCCTGTACTGAGAGTCTATGAATCTAAACTTGGCTTACATCTTGAACAAATATCAAATTTATCACATAATTTCAACACTTTAACATTTGCTTAATGTCCAAATTTCTACACATATGACCCTTTAATTCTATCAGGGAGTCATTTAAAATTTTGTGTTTACTATTTCTAAAAATACTATACTTCTGGGGCTTTATTATTTAATGTTTTAAAAAGTAGCATATTTATCTCTATAGCAACAATTCACCCACTGTCAATAGTTCTGTTTTGGTTTCTACTCTTAACAAAAATCAGAACTTTGTGAATTTTCTAAAAAATGAGACTGTTTTTCTAGAGTAGTTTAAGGTTCACAGCGATATTAAAGGGAAGTTACAGAGATTTTTCATATACCCCCTGCCCTGACACATACATAGCCTGTCACATTGTCAACATCCCTCATCAGAGTGGTACATTTTTATAACCGGTAAATCTCAATGACACATCATAATCACCCAAAAGCCAGAGTTTACATCATAGTTAATTTTTGATGTTGTACATTTTTTGGATTTGGACATATATAACATGATACATTATAATGTATAATGACATGAATCCATCATTATGATATCATATACAGTACTTTCACTGCTCTAGAAAAACCTCTGTGCTTTGCCTATTCATTCCCCCTCACCATCCAAAAATTCTGGCAACCACTAATCTTTCTACTGTCTCCACAATTTTGTCTTTTCCAGAATGGCATATAGTTGGAATCATGCATATGTTGTTTTGTTCAAAATAGTTTTATCTAATTTGTTATTACAGAAATTCTTCTACTTTTTTATCTAAAGTATTTAGATAAAATCTGTTTTATTTTGTTTTACTGTTAAATCTACAATCTATTCTAAAGTATTCTAAGGGTGTTAGATGGGGATAATGATGTTTTTTCCCCTCATATTATATTTACCTAGTGTATCTAGAACCATTATTTTAAAATAAAATTCTCACAGCATTTATGGGTTCCCTTTACCAAAAACAATGTTACCTGAAGTGTGTGTCTGTTACTACATATGTTGCAAAATATTCATCCCAGTTTATAACTTACCTTTAAATTTAATGTGCATGTATACATTAATGGTCTTAAATTTTAATACAAATGGAATACACGTTTTTTTCATTTTGTTGTCTGTCACTGGAAAATCTTCCCATTGTCAAGAAAAAAATAATCTGTGTTTTTTCAATAGCGCTTTGTGAATCTCCTTTTCTATTTGTAGATGTATCTTGGGGAAATTAAATTATATATATATGTGTGTGTGTGTATATATATATACACACAATTTATATATATATATGTCTGCATATATATATATATACAATTTATATATATATATGTATGCATATATATATATATATATATATATATATATATATATATGGTTACTTTAGTCTAATGTACAGCATTACATTTGAACCACATTTTACTTTTCTTATTTCCTTTGCCCTGTCAACCCAGAGCAGGTTTAAGCAAGAATTTGGACTGCTGGAAAAGGCCGGTGCTCAGTGTATGTGTATACCCAACTTACAAAGCTGTGAGAAAGCTGATCTAGTTCTGGAACACCTCTTCTGCCAAGCCTCTTCAAGAATTTTTTGAGGTAATGAATGCAACTGAAGGAAATGTGTCTTCATTTTACTTCCTGCTATCTGTCTTCTCTCTGCTGACACCAATCATTTAGATGACACTAATTCAGTGACAGGAATTCAAATACTGGACCTCTAATTGGGTACTTGTGTGAATTCTTTGGGATTTCTGCACTGAACAATATGCGATTATGAAGACCCACCTCCATTCATGTCCAGCTCTAGATCTTCAGCTCTTTCTTTCTCTACTCCTCCCTGTATCAGCTGTATACTCCACAGTCTCTTACTGTTGGAGTTCCTTCTCCAGACAGACATTATTCTTGGTGGAAGTAGGGGGTGAGGAGATATATTATAAAGATGATTTCAGACCAGCTACAGTCACCTTGACGTACAAGATACCAACACTCTGTACTGTGTTGGGTAGCGAGAATTCTGAAAAAAAAGGTGAATTTGAGAAAATTGAAATAAAGGGAAGAAGAGAAGGATACAACCTTTATCAATGAACTACACCATAAAAAGGACCAGATCAAATTGTCTAGATTATTTTGAAAGTCATTAAAATCAAAGTAAAAAGACATATTCCAAAGATAAAGATGAAAATATACCATTTTAAAGTTTCATTGTTATTGGTATTCAAAAGGAGAAATTCATGACTGAATACACTGGGCAAATAATATGCTTATGTCTTTGAAATAAAAATATTTTGCATGGCAGAGAAAGTAATTAAATAATCTCATTTTCTCTCTAAAAATAGTGATGACTAGCAGACTAATGATTATTTTTATAAATTTTATTGGGGAACAGTGTGTTTCTCCAGGGCCCATCAGTTCCAAGTTGTTGTCCTTCAATCTAGTTGTGGAGGGCACAGCTCAACTCCAAATCCAGTTGCCGTTTTCAATATTTAGGTGTATGGGGTGTAGCCCACCATCCCAGGTGGGAATTGAACTGGCAACCTTGTTGAGAGCTCACACAATAACCAAGTGAGCCATCTCACCACCCCTCTGGAAGCTCAGTGGCAGTTTGTTGTCTTCCATCTAGTGGTGGAGGGCGCAGCTCACTGGCCCATGTGAGAATCGAACTGGCAACCCTGTTGTTCAGAGTTTGCGCTCTAACCAACTGAGCGATCCGGCAACCCAGACCCCTAATTATTTTTTTAGTTTACATTTTAGGGCATGAAAAACCAAAGCCTCTCTTTAAGTTTTCCCCATTAAACTTTTTGTTCTCCTTTTTGCCTGTGTCCATGTATTTCCCTCAAGATTACCCTGTCTGTGGGAGATTTCATTGTCACTCTAGTTTTTGGTTATATATGTCTGTGTCTAAAGAGAGAATCAATGTTATTATATTGAGAATTTCTAGCTGGTACTTGCACATTACAGTTTTTCTTGCATTGACTTGAACCATACTTTATTTTCAATTTAGCAGTTCTTAGGTATGAATGAATATTTTTCCATCATGACAAGATGCAGCAGCAATTTAAAGAAGGAGATGGTGGTACATTCTGGTAAAAGATTTCTTTTCTCCCCCAAAAGGCTGTTTCCTGCTGGGGGTAAAAATAGACTGCCTTGAGCTTTAAGTCGATTTCATTGTAATGAGATTTGATCCATTCATCACAATGGTATACCAAATTCTAGAATAACTATCTTGGATAGCACTATGGCATGGTGATTGTTATGGGGTGTTGAGTTAGGCTGTTTGGATTTGAATCCTCAGTGTATCATTTACTATCTCTGTCTTTGGAGAAGTTATGAAATTGCTGTGTTGATATATTTTTCTTCTATAAAGTGTAATTAACAATAGCACCTGCCTCGCAGGTGTGCTGTGAGAAGTGAGTATAGACATATATTTTTTTGGTAAGTAAGCATTCAATAAATGTGAGCTTTGGCATTGTTATCTTTTGCATGTCATTCACCTTCACAAGAACATCCGGTCCTTTCCTGTGGGTAGCACATGGCTCTGTGAATGTCTCCACAGCAGTTACAGTTCATTGGGCTCCTGCCAGCCAGTGTCTCACTGACCTCCATCCATTACGTTATCCCTTCCTTTCAAAATGCTTTTATTCTTGCTTCCCTTTTACTTCCAACAATATGAGCCTCTGCCCTTGTGAGATCCTAAAAAATAATTTGGTTCTCAAGGAAGCCTTTCCTGATTCCTTTGACTTAGAGGTTCTTTAACTTCAGGTCCTCTCAACCTTTGAGCTGTAACTATTTACACTGAATGGATAACATATATTGTTTGTTTTGTCATCTTTATATTTCCAAAATAAATTCTCATGTTTTTGAGAGAAATGACTTCTTTCTTTCATAACATAATCTCTCATTCACTGAGGAAACTTTTCCAGATGTGTGTGTGTGTGTACGAGAGAGAGAGAGAGAGAGAGAGAGAGAGAGAGAGAGAGAGAGAGAGAGAGAATTCTCAATCTATGGGTAGTTAACTGATTTCTCTTGTAAAATATTAGGTTGGTGCAAAAGTAATTGCATTTTAAAAGGTTAAAAGTATTGCAAAGACCACAATTACTTTTGCCCCAACCTAGCTTAGCATTGCATAGCTTAGACAATTGTATTCATTGGTTTTCATTTTCTTTTCAGATATTATGATTGCTTTTAGAAAACAAAGTGCTTTCCATTAACTTCCCTAAATGGCTTCCTGTAGTAACCATGCAAACAAATCACTAAATTTCAAGAATTGTACACGATGATATGTTTGATTTTGCAGGTAACCTAAAAAGTTACAGAGCATTAATCTGTCTTAACCACTGATGGTTTGTCCTCTACAGTCCTATCACATAACTATAAGAAGACTTTGTTTTCCTCCCTACCAAGTCTACTTTTCTCTCTTATCCATTCCGTCATACTCTACAAGTAAATGAACACTAAGTCAGAAACTACCAACAATAAATCATGGCTTTAGTAACATTTATTGTGACTGATACATCCCACAGGTTGCTGGTAAATATTAGTTTTATTATAATAATATGCTGTTATATAAATCACCTCCTTGATGTATCCTGAATGGCTTTCCAGTTAAAATATAATTCTCCTAATGTCTCATTCCAGTGGTTAAAACATTTGTGTTTTAGCCTTGATCTTGTGAATCTTTTTTCCAAAAGTATTTATAAGCTCACTGAAGGGTAATGTGACTATATTTCAAAGAGAAAAAATGTTTCTATTTATCTATCAGTTCATTTTTTATTGATGTATAATTGACATAAAATTATATTAATTTCAGGTGTGCAATATGATTCAATATCTGTATACACTCAAAACGATCAACCCTAGAAAAGAATGAAATTGTTACTTGTAAAAGCTGTGCTAACAAAAGATCATCAGTTTTACCTTATTGATTTAAAATTAAAGCTGTAGCAGAGCATCTTATAATACAACGTATTGACCTGCTAAGCATAATGTCAGAAATTCAAGTTTACTGAGATGACTGCATACATTATAGTCTAAGGATTTTGTAGCTTTGCAATCCTTCAGTAAAAAGTGAAAGGGCAGTGCATGCATTTGTGGTTGAGTATATTCTATTAAAAAACACATATTAGCTGACTATCTATCACCTCTTAAGTATTGAGCAAGGTAACTGAGAAACAAAGTGGAAGTAAAGTGGCCTTCAAAGATCTAGTCTATTAGGGATATTAAAAATGAGACAATATGAGGAAAATAGGATTATGATAATGCTTAAAATCTGGTACTTTGAAGGCATAGCAGACAATTATTTAGCCCAGTTATGGAAATTAAGTTTCCAATACCTGCAGGAAAGTTTTGTTCTATTAACCGGAGAAAATGGCTTGCCTCATCTACTACCGTGTTTTCCCGAAAATAAGACCTAGCCGGACCATCAGCTCTAATGCGTCTTTTGGAGCAAAAATTAATATAAGAGCCAGTGTTACATTATATTATTGTCACGCAGGGCAGCCTGCGGGGTCTCTGCTCCCGCTCCCCACATAAGAACACAGGATGTGGCTAGGCCAAAAAGGAACACCCACGGAGCCATAGGTAGGGGAGTCATACCACTACAGTCTCACTGGAGGCTGGATTCACACGACGTGTGACCTGCTGTCCGCTTTTCTGCCAACCGACTGACGACTCTCCTTAACTCTCCTCAACTCCACTCCCCAATGCAGCCACGGCAGTTATATTAGTGGCTAATGGCTGAAGGGTTACAACTGACTGCCAAGAAGCCACAGCTGATGGCCATCTACTACCCGAGCCAGTACCTTTTTAAGTGAGGTCGAGAGCCTGGAAACTGCTCTCTGGGGCTCTGTCCCCACACTCCACCCCTGCAGGGTCTTGCCTCACAATCTATGCGACAAGCGTCTTCCGCGAGGGTCCCTATGCGAGTAGCCTGGAGGAGAATGCAATATCCTGGACACAGCCAGGCTCTCTGGGCATAGCCAGGGTTTCTCAGGGCACCACCAGTCTTTCTGGGCACAGCCAGACTTCCTGGGCTTCTTAGGGTACCACCAGTCTCCCCGGACACAGCCAGGGTCTCTCAGGGCACTGCCACTCTCTCTGGGCACAGCCAGACCTCCGGGACTCAGCCAGGCCTCTCAGGGCACTGCCACTCTCTCTGGGCCTCTCAGGGTACCATGCTGGAACAACAGCGCCTCACAGTCAAGGTGCTTACATATTCTTGATGGTGACCAGTCAAAACACAAAAGCAAACATCTGCCAGTTCCACTACATGGTGGTATGTTCCCAAGCAAACAGTCAAGCCGTCCATTAAATCGTGAATTGAAGGCACTGCAGCGTGCAAGGGTGGCGTCATCTTATTTAACTCCCTATAGTCCACAGTCATTCGCCAGGTCCCATCTGGCTTCTTGACAGGCCACACTGGGGAGTTAAAGGGACGGTGCATTGGCCTTACAATATGTGCCTTCTCCAATTCCAATACTGTACAACCAATCTCCTCCTGCCCTCCTGGCAGGTGGTACTGTCGCACTGTAACCACGCACCAGGGCTGTGGCAACACTTGAGGAGGGTGGTGAGCATGCCCGCGTGTCACCACTTTCACCACCCGGATCCAGAGACAGAACTCTCCTACCGACATCTGTAAGCTGAGGCCATGTAGCACGTCCACCCCTAGAATATACTCCGGAACGGGGGAGACATAAACCTTGTAGGTACGAGGGGGAAGCCTTCCTATTCCCAGTGGTAAGGAAACAGCTTTCACAGTCACAGTCTTTCCCCCGAAGCCATCAATGCAGATTGCTTGTCCGGGGAACAGTTCTGGATTCCCATAAACAAGACTGCAGTCTGTGCCAGTGTCAACTAGGGCCAAAACCCTCTGCACATTAGAAGGGGACCAATGTATGGACAGTTCCACATGGGGCCTCCAGTCCCTGCTGGTCCCCTTTGACCAGGTACCTTGGCCCCACCCCTAATCAAGCTGAAAGGTGTCGTCCTAAAGAGGCTGCATGAAGTCCTGGAGGGACACGGGTCACACTTTCCCAGACTTCTCTTTTAGGCTTCTCTGGAATTGCTGTTCCGGACGCAACTGTTTCCAAAGTTCCAGCAGGAGTGCATTGGGTTGTAGGTCTATTTTCTTCCGATCGACCGCTGCTGCCACGAGATCACGCCACATCTGTGTGTATGTTACTCTCTGAGTCCCACGACCTCGCCCCTTTACTTTTGATTTGGGCTTCCAGGTCTCAACTGCATGGACCTCCTGTCTTAACTTCCTTCGCCTCCGGCTTTCAACATCCCCTAGGGTGGCCATGGCAGTTGTAATTTCATGGATCCGTCGCCCCACATAGGGTGTAAGAATGGCAACCAAGTATCCAAAAGCACTCCCAGGTGCAGTATCCAAAACCAGATCTCTCATGCTGGCTGTAAAAAGCTCGTCATCTGGCCACTGCATATTAGGGTTGAAAATAGCATGTCTCATACCCATTTCACGGATGATTTGAGTAAGTTCCGTATATGACTGCCATTGACTCACAGTGTCTGGCAGCTCGCCAGCCTGTCCCCATACTGTGCGTACCGCAGCAGTGAGCCACTCCATTAGAGAATGGTTGCCCTGGTCGTGGTCTAAACTATGGCAGTTCTGTAACCTTTGTAGCAGGGACGGATGCACTGTCACAAAGTCTAGCTTTTCCATCTCGCCTGGGGAACAGAGAATGTTGTCTGCTCCCTCATCCCATAAACGTAATAGCCAAGCCAAGACTGGCTCTCCAGGGCTGTCGGTACCGCCTCCCCAGCTCCTGCAACTCAGTGGGAGTGTAAGGGGTGTAGGTTGTGAACTCAGTCACACCTGGGTTGCCAGCAGCAACGCCCCCAGGACCCAAAGGTTGCTCGTGTTTTACCCTTTGCTTCAAAATTGGCCAGGCTTCGGGGTTGGGAGCTACATTGTCTCCACTTGCTGCCTCTGCCTCAGAGTCTCCAATGTGGAGCCCCTCTTCTGACAGGTGCACCCGAGCTTCCAGCGCTTCCAACCGGGACACCTGGTCCAGCACCTGGGCCATTTCATTAAGTGTATTTTCTGTGTTGAGACTCAAGGCCGTGAGGAACATCCTGCCCATGTGGCCGGCTGTAGCCGTCTCCTCCTCTGGCAATCGCTCAGCCAGAGCCTGCAGGGCCCTCTCCACGCTGGCCGGAGAGCTGTCCATGTCCTCCCACCTCTCCTTGGGGGTCCAACTCCTGAGAACAGTGGCGACCAGACACCACACACTGTGTGGGGCCCACAGTCCTCTTGCCCAGAGTCAGACTCCATTCCTACCTGGTCAGAATCTCGCTCACCATGCCAGGGGTCTGAGTGGTGGAGGCCTCCGTGTAAGATGTCCACAACCCACGGAGCCTCAGGCCGCAGCAGATCACCTAAATGAAGGCAACGCCATCCATGGCCAAGAGGGTGGTGTGCCAGCTGGAGGCTTGAGTCTCCCAGGCGGACCGCGCCTCCCGTTCCTGGCGTCACTCCTCATGGGCCTCCCGAAGCTGGGCTCTCACACGCACAAACCGCTCCACCATGCTTCAGTAGGTTTTGGCCGGAACCATACCTTGATTATGAGACTGAGCTTTTATACGTATAAACTGCTCCAATACATTCGGAGAGTTCGGCCGACACCACACCCTGCTCGCTGCGACATTTGTCACGCGGGGCAGCCTGCGGGGTCTCTGCTCCCGCTCCCCACATAAGAACACAGGATGTGGCTAGGCCAAAAAGGAACAGCCACGGAGCCATAGGTAGAGAGTCATACCACTATAGTCTCACTGGAGGCTGGATTCACACGACGTGCGACCTGCTGTCCGCATTTCTGCCAACCGATTGACGACTCTCCTCGACTCCACTCCCCAACACATCTGTGGCAGTTACATTAGTGGCCAATGGCTCAAGGGTTACAACTGACGGCCAATTAGCCACAGCTGATGGCCATCTACTACCCGAGCCAGTACCTTATCACGTGAGGCCGAGAGCCTGGAAACTGCTCTCTGAGGCTCTGTCCCCACAATTATATTATATTACATTATATTTTATATTATATTACAGACCATTTCTTATATTATAGTAAAATAAGACCGGGTCTTCTATTAATTTTTGCTCTAAAAGACACATTAGAGCTGATGGTTTGGCTAGGTCTTATTTTCTGGGGAAAACGGTATGGAATCTGGGCTCTAATTCAGCATTTCTCAGTAGAGACAAGAACCTAGCCAAAGGTTTGCTAGATGATGTTGAATTACTTCTTCATGACAAAGGACAGGGCCCAGGCCCACCTCACACACTTCTGTTACCATGGATTCCAAATTAAATGTTTCCCCATCAAAGCATACAGAACCTTGTTCTGTTCATCCTCATTTTATAACACAAGCTATAGCTCACATCTCTGATCCCTCTTGCTCATGAAAGCAATGAACTGAACATAAATGATTAGAAAATACCACCTGCTCAAAGCTTAACACAGAGGGAAAAAAAAATGTGGCTGTGCTTTTTGGAATGGAAATTCATTAGCTTAAGCTCAGCATGTCACTTATATTACTCACCATGAAAACTGTAAGTTACTGAGTGCATGGGATGAAATACTGGGTGACAGATACTAGTTTTCTCTTTGGGAGTTTTTCTCTGAAGACTGTCAAGGACAGAGTGTGACTGATGAGGCCACTGCAGGCCTTTCTTTATATCATAATATTTACTGGTTGGAGCATGAAAATAACAGTAGTTGTGTTGAAAGTAACTATTTATCAATGAAATAAAGCAGAGGGCCCCAAAGGTGGCCTGCCAAGCATTCGCTTGTGACCTATGGCTGCCCTGACGTAAATGAGAGAAAAATTCTTTCTTCAGCTCAAAACCCAGAAACTTTTCATTTATGTCGACGAGTAGAAGTGAGGAACAAAAATCATTTGGATTTGCCTTAATACTTGAGCAAAAACAATTCAAGGGAGTCATTAAGTTGTAAATAAACAAAAGGAGCATTCAGAGGAATCACTAGCAAGTCAAAGTTTTCTCTGCCTTTTCCCGGCTTCTTCCAACTTCTATTTTGCCTCACTCCTTCTTTCTTAAAATTCCATACTTTTAAGCACTTTAAAATCTCTTTTCCAGATTATCATTTCAGTTGTTCAAGTGGTACTTACTGCTGTAAAGTTTTATTTTGACTAACAGTTCATGCTTTATTAGAACATGTAATACAAACTTGGCCTTATTCAAATTTTGAGAGTATGTATAGGTTTATTGTTTTTCTAAAGGTCAGATGCTATAAAAATCTAAACAATAGAATCAAAATATCAGTAATCTACTTACTAGTTGTTTGATTACAGTAATCTACTTACTAGTTGTTTGGAACTAGGATGTAGGAACCAAGCTATGATAAGGGTTCTGAGTTTGGAAAAGTGGGCTGGGTACTATTCTCAAGAATAATGATGATTAGCTGATGGTAAAATCATAATGATAGCAAGAGTAAAAATGTATTAAATAGCTACTATGAGTCAGATACAGTATAAAGTACTTTATATGCATTATAGTTTAACCCTCATAGTAATCTTATGAATTAAATGACTCCAGTAGGCAGAGTTGTAAGATGGACCCAAGATTCCCATTCCCTGGTTTCCATGCTCTGAAAAATCCCCTCTTTTAAATATGAGCAGGACTTGTAAATATGATGCAATATTACTCTCATGATTACATTGATTTATATAGCACAAGGTATTTTGCAGGCATATTAATATCTCTGATTATTTGGTTTTCAAATAATAGTTAATCGATAGGGAAATTATCCTGGGTGGACCTGAACCAACTGGGTGAGCCATTAGAAGAGATCAGACAAATTCAAAGTATAATGGATTCTTCTGCTGGCCTCAAAGAAGCAAAGTGCCGTTTGTAGGAGGAACAGTGTGTGGCATCTGGAAGCTAGGATAGGTAACTGATTGATAGCAAGGAAGCCAGAAAGTGAGGATCTGTCTTAACCACCACATAGAACTGAACCTGTGATGTTGGAAGTGGACTCCAAGACTCACGTGAAACTGTAGCCCTAATTGACTCTTTGATTTTAGCCTGGTGAGCCCCTGATTTGAGGACCCAGTTAATCTTTGGCCATACTTCTAAAAACGTAAATCGTGAGATGACAGGTTTGTGTTATTTTAAACTGATTAATTTTGTGAAAATTTGCTATATAGCAATAGAAAACTAATGAAAGGCATACCAAGGTATATCAAGTTTCTTTCAATTTTTCAAATAAGGAAACTAAAAATTAGGGATATTAAATAACTTGTCCAAATTCACATGGGTTTGCAAGTCAAGGCTCTATGTCACTAGAACCGATAGTGTTTGCACTCCACTTTATTGAACAACAGTGCCTATAAAGACATTAGTCCAATAGGAAGCCCATATCTTAAGGGCTGGAAAAAAATAATAAATAATTAATAACAGAACCCAAGATTCTAAATGGAAAGTAAAGGGGTTACTAGAGAGTGAAGATCCAGGAAAGAACTATGGAGATGAGTGGACTTGCAGAAGTATACAGAGAAAATGTAAAGCCCTTTCAGCTTGTTCACTCTATTGTTAACTGTTCATTATAAGAGCTAGAGTTGTAGGCAAAAGAAAGACTTGTCACAGATCTTTTTTTTTTTTGTATTCTTGTAAAAGCATGTTTTATTCTATTCAAGAGAATAGAGAGGACTTGTAGCTTGAAATGAACTGTAAAACAATAATAAGAGAAATGAGGCAAGCTTTAAAAAAAAGAGCAAATGGTTTGGGAATGTGAGAGCAGTGACAAATACTGGAGACAGAAGTTCTGGGTTAAACAAAAATATGTTATATTGATAAGGATTGAAAAACTGTGTGTGTGTGTGTGTGTGTGTGTGTGTGTGTGCATGTATGATGAGATGCTTAAGGTCTTCTCTTTTAGCAAATTTCAAGTATACAATAAAGTATGCTTAACTATAGTCACCTTGCTGTATATTAGATCTTTTGACTCATTAAACTTATAAATGAAAGCTTGTACCCTTTGACTAGCATTCCTCCCTCATATTGGAATAAAGCTACTCAGCAAATACATGCAATTTTCTACTGAAATGTTTGGTAGTACAGAAGCAAGAGTAAGGAGCAAGAATAAAAAAGTTTAGTTAGAGCTGTGATTTGGCAGGAAGGATGTGGTAGAAAGAAAATAAGATGAGATATTTGGATAATGAATAATTAGAAAAATACAGAGGTCCTGAGGAACTAGATTTCAGAACCAGTTCAAATGAAAATGTAGTAACAAAATAAACAGCTAGGGAGTTGAGACTTTGCGTTTTGAGGGGGCTGAAAAAGAGCATTCCCACCACAAATGTGTTCTTCTTGGGTATTGCAGGGGAAAGTTTCTCTCTCCTTATCATTTAACAAATCCAGGCATTTAGGAAACTGAGGAGGGGGCCTAAAATGCACGTCTCTCACAGCACCCTCTGCCACCGTAATAGGATTTATCTGAATTTATTAAAATACTCACATAAACAATCAGCCTATCACATATTTCCCCCAGAAACATATGAGGGAAACTTTACTATGAGAAATAACTGAGAAACCACTCTCAAAGTTGTGGCTAAAACTGCATGCCCCTAAATGACCTCATTTGGCCCTTAGCACAGGTGTAGGGGAAGATATGAATGATTCCTTGATAAGGGTTGAAAATACCACATTATATGACTCACTCAGGGTAACATTTCCTCACCGTCTTACAATTAAGTATCCTTATGGTCTTGGCAGGGTGATAGCCTCTTACACAACGACTTATTAGTAAATCAGAAAATGGAAACTGTAACTGTTTTTAGAGATATGTAGACTGTTTCCCTCAAAGGAAGAATATAGTGTCAGGAAGAAAAAAAAACCAGAAACCAAAACAAACAAAAAAAAGAATAAAATGAAGATCCACTGGGAAGTGACTAGTGTTGAACCTAGACAATGATGTAATTGGCTGTTTTCAAGTTGATTACCAAACCCTTTCTCAAAAATAGACTGATATCAGTTTAGAGCTGGGAAGAGAACTTGATTTTGACATACTATTCACTATTATCCCTAACCACATACTTGGAATCTCACAAACTCTATGCTTCTTAAGATAGATGTAAGCTACATCAAATTTCTAATGAGCTAAGAAAAAAATATTTGACAGTGTAGTCTTTCTATTTGTAATAAATAGTTTTTTTAATTACACAATAATCTTATAATAAATGATTTTAGTATTTAAAATAACTGCGTAGATTATTGTCTAAATCTATGACCAAAACACTAATTAAATACATAAAACATAAAAATGTAAACAATGACATAAAAAAATTTCCAACTTTTGGAAAATATTGTATTATTTGAGCCTAATTTTTGACAAATTTTATGTGATGTAGGAATCTGAAGATATCTCATTATTGGGTCAAGTGGCATAAGTTATGAAGAAAATTCTAGAAATGAAAAATACAGTAATCTTAATATGATAGTTGTAATAATTTAAATAGCAAAGTAATTCCGGGGGGGGGGGGGGGAAAGGAGCTTTTTTATGTGTTACAGTGGTAGAGTAAAAGGATAGCCCTTTAGTACGGTGCTGATGGATTGGTTATAGGCAGACTACAGTAGTTAGCTCTGTCCAGAACAATTCTACGAATATAGAAAGAGTCTATCAACTCAGCAGTTTCAACCAGAAAGATGAAGAAACTCCAACTTTATGTGAAATAATTGAAATAAGAAAAAGTTAGGTAATGTGGGAGCAGGAACGTGATAATTTTTTCAATAGGCTAAGAGAATAACCATATTAGATTTCCATCATTGGTTTAAGATGTAATGTAATAAATACAATATAATATAGATTATTTTTTAGCCAAAACAATGTAATGTAATAGATATAATATAATATAATATAGGCTACTTTTTAGCCAAAACAATAAAACAACTTTCTATGAAAACTGCCCAAATATTGGAATAGTTTACTAAGATATCAAGTTGACATATAGGCATAAACTTAACGATTACTTCTTGGGGATGTTTTGGAGGAAGTCAAGCATTAACTGGGAATCTGTATTAACTGGGAATCTGCAGGTGGCAATTTGGCAGTTCTTGGGCTAAACGTAGCCCAGATGACCTGTTTGTTTGGGTATACAGCACTATTTAAAGAGTAACAAATTTGTTGCCAACATATAAAATTTAGAGTATTTCACATGAAAATCGTAATTTCTTGCATCTTGGAATATTTCTTGGCATTTGTACTTGTACATCAGAAAATCTGGCAAAATTGGACTGTGATATTTTTGGCAATAAGAAATAGGAAGCAAGAAGTTACTGGGCATTTTTGACAGATTTTCTTGACTCCATTTTAACACAGATAAAAGCGTTTGACCCTACTTTCCCCACATTGACTATTAATTGCCATTTATCATCTTGTTTGAGCTATTGTTATACTTTCTTCATCTTAATTATCTACATGGCTCTATAGGCATTAGAATTTTCTATCTTTGGACTAGATAAGGTAAGATCCCTCCTGATGTGGAAGTTTTTGAAGTTTTT
Source organism: Rhinolophus ferrumequinum (assembly GCF_004115265.2). Classification (NCBI taxonomy): domain Eukaryota; kingdom Metazoa; phylum Chordata; class Mammalia; order Chiroptera; family Rhinolophidae; genus Rhinolophus; species Rhinolophus ferrumequinum. Next base: position 36,072,480 of record NC_046299.1, on the reverse strand, counting down.
ATTCTGACTAATAGAAAATGCCAGGCCCCCATCAGTTTACTTAAGCTAGTGCACATCTAGCAAAATTATCTCATATTACTAATGAATAATTAATGAATAAACAATTCACCCAGATCACACAGTTAGTTAGTGACAGATCTGAAAACGGGACTCTTTGGGTCTACTAAGAATTGTAAGCTATTCATCTGATTCAATTATTTTAAGAATTGTAGCAAATAGATAAACAAACAATCAGACACCTAGACAACCTAGATAGATTTTAATCAAAATTCTCTGCAATTCAGTTCCAAATAACCTACTTACTTTTAAAAATTCAAGATATCTATATATATCTTGAATATACATATATATATATATATATATATATATATATATCTTGAATATACATATATTGCCTTTTATGGTGTAGGTATAGCCTTTGAATAGTATAAGATTGTCTAAATCAGAGATTTTCCAATGCCATTTGCAATTATATCTTTTCAGTAAAGAGTTATTAAAACAAATATATGAAAGAGTACAAGAAATCAAAACCATATTGGAACATGTAGTATTTAATTATATTATTTAAAAGAGGAAAATATAAAATCATACACAATATCTTACTGAGTTATTACTTCCTAACACTGCACTAAAGCTTTTTTGATTTATTATCCATTTTTATCATTATGAACATACCATTTATTATATAACTTTATTTTTCCTAGTTTGCAAATTAGAAAACAGAATCTTACAAAGATTAAGGTCACAAGTTAGTCAGAGGTAGGCATTCTAATTCCAAAGCCTATGGGCTAAAATGATCTACAATATTATCACTAGGCAACGATCTTTCTCACTCACTTGTCTAAAATATGATCTACTGAGTGGAAGCGCTGGAATGCCCATAGGATCGTGTACGCATGTGGATGGGGATAGGGAGAATCGGGTCAATGGATTCAGAGCCTAGAAAGTGATAATGTTGCCCACTGATACTGGCCTCTTTGAAGTGAGTTAGAACCTAGTTACACATTGACCCATCCTGCGGTGGCAATTCAAAAGTATGTAAATGTTATACAATCATGTAATATTCTGAAGTTGGAATTTACCTAGTGTGGTAATTTGAAACTCACAAAAAATATCTGTCAGAAACATTTTTCCACTGCCTGGTATGTGTTCAGAAAGAATCTAGAGAGTTTTTGCTTCCAGCTACGATGGAGTACAGAGAGAGAGTTTCATCTTTGCCCTAGAGGTTAATAGGTTAATGAGAGGAACCCACCCCACAATGATAAAAATAAGAAATGACATAGTGCAAATTCAGAAAAGAAATTTCTTTCATCTTGTAGTCATGTAAACCACCTAGTTCAGGACCTAATTGACTAGTTTATTTGCACTAAAATAAATGAGTTATTGTCAGATAAATGGATGAAATAATAAAAAAAAAACCTAATTACAGAAAAAAGATACTACCCATAATGAGTGTTTTCAAAAGCCATGAATTTTAAGACACATGAAAGCTGTGAATAAGCTTATGTAAAAAATTGAAGGATTGAACAAGAAAAGCCTGTGTGTGTGTGTGTGTGTGTGTGTGTGTGTGTGTGTGTGTGTGTCTGTTGTATTAGGGGTGTTAATCAGCTCAAAGAAAATATGTTCAAACAAACAACACAATTATGCTGTCACTAACAGGCAAAGGCATTTAACAAAGAAAAAAAAATAATTTGAATAGGCAGCCTTGACAGAAAAGCTGAAAATAGGTTCATGTAATTGTGTTTAAAGTGTCAATACTTTTGTGCCTTACAGTTCTGAAAAAGTAATTAAAGGGAAATTATTTTTAGTCTGGAAAGGTTTTAAGGTGAGTTGGATATTGCTCAAGGCATCCTTGGACACTGCTTCCATTTTGGACAGAAACACTTTCTCCATTAACTTAATTTCCAAACTCTTCTGGATATCCATTCAATCCACAGCTCTGCACTACTCAAATTAGAAATGCACACTCAGGAAATAAATAAAGTCCTTATAGATTAACGATGATTCTATCTACATGGCAGAACCTGGTTTAAAGAAAAATAAAAAGACATGAAAAGAAAGAAAGAAAATACATGAAAGAAAGAGAAAGAAAAAGGAAGGAGGGAAGGAAAATAAAAAGTATGAAGAGTTTATTCTACTGCAGTTTTATTTATGTGATGATTTTCAGTTTATTTGTTTGGCTCCTTCATTTGACTTGAATGAATACAAAATGAAAGAATGAACGCTGGATTTCCTTACATGTCCTACAGTTTTATTAGCATAAAACCTCCTGAATTCAATGATGGATCCAACATGGACTTTCAGTACTGAGATTTATGACCATAAATACTGGTCATAAAAACTGGCATAGAGTGGTGTTTTAAACATGTTGGAGCCAGAATTTGAATTATGGTCCTACTAGTAGTTGACCTTTTGGATACTTGAACTTTCAATTGTGTAGTTTCGTTATCTAAATGTAGTAAAAAATGAGACTTCCCTTTACATGAGCTAATATGCATAGTCTCAACCAAGGAGAAAAAAAAGGAAGTGTGTCATATTAAACTAAACTCAGCAACATCACCTTAACTGTTGGAGAAGGAAGCTAGTTGGCAGTTCAAGCAGGTACCCTCTCACTTTCTCCCAGAAAGTTTCTGTCAGGTCAGCAGCAGGAAGAATGCCAGTCAGCTTAATGTCAACAGTAATTACCTGTGGCAGTTTCAACAATGAGATGTAAAGTATATTTATCTATTATTTTTATGTGTATTTATTCCCCTGTCTCCGAAACAGGATACTTGTGCTCAAACCACTCACATTTTTCAATTATACATAGTTACTTTTCAGACTCACTAACTATGGCCTAATTTCCATTCCACAATCATAAAACACGTTTCAATATAATCCATCATCATTTTACACAACATCTCAAAAATGTATCTTTTTGTAAAGCAATGTAATATTTTAAAAACATTTCAACACATATTTTGCTATTTCCTTCCTTAGATGTGTAAACATAAAAGAGAAATTGTCAGTGCCTTTTTGCCAGTGAGTAATTTAGTCATATCCATGTTGTGACTTTTATTTCCGAAAGAAATAAGAGGTTCTTTCTATTACAAATGTGATTATCAAACACTTTTGAGTTATAAAATTTCTCCTTTCAGTATTCTATAAATTAGATTCTTTGTGAAATAGAGGGACACCACTTGTGTTTCATACTCAATTTCATTCATAATATTCTGCTCTTTTGGATTTGGTTTTTGAAGGAACAAATTTTAAAAAGTCAAACACTATGATTATTTTGATATTACACTTTTCTAAGTCTGGCTGACTTAATGAAGTAATCATTTAAATTTACTCATTTAAAACACTGTATTCCATTTTAATGGTGAGAAAATACATTGCTATACTAAAATCTGATCTGAGATTCTCTTTTTTTGGTTAAAATAGGATTATGACTATATTTGGAAACCTGAATCTCTTTGTCTCATTGTCTCCCTTTGATTCTACATTCAGTTTTTCACATAAAGTATCGGTTATAAAGCTGTTCTTGCTTTTCTGAGAGTGGACAATGGGAGGCAATTATGAACCACTAGCTAGCAAATGTCTAGTAAAATGATCCCTGTAATTTACACTCAGTATCATTGAGATCAGGTTGCCCAGTTAACTTTAAACAATACTTTTCACTTGGTTAGTTAAGATTTGAATCCATTAATTGTTGCTGACTGCCAAACATATATTTATCAGAATTGGAAGAGGCCAGAAAGTGTTCATCCTTTCATTAACAAATGATTGCTGAGCTGGTGCCAGATAATAAAAGTGAGGACAACTGAGTTAAATAGTGCCTAAGACACATCTCTGTCTTAAGGCACTAAGCATCTAATGGGTAACACAGACAAGTAAATAGGCCATTATAATCCAGTGTATCTTGTTTTACTGTAAGTTTAAGTACAGTAAGCACACTATAGGGGCCACGACACTTAGGAATGTTTCCAATTCAGAACAGTTACTATCATAACTGGAGAAAGAAAATAAAATGCATGTTGAGTTGAAAGAGAATCCTGTTCTAACCTACTACTTTATAACTGCGGTATTGAATTCCTTCATTAGTCGTTGCTTATCCAAGATTGAAAAACTATGTACCAAAGGAGTGGAGAATAAATCCAGTACTCCAGAGGTGCCTCTGTGAATACCAGTCTTTTGAACTACTAAAATTAGTGGAAGTGGAAAATTTTAATAAAACTTCCTACACATGTTAATTTATTGTATATTTACCCATAGGTGGATGTATAGAAACTTCTCAAAATTTCTACACATACTATCCAATAAAATTTAAAGATAGATAATAGGAAAGATAATCCAATTGATATCTTAGAATAGAAGAAGTGTTTCCCTTGAGTCGTGAAATTCCTTGATGTCCTGGAAGTCACAATCATTTTAGTAGTAGCTCTACCCACTATTGAGCTGTCACAATTTGGCTTAGTGAAAAAATATATATAATAATAATAATAATAATAATAATAATAATTGCACGTTCAAGATCATTATCACAAGAGATAGTGAGAGACAAATACATGTAGATATAAATCACTCTATCTTTGCTAAGAGTAGGGAGAAATGTAGTTCCATAACTAAATACTATGGTATTTTATGGTGTTATAAGATTTATTGTAGGCTGAAATAATATATTGTATATTCTCTACAAATTGTTTTCCTAGAGATTTACTGGAAAAACACTCTGTCCCTAATCTGTGCTCCTATAAGAAAGTAACTCATTATTGCGACAAGTAAATCTATCAGAGCTACCTATAAGTCGAGGCTGCCCAGATTAGTAATGACCTGGGAACTAAATTGGGCAATCCAGAACTTGCTACTCAGCTGGAAGAGAGTCAGAGACATCATAGTCTTACTCTAGACTCTAATGGATGCTCAAAGTAACAAGCTTGAATCCCAAGGGCTTATGGAGACTTGTTGGCATTTCCTTACCTCCAAAACTGATTTACAGGTCAAGTACAAGCCCAGCTTAAGTGTGTCCGAAAAATACCAGATCAGCATTTTTTTTTTGTTTTCTGTTTGTGTGCTTTTGTTTTTTAATAGCGGAAGACTCATTTTAAGCTGAATTTATGATTAAAATGATTAGAGATTGGGCTCTAGAGTGTGCCAGACCTGTGTCTGACTCATAGACATTCACTAGATGTATGACCTGTAGAATTTTTCTGTTATGTTCTGAGACTTGATTTTCTTTGCCCCAGAATGAGGTTATAATAACTTACATCTTACAGAGTAGTTGTGGGTTTCCATGTATCCGTTTATTGAAAGCTATTTATTAAGACCTAACCTGTGTTAGTCATGGTTGTAGGCAATGACCTTTCCCTTTTGCATTTCAGTTTAGGGTAATAGCCAATAAACAAATTAATAAGCATTATTTATATGTAGATTGTGATATCTACTATATGTATTATAAGTACTATGATTTGACAGAGTATAAATGAAGATCATTTTAGATGGAATCATCATGAATGGCCCTCTGAGAATTGAAAATGTGATTCTATGTGAAAATTTTGGGGGAAAAGTCCCCCAAATCAAAAGAGCAGCAAATAAAAATTCTCTATACTGAAAAAAAAAAAAAATCTTGGACTATTCAAGGAACTGAAAGAAGCATATTATGAAATGAAGGAAAATGAGCAAGGGTAGAGTCATGAGAAACAAGATTGGAGTACTAGTCAGGGGCTTCGGTAAAGGCTGTAAGATTCAATTTAAGAGAAAAAAGAAGACATTCAAGCAAGAAATTGATATGATCTGATGGATATTTTCAAAATATTATTCACACTACCTTGAGAAGGAGTCGAGATCGGAGTTAGAGAGATTGGTAAGGATGAAAAGCAGTAGATACCTAGATTAAGGTAATAGTGATAAAGATAAAGAGAAATACTTGGATTTAAGATAAGACATTTTCAAGATTTGAATTGACAGGAATTAACAATAAATTGGACACACTCAAATATGACTTATAGGATATTGGGCTAAGGAATTAGGCAATATTAGTGCCTAGTTCTGAGATGGAGAAGAGTAGAGAAAAACAGGTTGTCAGAGAGGAGGTATATGCACAGTTAGAAGTGACTACTCAGCATCCAGGTGTTATTGTCAAGTATGCAGCTAAATGTATACACCTGGAGTTTGGAGAGTGATGAGGGCTAAATGATATAAATCACTTTTAATGCACAGCTCAGCGCTTAGTGTGTACTATGAAGTCAAAACCTGTGGGCTTTTATAAAATGGGCAATATTTAAAAAGTAGAATATACAGAAAAAATATATTTGGTAATTTCATAAATCTTGTAATAAAATAATACAAACATGCAGAGTATGCCACTTCTACCTCTTAAATGCAACTGTTACTTAACTTCTGTAAAAGCAACTGGGAGAGTGATGCTGAAGGTAACACAATATTGTGTTACCACAATTTGACTTAGAAAAAAACAAATCATTGTAAATTCAAATGATTATCTCACCAGGGATGGTGAGAGACAAATCCATGCAGATAAAAAGTGTGGGCGGAGCGCGCAGTTGCCTACCAACCCGGAAGCAGATTTCCTAGCTCTAGCATCGGGTTCCTTGGGGCGAGTTTTACTGTTTCTAGTTGGTACTCGGCACGTTGATTCCTCCAATGCTGCGGCCCCCACACCCGGAGCCCAGTGTCCTGGACTTATTACCGAACCCGCACCCGCCAGCCCCAGTCTAAGGGAGCCCCGCCTTGTCAGCAGCCGCTCTCCTGCCGGGTCCAGATCCGCGTCAGTTTCAGAAAATCTGGCCTGCCAGAAGGTGGCCAGACTCAGGGACCATGCCCTGCCCCTCAGCCCTCCAAAGCCCTGGCTACCCTGAACATTAAGGCTACCGCACTTTCTTGTCCTTGAATGTCTTGCTGTACTTTCTGACTTCTGTTCCACCTACCACCTTCAGATCTGATTGAAAGCTCTGTCCTCCCTGTTGGGTGACTCACAGAGGAAAATAAGAGGAAACAGTGCCCAGAATCCAGCCACCATCTCCCAGACATTTACAGACATTTAAACAACTCTCCAGTTGCTCAAACCCCTTAACCCTGGAGGCAAAGGATTCAAATTCATCATCACAGTACATCCATACAACAGGCAGAGAGCAAATCTCCGTAACCATCTTGACATTGCCTGTTTCTGTGATGCTGAAGACATTCTCCTTCCTGTGCATTCCAGAGAAGATTCAAATGTCCAGAGTTTGTAGGCTTTGGAAGATGCTCGTTGAACATTCTGCACTATGGAGATGTGTACCTGATACCTTGCAGGCTTTGCCTGCTTATTGCTTGGACTGTCTGTGACTGAAAACCAGAGAAAGACAGCTGGCAACTGAGTTATTGACAATGCAGCCATTGGAATCAATGATGTTTGAAGATGTAGCTATAGACTTCACCCAGGAAGAGTGGGCCCTGCTGGACACATTCCAGAGAAAGCTGTTCAGAGATGTGATGCTGGAAACTATCAGTCATCTGGTCTCTCTGGGGTATCAGCATTGCAAATCAGCTGTGATTTTCCAGTTGGAGCAAGGAGAAGAACTGTGGCATGAAGGAACTGGATTTCTCCAAAGCCAGAGTCTAGGCAGGCAAAGTACTATTAAAAAACAAGAAATGATAACCACACAATATATCAGCAGGAAGGACACATTTACAATCATGCCAATGCAGAAATCTCATACTCCAGAGGATCCTGATGAAAATAATGATTTGGGAGGAGATTTCACTCATAGTTCCACAGTGACTCAACATTTGTTAACTCACATGGAAATGAAACCCTACATCAGCAAACAGTGTCAAAAATCCCTTAGTGACCAGTCATACCTTAACCAACATAAGCAAATTTACACTAGATGTAGATCATATGAGTGCCATCTGTGTGGGAAAACCTTTAGTGATTGCTCTTGCCTTAGACGACATGAGATGACTCACACTGGAGAGAAAGCTACAAATGCCATATCTGTGGGAATGCCTTTAGTCAGAGTTCTGACCTTAGAAAACACAGTCTAACTCACACTGGAGAGAAACCATATGAATGTCATCTATGTGGGAAAGCCTTCAGTAAATGTTCTGTCCTTAGACAACATGAGAGAACTCATACTGGAGAGAAACCTTATGGATGTCATCTGTGTGGGAAAGACTTCAGTCAGTGTTCTGCCCTTAGATGCCATGAGGGAACCCACAATGGAGAGAAAATTATGAATGCCTTCAGTAAATATTCTGACGTTAGATGACATGGTATTATACATGTAATGAATGTGGAAGAGACTCACGCCTTGAAGAAACACTGTAATCAATGTGGAAGATCCTACAGTCATCCTTACTCATTTGACATAATGTAAGTTTATATGGAGGAGAATCCATATGTGTAACATTTGTGTGGCAAAACCCTCAGTCAGTGATCTGATCATAGATGACATAATAGAACTCACTGGAAAAATACGGAATGCAGAAGTCTTCAGCAACAGCTCTAAACTTTAAATACATAAAAGAATTTGCACAGGGGAGAACCGCTAGGTATGTAATCTGTGGGAATGCTTTCATTTCTAATTCATGGTTAAACAACCTGAGCAAACTCCACTTGGGAGATGCTTTGGTTTGTAATCACTGTGAACAAATACTCAGCTAAGCACAAGGCATGGTGTGCATAAGAAAACTCAGTGAAGGAATAACCATTAGAACAGGTGTGAGAGGGTAAAACCTTGAGGAATACCAAATAATTCATCCTTGAGAAGTGATTCAATGAAAAATTATGAGAAATCCCTTATTCATACAGGAACACTTGTGGCACGTGAGGATTCAGATTGTACAAAATACTTCTGGTATCAGGAAAGAAGAGAAGTCTTCAGTTATCACTCATTTTATAGTCAGTGTTACAGTTCTCACCCTGAGGAAATAGTCCTAAAATCAAAGTAGAGAAACTTTCAGCTAGATTTCACATCAGAAAAATCATTCTTTGGCGGGGGGTGGGGGGAGTGACTCTCTAAGAGAGACTTTTAACATGCTATTTAGCAAATAATTCAGAATTTTGAGAAAATAACTATTCATGAGGAAAATGCGGCATGTAAATACAAGATAGAGTGATTTGGGAATACAGAATGCAGAATTTTGTAAGAAATTAAACTTTTTCAATAGGTTATTGCTTGTAAATATTTAAACAATAAACCCTGTTACAGAAAAATCTAAAAAAAAAAGGTGTGGGAATTATTATAAAATTGCAATTTCAGTTCTACCACCTTTTTGCTCTGTCATGAAGTAGCTACTGAACATCAGTGAACCTTGATTTTCAAACTTGCAAATTGAGATAATTATAGCAACCATGTCAGGAATTTTAGGAGGATTAATTAAATTGAAAAAAAAACCAGGTACTATATGCTGAGTACCTAATACATGTTTATAGACGTAAAAGAATAGGGAAACCAATAGCGCTTGTGACATATTATCCTGAGAATGACTGTTACGATAAAGTACAGAATTAATAGAAGAGTATTTTAATAAATTTAGGTGTTTGAAAATAAACACTTCTGATTTCACGATACGTACCTTGGCTTTAAAAAGGAGCAAACATCTTAATAAAGAAATGGCCCAAGGTTTATATATATATAATAAGCAGCCAAAATATAGAACTTCAATGTTGTTTTACTCACCATAATGGAGAGAGCATTTGGGTTTATGTATTTGTCACATTTTTTTCTGAATCTGAACTAAGCAACAAAAAGTGATGAAAGGGAGACGCATGTAGTAGACTTTTCAAAGCTGGGTACAGGCTTGTACTGAATTGATACACTGCCATGAGAGCTCATGTGAACATTACAATTCTGCTAATTTCTCTTGGTGAAGAAGTAACAGACTTCTCCGCTTTTATGACTACTTTTCATATGGATGTAATTATTTTCTTTAGAAAAACAGGCACTAAATTCATACAAATGAGCTCAACAATTTTTTTTTCTTTTGTCAGTTAATTGGCAGAATTTACGTAAGTTGTTATTGTGTTCATTGAAGCCCAGGATTTAATTTCTGCAAAGAATTGAAGTTCAGTACATGCTTTTCTATAGGGTATTTCATATCTGAAAATCTCTGTTGCTAATGTTACTCATATGGGCGCCAATAGGACTGGAAATGGTGATTTTTCTGTCTCTTGTTTCTTGTTTCTATCCAGGAGTTGTTTACAGCCTTTCTTGCAATTAGTAGTTGAGCCCACTTACCTCAAGAACTTTGTTGCTCAAATCATATAGTATAAGGCTATAGTAATCAAAACAGCATGGTATTGACATAAAATCAGGCACATAGATCAATGGAACAGAATAGAGAGCCCAGAAATAAATTCATGCCTATATGGCCATTTAATCTATGATAAAGGAAGGAAGAATTTACACTGGGGTAAAGACAGTCTATTTAATAAATGGTGCTGGGAAAACCAGACTGACACATGCAAAATAATGAAACTGTACCACCTCCTTGCACCATATACGAGAACAAATTCAAAATGGATTAAAGACTTAAATGTAAGACTCAAAACCATAAAACTCCTAGAAGAACATATAGGGAGTAAATTCGTAGACATTATCCTGAGTAATATTTTTACTGATATATCCCCTCGAGCAAGGGAAGTAAAAGAAAAAATAACCATATGGGATTACATCAAACTAAAAAAAATTTTCACAGCAAAAGAAACCATCAATAAAACAAAAAGGCATCCTACTGAATGGGAGAAGATATTTGTCAACGATAGACTTGATAAGGGGTTAATATCCAAAATTAATAAAACACTCATTCAACTCAACACCAAAAAAAAACAAAACAACCTAATTAAAAACTGGGCAGAGGACACGAAGAGACACTTCTCTAATGAGGACATTCAGATGGCCAACAGATATATGAAAAAATGCTCAACCTCACTAATCATTAGAGAAATGCAAATAAAAACCAAAATGAGATACCACCTCACTCCAGTCAGAATGGCTATCATCAATAAATCAACAAACAACAAGTGCTGATGAGATTGTGGAGAAAAAGGAACCCTTGTGCACTGTTGATGGGATTGCAGATTGGTACAGCCACTATGGAAATCAGTATGGAGGTATCTCAAAAAACTGAAAATGGAACTACCTTCTGACCCAGTAATTCCACTCTTAGGTATCTATCCAGAGAAATCCAAGACGCTAATTCAAAAAACTATATGCACCCCTATGTTTATTGCAGCACTACACACAATAGCCAAGGCATGGAAACAACTGACATGCCCAGTGGTAGACAACTGAATTAAGAAACTGTGGTACATTTATACAATGGAGTATTATTTGCTATAAAAAATAATGAAATCTTACCATTTGCAATGATATGGATGGACCTAGAGAACATTATGCTAAGTTAAATAAGTCAGACACAGAAAGACAAATACCGTACGATCTCATTTATGTGTGTAATCTAAAGAACTGAACAAATGAGCAAAGTAAACAGAAACAGTCTCAGAGATACAGAGAAAACACTGATGGTTGCTAGATGCAAGGGGGTTGAGGATTAGGGAGGAGAGGGGATTAGAAAGCATAAATTGGCAACTACAATATTGCCACAAGGATATGCAAAAAACAGTTTGAGGAATATAATCAATAATGTTGTAAAGATTCTTTTGTAGAGTGTCAGATGGGCACTTGTCTTATTAGGGAGACCACTTTATGGATGGTGTAGATGCCTAACCACTGCACTGTACACCTGAAGCTGAAGCTGAATAATATTGTATGTCAACTATAATTTAATATATATATAGTTACGGGATATGTAGCTCAGCATAGAGAATAGAGTCAATGGAATTGTAATACATATGTACGATGTCAGAGGGGCAACAGTTTGGGGGAAGGGAATTACCACTTTGTGTGGGGTGAAATGTCTATTACATTGTTTTGTACACCTGAAACTAAAAACAAACAAACAACAAAAAACAAATACAACTTTGTCTCCTTTGGTCTGTTTCTGTGATGCTGATGCAGTATTTCTCTTTCTTGTGAGCGTTTTTCTCACAATCTAATTTTCCTTTCCATAATTTTGGGCAAGGTAACCCTAAAAATACTTTTGTATACTACAGGGTTGAATAATTAAGTAAATATAGCATGGATGATGACAGCCAGGTTTCTCCTCTCAGAGCTATGAATATGGAAAGAAGAAAGAAGCATAGACAAAATCCTACATGTTGGGCTGGAATTAAAGTTTCCAGGGTGAATTAATGGGAATATATATGTTTATATGTAGAAATAAATATAGATGTGTGGGATTATGTATCTATATATGTGTGTATGTGGATATATATATATTTTTTAAGTTGGGCAGAATCACCAACAATTTGATTACATTAAGACTGGGAGAGAAGCTCTTACTCTTCATTTTGTAACTTTTCATACTGTTTGAGTTTTCTATCCACATAATATGCTACTATTGGTTAAGTGAGTAAGGGATATGTAGGCAGTGAAATTATGGGTAATTTTTATTTTCTTTGTAGTTTATTATGTAATAAAAAATTCAATATGTGTTCCAGTTATATGTTATGAAAGGGAATAAATGATTAATAGCATTGATGCCAAGGATTGGCTATAAATTGAAAAATGTTCTTACAAGTTTTTGACATTTATATGACTGAATGAAAATAAATATGGTTACACTGACAAAAAACAAACAAAACTTATAAAACACATATGCACACAAACAACAGATTGTTCTGCATAGTGCTTGGTTATAGAATAAAAGTTATATATGTTTTAACTCCTATGCTATTTTTGTTACTATTGCTGCTGTTGACATTAAGCTATAGCATATATCAAAAAAAAATTAATATGGGCAGATGGAGCACAATATTTGATAAGTGTAGGGAAATAACTTCATTTAGCATAGTAATAATTTCAAGAAAGAAGGATCTTTAAGATATTTTTAAATCAAATGTCAGAAGACTATTGCTCAAGATGAAAGGAATGGCACGTTTTATTTATTTTTGTCCTATGCTAATTAAAATACCGTCTGTGCTTCGAGGTCTTTAAGAAAATTCTCTGACCTGAGAACAGGGATAACTGAATGCTGAATGCTTTGAGAAGAAACTTATTTTTATCTCTTTTCCATTCACAACTATAAAGTCTACAGAGATGACTCTCATGATAATACTATGCTTTCCCTTTGGTACCCTGTCATTATTACTCTGAGAGAAATCAGTAATCAACATAGTCAAGACAAAGGCAGGATTTTAAAGTGGACATTCCTTTAGGAGATGAACTGGGAATGGAGCTCTGTTCCAGAATTAAATTCTTCGGCAAGCAATGGACTGTTTATGCAGTAGCAGGTGTGTACACTAATAGAAAGGTTTTGGTTCTAATTACCAACATTTCTCTGCAAAATAATGATATATGTTGTGTACTCAACTCTTTTTTTAAAGGGCTATTAACATTTTTTTGTAATTTCCTTTCTTCCCAGACTACACTTCAAAATGTATTTAAAACTTTTGTTGCCATTATGAAGGGAATACAAAATAGGCACGATGCTTATGGCAAATTTGTTTCCTACAAAAGATGCCAATGAGATATTCAAATAAACATTCTTACAGGCTGACATGCAGCAGTCACTTAAAGTTTATAAACTTTATTGGAAATTTTTCTTCTCAAGAATTGAGCCTGAAAATCTACAGCACTGAAAAAAATGTTTTGAGATATTCGTAAATGATATTCCACCCCCCAAAAAACTTCTATAGCTGCCATTAGCTCTCATAGGTGATACACAGAAGACAGGTAGTGTGCACCTCAGCACATAAAGTTGAAAGCTGCACTGAGTATCTGCCTTTTGAATTAAGTAGTAGTTCATTGAATTCAGACTTCTCACATGATAAAATCTGGAATGGAAATACTCTTGGAAAAGATTCTTGGGAATTTACTGTAGGGTTATACTTTGAACTGAAGGTTTGCTGTGTGTTTGTCAAGTTCATAGAGACTTTTGTTACAGGGCAGAATCAACTTGATTTCTTTGTTTGAAAGTTGGGCTGTCTGTCAGCAATTCATGGGATTTTGTAAGAAAGGTGCAATGGGGTTGTGTTTTTCAGAAAGGCTACATGTCAGAAAATCAACTGGATTCTTCTAAGACAGTATTAAAAACGTCTATGGATTATACCCTATCAAATCTTATTTTAACTTGCTCAACTTGACTTCTGAGATCCTATATCTTATGGCTTCTTGAATTTATCTTCCATGATGGAATAGTAAAATCACAGAAGCATTCTTAATATACTGATATTACAACACAGCAGTCATTATGAAAGGAAGGAAAATTCTTAATTAAACTTAATTAGCAGATTGAACAGAAAGATCATCTATATTGCATACTTCTGTCTATAAATTGCATGACATCTTATTAGAAATATATAGCTGTTCTGGACTAGAGAAAATGTTTGGTAACAATATGGCATGGGTTTTTGTTTTGATACAAAATAATCCTGGGAAAACCCTGCCACACTGTATGGGAAGGCACAGAGTGGACTGACTTTGAGAGAACATGTCATAATTGGCTAGATCACAGTGTCTTTCTCTGGGGAAAAAAAATGGCCCTTTATCTGTCAAAATCAGATATTCAACGACCATAGACTCATGACCGTCAAATAAATCTTGAGTGCAAACACGATTAAAATGTATGTGCCAACCACAACAATAAGCAGTGCATATGCTTTCGTAGTCTGACCGTATTCTAAGGAAGAGGCCACCTTTGTTTTCTCAAGAGAGAAATGAAAAGCATAGTTTAAGAGAGAATTATCTAACATAGACAAGATACAAGGATAAGATAGATTTTACAATAAAAATTGTAAATATTTTCCTCAATTGGCTTTTTTATATTGCATAGTTACATATTTTCTTTATGATCAAGAATAAAATTGTTCTTTACAGTTTAGAATCAATTGTATTGGAAGCAAAAGCATAAAATCAAAATCAATAAGGGTCTTTGGTAGCTGCTTCTTTACCTTTGCATGAAAGAGATGATACACCCATTAGATTAAAAAACTACTATTACTACAACTACTATTATTAAACTAGACTGAAACATGGCAATGTCGGCCATGACATATGTCCTTCTTCCTTTTCATGGAGGGAAGGAGACTTTTACTCTGCCACTGATATAATGCTGTTGATTAAATGCATTTAACATATTTAATGTGTGAATTCTAAAAGGTGTGCAAAAAATTTGACACCAGCTATTAAATCTATGTAAATGGGTCTTCAATGCATGCAAAAAATTACCCGGTACTGCTTCTCACTTCTAATGTAGTAATGATCCCCCTCAGTTTTTTAAGTGACATACTTTTTAAGTGAAAATAATATATGGTTTGGACACCAAAGTGAAATTTCTAGATTCAATTTATTGAAAAAACATCTTTGAAAATATAAGTGATTTGATTAAGACATTTGATAAGGAGACAACACTGTTTTATAAACATAGATCTTGAGGATCAGGAAACCTGGGCTCCAGTTTTAGTGTGATCTTGGCAAAGTGTGTGGATCTCAGTTTAATGATTTAAAACAGTTAAGGAAGAAAAAGAGAGAGAAGAAAAATAAAAAAGAACATTGCTTGTAATTACGGTCTTTATATTTATGAATTGCATGCAAAGATTGAGATTATCCAAGGTTTTGCTACTTCTTTTGGTAGAAAGCCTTTGCCCAGGAAGAGTAAGGTTGGAATTAAGCCACCATTTAACTAGAGGGTCCAGCATTATTTGTATGTCCAATAATTTACTAGATTGAGAGCAGAGACCATGAATCCATCTGCTCTCAGGTCTCTGCGGAGACCTGAGATGGATAAATTTTGTTGATAACCACTATGTCAGACACAAGGAGGCAAACACTTTTGGCTGGAAAAAAGAAATAACATTGAATTTGGTCCTTATAAGAATAATAAATTGAGAATGTGAAAATTACCTAGTGAATCAAGGCTGTAGATGGCCAACCTTGATAATTAAAGTTGAAATATAAGCTTAAGATATGTCTTTTCTTTAGACTTGCTGTAACATATCCAGAAACTGTATTTTATCTTGTCAATAATGAAGTGTCAAAACTGCACTGTTTACTGGTACATAATGAATACAGAATACATTTTGATGAATAACTAAAGTCTTAGCATTAATGTAAGTTTAGATAATACTTAGAGTAATATTTGATTCAGTTAATGCATATGTAACCCACTGGGTTATCCTATTTTTAGTCTAATTAAATATTGTCTTACTGTGCTTTATTATAAGAAATCATGAAAATGAATTTAGTTATTTATAGGCATCTAATCTGTACATTTATGTTTCATTTTATCATAGTCATAGTATTAATATCATTTCTATTATAGATACAACTGCAAAAACTAATCTGGATTTCCTTAAGTAGGGCAGTTAATTGGTTTGAGACTCCCTGGTCAGTATCTTTATTGTACCTACACACATTTTCTTAAGAAGAAAAAAAGGAGAAAGAAAAATATGACTCGAGAGAAGCTATAATTTAAAAAAAAACACAACTAGGCAACAAGGGTAAGAGAAATATAAATTAGACATCAATTTAACAACCAAATATAATTGATCTTGTTTTGCTGAAAACATTTTTTTTATATACAGAGGTATCTATAGAAATTTCCAGAAATTCTTTAAAAAAAAAAAAAGGCAAATTCATGGAGTAATTAAATTGTGTTGTCTCTACAGGTTTTATCACTTTGTTTCTGCTTCATGATAAAATCAAACATTTTTCTACTTTTTAGAGTAATAAAAACAAACAAGATGACAATCTGAATTGTTTGTAAAACTTTGGGTCTGTGAAACATATAAAACATGTCTTAGAAGATGTACAAACAATTCAGTTTTAGAAAAATATAGGCTAGTATATTTATTTAAAAAATAACAGTGAATATATATTAGAAAATAAGTATTCTAAAGTCCAAACATGCAAATGCTGGCTACATATTATGTACATGACACAAGTAGTTATTTGAACAAATTTTGACAAATGTGATAAGCTTTCATTCCTTGCAAGTTAGAAATACACACAAATATGCATATGTTTACATACCCTTTCTTGTACCCAGGGCACTGATAGGCATCGTATTTTAAATAAACAATTTTCTAGTCTACTCCCTTAATACTGGGGTTTTCTAAATAAGAAATTAGAAGAGGGGAGATTTTTCTTTTTTTTTTAATCCAAAGCAGGGAATTATTAGTTTTGAAAAGTTTGGTTTTGTCTCATTTTTCCAGTAGAGGAGGAATGGAAGTATTGGTTTTTTTATTTACTCTTTCTTGACTATCATTTTGGTATAATTAAAAAAAGAGAATGAAGTGAATAATGAAGATATATAAAAAGAAGATATATAATCTAAATAATAATTAGTGTTTGTATGGCCATTATTTTCATATTAATTATTTCATGCAATCCTCAAAGTATCCAGAGTTGGTATTGGATCAAATGGTACTGATTTCATTTTACTAATAAAGGAAATAAGAGTGCTTATGTGGCTTGCTGAAAGACATACTGGACATTGGTGGAGAGTAGGTTCATTAAATTCTCATAATTTTTGTCTTTCATTTCAGCATGCAACAAATATAAAAGCAGGTAGAAATGCAAAGCCATTATCTGAGGAAAAATGGGGGGGAGTGCAGTAATTGAAAATTCATTTATTATTTTTAACTATTCTTTTTTAGCAATGAATAGGTACCAAAAAGAAATTAAATTTACAGCATCTTCTCCAGCATTCACTTTCAAAATGGAGACTTGGAACAATTCAGGTAACACAATTAATTTTACTGTTTTTCCTATTTATAGATTTGAGTTCCTACTCCATATGCTGTTATGTAACTTTTATTTTGTTTGACATAATACAACTCTACACCATTAAATATAAATAGATAGACAATAGATAGTTGATAGATAGGACAGCTAGGTAATTTAAAAGGTTATTCTTAATTTTTGCATATTATTCCACTGGATAAATATATTATAGTCTTTTAACTTTATACAAACATTGTTTCAAAGTGTTTCTCCATCATGAATTGCCGTAGTGTTAATCTTTAAAATAAATATCTGAGTGCCTCTTGGTTAATTTCTTAAGATTATTTCCTAAGAGTAGAATTACCAAGTCAAGGATGAGACCCTGTAAAGACTTGTGATTAATATTGCAAAAAATTAGCATTTGAAGGCAAATTTTTATTTCCCCAGCAACCCAATGTATGAATTATTTCATGAAGTTTCACTATCACTGGGTTTTATTTGCCACATTTTTATTTTATATATTCTTTACATTGCAAATTATCTGTGCACATCATGTATCAATATTCTATTATAAATTATTAATTTCCATATTTTTATTTCATGCCATATTTTATGTGTGTTTAATAATTTTCCTCTTATCTGTTAAAACTATAACCAGTTCCTTTAAGATATTACTCTTCTGCCTAATATAACTAATATTGTAATAAATACATAGCCAGTACAAAACAAACTACATACAAGTATTTGGAAAGTATATTATTTCAAATGGCATTATATGCGTTTAATGGAGGAAGAACATCAGGGTATAAAACTGTATCTCTCATTCATAATTCACTGTCTCATTTAATATCAGAGGTATTGTAAGTAGAGGAGTTCAGAGTAAGATAGACCATTATATGAATTACCTTTTTTATTGATAAAAGTGATGGAGCTTATCCTATCACTATACAGAGACGTGTGACTTCTGCTTCACGATATGTAAATGTGATTTCTCATCTTTTACAGTTTGTATCTTATATGCTTTATATTATCTGTCATTGTTTTATAGCTAAATATTTTACATATTTTTCATCCTTGTGAAATGTCAAAACATGATGAGGTTTGTATGTGTGTAGAAGGGGTAAGATTAGAGTGGATAATAAATGCACAAGAAGACATAAGAGAAAACATATTCCTGTGCAACTAGAAAGAGCTTACATATTAACACACACTTTATAATGTAACCAAATTAAGTAATTTTGGTAAAAATATCTTTGCCCTTTTTTATGGGTACCATAATTGGTTTTGAACATACCCAGAGTAACGCAGGGTGTAATTCTGAGCTTCATTTTTGTATGCATAAAAAATAAAAGCTAGAATTTAATTAAACCTTACAAAATAGAATTTAGGCTTTTAACTTATTGATTAAGCAAGTTAATAACCAAATAAAAAAAATGTTGTGGAGATATTTATCATTAATATTGTCAAAAGAAGACCTTTTCTTTGACTCTCACTAGTTCCTTTGGCATACATGCACATAGTGGTATTGTGTGTGAGCACCTGAGCATGGAAATGGACCTTTGTCCTCCTTTATTGGTATTTTGAATTCTTTCCAGATTACCATTTTCTCCATGAGTAGGCGTGCTGTGAATCAGTCCAATGTGCTGAGAACCACAGCACTGAGTGGAGAGAGTAACTGAGGATTTCAGAGTGTTTAGAGTAGAATGTTGGCCTAGATCTATAATGTATTTCAACTGGCTGTTTCAAAACGCAGACCCAGGGCTGGAAACCAGTCGTCTAGGAAAATCTTTGGACATATATGCCACTACATTTAATTGAAAAAGCCTTGGTTTTAGAAACCAATGTTCCAGAAAATGCCAAATTAAATAGACAATTACTTTGGATTGCTTTGAAGATAATTTCACAATTTAGGCAAAAGAACTGAAAGAAGCAACTTGGTCTTTAGAGACAAAGCTTCTGATGTGTTTTTAGTACCTACATGAATTCCATTGTAATCCCAGATGAAAATATTTTAAAAAATGATTTGAATTGTTTGCCTTCAGAATCGACCCTACTTACTTCTCTACTGCATGGAAAAAACAATAATATTCACATTTTTATAGTAATACAGTTTTATGTGTCAGCCTTTATTAAATTTACTGTAGTTCCCTTTTGTTTCCCCTGAGCAGTTTATGAATCATCTGAGTGTGGGCCCCAATTCTACGCTCTCTTGTGGTCCTGACATGACTTAGACCGTCTGGACCCAGTAGTTGATTTTGAATGAGAAAGTGGTTAGACCATTTAGGAAAAGTTTCAGTGAGATGAAATTAACTCTGTGTATACAGAGCAGGATGATCAGATCAAAGCAGATAAGTTAGCAATCCTGTGTAAGCATCTTAACCCTTGACTCTTTCCTCGGTTATAATGTCCTCTACAAATTTCTCAGTTGCATTTTTGGCAGACAGAACACAATTTGCTAGGTGAACACTTTTCACATGACTACTTTGTTCAGGTATTAGGTACAGACACGTGATAGAACAGCAGGAGGAGATGAGCTTAGAGGATAACTATGCGTATGAACAAATAGTGTGTTGAATTAAAATAGTGTGGGGTGAGACAGAAATAAATTAACTAACAGATCATTTTAATAACCTGATAAATCTAAAATTACACACACAGCAGGTTGAGGGGATTTATAAAGATGGTTAAAGATTATTATATATCATGCAGTTGGTGGTTTAAATTGTATATAGCTGAATTAAAATATCATGCATATTTATATGAGAAGAAAATTGGTCAAATCTTAAAATGTAAGCCACAGGGAGGTTCTGAGAAACTGTTTTAGAAAAAAAAATGTCTATAGGAACTTGAGAATATTCTTGTTCTTGATACATATTACTGTTAAATATTAACATTGTAGATAGAAATAAAACCTTCATGTGATTTCTTCTGTTTATGAGTAGCATTTAAACTGCAAGTCATTAAAACTGGTTGCATAATATCTCTACTTTAATATTTCAAGAATGTATAAAAATATACATTATTCATCCTTGAAATGTATTACTTTATTATATTCATAAACTATACCAGGTAATTAGCAATGTGTTTTAAACATTTTTTAATTCATGAGAATTAAAAATTTTTATGTATTTAAGTGATTTGCATTTCACTCTAAGAATTTTCTCTTTATGTGCATGGGACACTAGGATGTTTCCAATTAATCTGTAAGAATTTCTTCATATGAAGCATATTATACAATTATCTGTGGTACTGATGCAAAGAAATTTTCAGTCCGATATTTCCTTTAGTAATTATCATGATATTTGTTATCTTACTGGTCTAAAATACCCATCACTGGGGGCGGCTGGATGGCTCAGTTGGTTAGAGCATGAGCTCTGAACAACAGGGTTTCCGGTTCGATTCCCACATGGGCCAGTGAGCTGCACCCTCCACAACTATATTGAAGGACAACAAGCTGTCATTGAGTTTCTGGAGGGGTAGCTGGATGGCTAGTGTGTGAGCTCTCCACAACAAGGTTGCCAGTTCAATTCCCATATTGGATGATGGGCTGTGCCCTCTGCAACTAAAGACTGACAACGGGAACTGGACTTGGAGCTGAGCTGCACTCTCCACTAATAGATTGAAGGACAATGACTTGGAGCTGATGGGCTCTGGAGAAACACACTCTTCCCCAATAAAATATTAAAAAATTCCCCAATAAAAATTCCCCAATATAAATAAATAAATAAATAAATAGATAAATAAATAAATAAATAACCCATCACTGGTAATAATCCTTTTCATGTTTAAGAAGTTTTCCCAAACCTAAATCATTTTCCCTTTTTTATTCCAGTTTTTTTGAATACTTCCTTTGCTTTTATATACCACTTTACATGTATTTCTATCTATGTAATTAAAAGCAAAGTTTACTTTATATTTTTTACAAACTGCCAATTTTTCCAAGATAATTTATAGACAATTAATGCCATAACCTCAACTTTTTAGATTTTATATTTTAATACCAAAGATAGAAAATTGTGTGTTTAATTTATTATTCTTCATGTTTTAAAAACAATACATCCTGGCATTTTCTAATACTTTACATGTAATCTCTGCTACCCTTTACATATTATTCTTTTCATTTTAATATTAAAAATAAAATCGTACTTTTAACTTATTTCTATATAAAATAAGACCATAGAATACCTTTAGTTTGTTAACCTGGTCTTCACGTTTTGACCAAGATTATTCACAACTACTATGTAATGAAAATACAGATATTAAAAGATAAATACTGAGAACACCCACTCCTTTCTGAGTCTGCATAGATAGGCTTCCATGTTTGTAATTGTGAAAGTTTACAGGATACTAGAGAAGGAAGGATGAAAAAAGAGTGTAAACGGGGCCAAATATATGGTGATGGAAAAATTGACTTGGGTGGCAAACACACAATGCAATATATATATGATGTATTATAGAAATGTACATTTCAAAACTATAATTTTACTAACCAGTGTCACCCCAATTAAGAAAACAAACAACAACAACAAAAACAAGCAGGGCAGAAGGGGTTGGTAGATGAGGGTAAAAGGGATCAAATATATGGTGGAAAGAGATATGTGATAGAAAGAGAGTTGACTCTGGGTGGTGAACACACAATGTAATGTATAGATGATGTGTTACGGAATTGTACACCTGAAATTTATGTAATTTTACTAACAATTGTCATCCCAATAAACTTTAATTAAAAAACAAAACAACAACAACAACAAAAGAAGCAGGAGAGATCCAAATGGAGGAGCTATGCTTACCTCATCCTGTGAACACATCAAAATGACAACTATATTATAGAACAATCAAATGGAGAACCATCTTAAGTCTAGCTGAATAGAAGTCATATAACTAAAGATATAAAGAAGCCACAACAAGATTGGTAGGAAAGGCAGAGTTGTGAAATGAGCTGCTCCCAAACCTGTGTGGTGGATGAAAATTGGGAGAGATATCTCAGCCACAACATTTCCCCACAGAGAAGCCAGGGACTCCAGCCCCACACCGTGCTCCCCAGCCCAGAGTACTGGTGCCTGGAAGAGGAGCCCCCACAACATCTGGCTGTGAAAAACAGTGGGGATTCCAACCATCTGGGTGGGACAGAAGCTGTGGAAAACCCAGATGTCCTCTTAAAGGGCCCCTGAAAACTCTCTCGCTTGCACTCACCCTGGGAATTGGGGGAGGTACAGTGACTCGGGGCCCCAGAGACATACGGGGGGAAGACTGAGGTGTGTAGTCTCGAGATAAGGGTTGGAATATAGTTGTCATTTTTCCTGTGTGGGGCCCTTCTCCTGTGCAGTCTGCAGGCAGGCACCCTCTTTCCTGCGTTGAGCCTTCCACCGTGCCCATGGCCAAATATGAACCTAAACTGGTCTGGTGAGCCCTACCTGATCCACCCTGGTGATTCAATGAGGCTTCTCTACACCTGACTCTGTACCACTCAAAGTTTTTTTTAAGTGGTTGAACCTTATAAGAGCCAGCAACCCACAGCTGGCCTTGGTGTGCCCTGGCTTTTTGTGGAGCTACCCCAGAACTGGTAGTGGTGGCAGCCATCCTCAGTTCACAGCGTGGCTTCTTCCGTGTGCCTCCAGATCCAACACAGGCAGCAACCAAATGCCAATTGCATTGTAGCTCCTACCAGGTAGTCCCCGTCTCGTCACAGGCAATGCCTGACCTGACCTGCACCAGAACACCTCCCAAGAGGCCCCAGAACCAATGTACTTGGAGATTGGCTTCAGACCACAGCAGAGCACCATCCGATTAGCCCCACCAGTCACACACCCAAAGGACAGTGTCAACAGGCACCAGAGCCCACTTGGGGAAATCAGTCCATAAGCCACGGATGTGGCCAAACCCCACTGCCAGTCAGCCTGAGGGTCAACCCCACCCACTGACCTGCCAAAAACAATAAAGTGTCAAATATAACAGGAGGGCACACACAAACCACACAAGGGACACTCCTGGAACACCCAGCACAGATGACCAGGGAGGCTGTGCCACTGGGCCCCATAAGGCACCTACTACATCATAAAGGGAACTGGCAGATCTACTTAATACATAGGGAAAAAAAAAAAAAAAAACACACAGAGGCAGCCAAAATGAAGAAACAGAGAAATACATCCTAAATGAATCAACAGGAGAAAACTACAGGGAAATAACGAAACAAAATGGAGGCAAGCAATCTACCAGACATAGAATTCAAAATGCTGGTTATAAGGATGCTCATGAAACTTAGTGAGAACTTCAACAAAGAGATGGCAAGCATAAAAGAGGACGTAGAAATCTTAAAACAAACAAACAACAACAACAACAACAAAAAAACAGTCAGAAGTGAAGTATACACTAACTGAAATGAAGAATGCACTACAAGGAATCACCAGCAGATTAGATGAGGAAGAGGACCCAATAAGTGATTCGGAAAACAAGGTAGCTGAACCACCCAATCAGATCATCAAAAGAAAAAAAAAATGAGGATAGTTTAAGAGACCTCTGAGACAAACATCAAACGTAACAACATCTATATCATAGGGGGACCAGAAGAAGAAGAGACAAAGTAAAGGATTGAGAACCTATCTGAAGAAATAATGAGTGAAAATTTTGAAAACCTCATGAAGAAATAGATATACAAGTCCAGGAAGTACAGAGAGTCCCAAATGTGATGAACACAAATAGGCCCACACCTAGACACATTATAATTAAAATGGTAAAGGTTAAAGACAAAGAGAGAATCCTAAAACAGCGTGAGAAAGGCAATTAGTTTCTTACAAGGGAGCTCCCATAAGATTGTCAGCCGATTTCTCAACAGAAACTTTGCAGGTCAGAAGATCCCTTCTTGCAGCAAATATTCAAAGAGATGAAAAGAAAGGATTTAAAACCAAGACCCCTTTACCCACATGGCTATCATTTGATATTGAAGGAGAGATAAAGAGCTTCCCAGACAAGAAAAAACTAAAGGAGTTCATCACCACAAACAAGTATTATAAAGAATGTTAGAGGGATTTTTAAAGACATAAATAAATAAATACATTAATTAATTAATTAATTAATTAATTAATTAAAAAATATATACAAGTAAATGAATAAATAAATGAATAATATGAATAATAAAATGGCAACAATTATATATCAACAGTTACTTTCAATGTAAATTGATTAAATGTTCCAATAAAAAAAATAGGGTGGCTGAATGGATAAGAAAACAAAACCCTTACATATGCTGCCTACAAGACACTCACTTCAGATTGAAGGACACACCCAGGGTAAAAGTAAAGGGATGAAAAAGTTATATTATGAAAAAAAAAAAAATCTGGGGTAGGAATACTTATACCAGACAAAATAGACTTTAAAACAAAGAATACAACAAGAGACAAAGGACCCAGAAATCCCACTTCTGGGTATTTATCTGAAGAAACCCAAAATGCTACTTCAAGGGGATGTGTGTATCCAAAAGTTCATTGCAGCATTGTTTACAATGGCCAAGAAGTGCAGGCAGTCTAGGTGTCCATCGATGGAAAAATAGGTTAAGACGAGGTATTGCATATATACAATGGAATATTGCTGGGCCATGGAAGAGTTTGCATTCTTGCCATCTGCAGCAGTATGGATGGACCTGGAGGGTATTATGCTGAATGGAGTATGTCAGACAGAGAAAGACTCATGCAATGTGATTCCACTTATATATGGAATCTAAAGAACAAACTAAAGAAAAAAACAAATAAAACAGAAATACATTCATAGATACAGAAAACATTTTGATGGTTGCTAGATAGGAAGGGTATGGACAGGGTAGGTGAAAAATGGGAAGGGATTAAGAAGTGTAAATTGATTGTTACAAAGCAATCATGAGGATGTAGGGTATAGCACAATGAATATACTCGATAATATTGTAATTACTATGTATGGTGTCAGAGGGGTACTAGATTTACCGGGGTGATAGATGGGAGGGGGATGGGGGACAGTGTGAAAAATGTGAAGGGATTAAAAGTAGAAATTTGTAGTTACAAAATAGTCAGGGATATGTAAAGTGAAGCATAAGGATATAACTATGTATAGTGCCAGGTGGGTACTTGACTAATCAGGGGGATTTCAGCTTAAATTATACAAATGTCTAACCACTATGCGGTACACATGGAATTAATATGAAATGATATTGAATGTTAACTGTAATTGAAACCAATTAAAAAGGGGGCAAAAGTGAAGGAGAATAAGAGGCTCAAATTTCCAGGTATAAAACGAATAAGTTATGAGGATGTAGCGTACAGTGTGGGAAATATAGTCAATAATGATGTGATAGAACAGTATGGTGTCAGGTGGTTTCTGGACTTATGGTGATCATTTCTTTAGGTTTATAAATGTTGAAATACTATGGTGTACACCTGAAACTGAAATGTTGTTGCATGTTAGCTAGATTTTGTAAATAGAAATCTTTCTAAAAAAAAAAAACAGTTTCAGGAAAGTTTAAAAAATAAACAAACAAACAAAATCTGGTATACACACACACACAAAGAAATGTAAGTGTGGGAGCTAAGAGCAGAAGAAAAGAACAGTGATCCTTTGGGTGTAGGGAGGAAGATCAGAGTGAGATAGGGCAGGTTTTTTGCATATTAGAGAAAACTAAGGGAGAAGAAGTGTGATGTGAATGAAATGGCAAAATATTTTGAAAAAATGTCTGCTGTGTTTCTGTTACAATTCATGCTTTGTGGCCTTTTCAAAATTTTAATAGGCAGCAGAGGAATTAGCTGATACGGTTTTCACTGAGGAGGTAACTGAGGAGGCTACTTATTTACATAACTGACAAATTTAGTAGTTAAAAGGATGCATAAAATTCCATCATGTTAATGTGCTGTCCTCTTATCATTAGTCAAGATTTTTTTCTTCCTCACTGT
This sequence comes from Rhinolophus ferrumequinum, assembly GCF_004115265.2. NCBI lineage: Eukaryota > Metazoa > Chordata > Mammalia > Chiroptera > Rhinolophidae > Rhinolophus > Rhinolophus ferrumequinum. The sequence goes on along the minus strand of NC_046299.1, from coordinate 36,045,800 downwards.
AAAGAACAGGACAATAAACATTTTTATGAATAGTTTTTCTCTTATTTAGGGTTACCCCCTTAAGATAAAATTTCACATCTGTAAAAAAATAGTCAAAAAGAATAATACTTTTTCCAATTCTTATAGCATATATTCAAACTACTCCCCAAAAGAATAATTACTATTTACTCTACCAATATTTATATACGAAGATAAGAATTTCAGAATGTAATAAACAAATACTACTGCTATTGTATTTTATTTTACAGTTTTGCTTGTTTAATGGATACTTTATTTATCTTTTACCTTGCATTTTCGTACTTTAAAATCTGGTTGTGAAATATATTTTGCAATATTTGATACTAGTTGTATCTCTTCTTGTATTATCTGATTTGGGGAAAACCCCACCCAGGCACATCTCAGGCTTTTCTTAGCTCCATTGAATAGTATATCTGTCTATCTAGAGGGAAAGAAACAAGTGGAAATTATGGTCAGAAATTTATTGTGTATATTAGAAAATGTATGAGGAAGAGGAATTACAGCTTCTTAAAGACTGAAACAGGAAAATAAGGACAAACAATTCTAAAGTATACCTAGATTTTTTATTTGCTTGTTTTGTTTTTTCCATAGTTATCAATCTTTCCAGAATGATAGGGTTGTGTAGGGGTGTGTGTGTGTGTGTGTGTGTGTGTGTGTGTGTGTGCGTGTTAGTCTTAACTGTATTTCTCCCACAGCCCACCAGAGGACAGAATGAAGTCCACCTCCTGTATCTGAGAGGGAATCCCAAGGTACTCATCCCAGGTACTGAGTTCAGACTCAGCAAACTGTATAACTACATTTGTATTAAGAATGCTTTGTTTGCTTTTCTGCTTGCTTCTGTCACTGTCTATATCTATTTTATATACTTAGCAGCACATCAATTCTTACATGAGCAACTTAATACCTCTATTGTGATGCCTTGTGATAACTTTTTACCCTAGGGTGCACTAAAGGGCACTACACCATCATTCAGGTAATACAATAGCTGTTTGAAGATTTAATGTTATCAAAATTACATATTGTAACTGACTCTATGAACTGCCTTATAAGCAATTAAAGTCTTATTTCCTGTTTTCTTCATTTTTTTCTTGCAAGTTTTCAGCAGCATCTTTTACCTCATTTTGTTTTGTATAAGTTATTTGCATATTTATCAATATCTTTGGTGAACTTTGGAAGATTTTTCTGATACTTCCAAGACCACAGAAGCGGCATCTAATTTTTTTATGATTATCTCTCTGGCTACAAATCATAACTAGAAATCATATCAACCCGGTCATTTTTTATAATAAGCTTTCTTACTTTTTCAATTTTTCAAACATAAATCCTTAGACAGACAGATGTGGAACAATTTCACAGTGCCCAAACTTTAATCAATGCATTCTGAGGGTAGTGATGGATGGATGGTGAAGTTTAACGGTAGCCTTTATTCCCCCAGTAAGTGGTAGATAAAATAATGCCAGTTCTCAGAGGTAGAAATATTGATATCCCTCCACCCCCACTCCAATCTGGTCAACTTTCCCATGCATAGGGCTCAAATTTACTCCCTTTGTAGAGATTTTCCCACAGATTGATAAATTGAGTCACAAAGAAAAATAAAACAGTGCTTACATATGCATGCACACGCAAACACATTTAAAAAAGCATTTTGATACTGATGTTTCAAGTTACATGTAGTGACGTTTTTTGAATAGATGTGTCCATCTACCTGTCTCACTGTGGAAAACAGTTTATTGCTCCACAAACTATCTCAGCACACATGTCTTGGCTCTGTACATTCAACCCACAGCCAAAGCCCAGAATTCTAATCTGGACTGTCAATCACTTGGCTCAGCGATTTGGGGCAAGTCATTGAACGTCTTCATATTACAAGAAAAAATATATAAATTTCCAGTTTGCCTAGTAATGACTTTGCCACTTATTAGTCAGTTGCCTTAGAGGTATCACATGTCTCTGAACTTCAGCATTTTTCTTTTCCTGTTAAGTGGGGATAACCATACTGTTAAATTAATTAAACAAGGAGACCATTTGACTGAGGTGGTTCTAATGTCATGACAGCAAACCAAAATCTAAGCCTGTAAATGCTTCAAGGTTATGACATTGAAACCTAAAGGACAACCAACCACAACCAACTTGGCTTTAAGCCATAGCCAATCAATAATCCCCTTACTTTGTTTCTGTCTTTAATCTACAAAGCCTCTCTCCAAACTCCTTTCGATGGAGCACTCCTAACCACTTCCAATTCAGTGCTGCCCAATTCTAATTGAGTTTTTCTCAAATAAATTCTTGAAATGTGTAATATGTCTCAGTTTAAACAGTTCATATTCTGCACACGTGTCAGATAGTGTGGCATGTGAGTATAAGACTCTGACACAAAGTAGGTACTTAGTAAAAGTAGGTACTGACACAAAGTAGGTACTGTGTATAACATAATACACATGTAATATACAACACACATAAACACACATTAAAATACAAAATATCCCACAAAAAAGGTGAGTCAGTACTCGGGTCAAACGCAGTGGAGATATTTTTGAAAAATATCTTAAAATGTTTAATCTCAAATATGTCAGTCATCCTTAAACCCGTAAGACTGACTTCCTACAAAATATAATTATTGTGCAGTGTAATTTAGTCCAGTTTCTATGTTTCTAAAATAAATCCTTGCTATTTTTAAATATTAACATTGGAAGGTAATCTGAAGTCATTTTATCTAAACTATAATCAAGGAAGCTGACTCCTCTTGATCTCCTCTGATTATACCAGGATGTATGCAATTGTCTGTGCTAGTGGTAGATCCGGCCCTCTCACTCCTAAGAATAATATTCCGTAAGTTATTTACTTCACTCTGCCTGACTAGTGTGTGGTGCTCTTGGATGGAAATCGACACTATCGGCACATTGAGTCCACATGGGTGTATCTGATTTTTTTTTTTCTGCATTTATTCCTAACAACAGATTATGAACTATTTACACTTTATTAAATCCATAGTCACTGCTGGATATATTGAAGTATTTTTATCAACTGCACTGCTGCCTTTGTTTTCATGGACAATGTTCTTTCCTGGGGAAACTATCATGCAATTAACATGTTTGTCACGCACTGTATGCTTTAGAATTATTAACCAAAACTTTCTGCAAGAGCATAATATGCTTTATCTGATACCAAAACCAAAACCAAAAACAACAACAGAAAAACAAGTCACGTTCATGGTCTTCACATAAAATGAGCTTTTTAAGGTAAATTTGAAAAACATTTTGAGGTAAAAGCTTTAGTAGCCATTATAATAAATATTTATCCTGGAAAATCTTAGAGCTTTATGAATTCCAGGTTATTTTCATATTAATCATCCTATAATGAATCCAAAAGACATGAAATGGTTCATATATTATTGTCTGAAATTTTTGTTGCATTATTGAAATTCCATGTCACATATCAGCCCATGAACGTTCTTTTTAAAGTTTCTGTTAGCATGAAAATATAAGTTAAATTTTTTTTTTTTTAACTGTCTTGTCACTTTATGTGTTTACTAGCTCTTTTACATCAAGTTCACTCTGACACAATCCCACTTTGGATTATGAAAGAGAAAAACAGATCAGATATATAAAATGTTAGGAGCATTTTAACAAAACCACTGTGCTTGGTACAGAGCTACTCAATCAAGGTCTGTTGTTTGAACTATAACAACACCTAGAATTTGAGCATCAACTTTAATTTAAATAGCACTACTACTAAAGATATTTGTATTGGTTATATACAATCCTGTAAAAGACTCAGGGCAGAAATTAACATTCACTATTTAAGAAAAGCATGGAGTTACAGAAAACAACAACAACAACAAAAATAAGTGATTTTTCTCACACTGTTTATAATCCTGTAGTGAATGAGTGTTGGGAGCAGAAAAGGGGAGTATAGCTAGCCAGTAGTTGAGAAAAATTTAAAGTACATTATTCAAGTACTAATCAAGTGGTTTTTGATCACCCTGGAAGCCCCCTGCTTTTGGTATACCTGTAGGACTTCATACTGATTACATTCATTCTCAATGCATTTAATGGTATCATTTGCTTTTTTAGGAAAGATGTGATTTATTTTTATTTATATCTCAAATTGTTGGGGTAGGCATGTAATGGTTTTGGTAGACTCTTAATAAATATTTGTTGGTTTTCATATTTCTTTAATATAGACTCATAAATTCACCAATCTCAAATATTTTGCACAAATGGGTAATTCAAAATTATTTTGCCTTCTTTTGGGTTGAAAAATATGATATCAATGACGTTTAAAGTTGCAAAGTCAGAATGAACATGAAATAGCCTCACATTAACAATGTGGTTGGTTTTAAGCTGGATATTATACAATCTGCTAAATTTAAAGTGGTTTCCATATAAAACTCACTAATAATTAAATCACTCCCATGTACAGCAATGATTAGATGTCACTTTTTTACCTCCCTACCTGAATATCAATGATTTAATATGCTGATAACTCTGCAAGATGTTGGGACCCAACAATTTAACCTAGTAATTTTACTTGTAAGAATTTATCCTGAATAGTAGAGAATCTCAGAAAGAGTTTATAAGGCTCTTTATTACAGCATTTTTTGTAACAGTAAAATAAATAAATAAATAAATAATAAATAATAAAACTAAACCCTGTAATTGATGGAAACACACACACACACACACACACACACACACACACATACACACACACACACACATCCATGAGAATAAAGGATTAGATACAAAACTAAGGTTTATACATAATTAAATAATGAAATTACAGGCGAGCAGTGGAAATATGTCTGCTTTGATTCCATTTCTATTTTAAAAATTACAACGTACACATTTGAAAAAGAAACTATAGGAATTTATACGTAACACTTTTCACTGATGTTTTTTGGAGTCAGGATTATAGGACACTATCATTTTTGAAGTTATGCAGTTCTTCAATATGGATTTTGTTTTTGTAGATGTATTTGTTTTCTAGGGCTGCCATAACAAAGTACCAGAGGCATGTAAACAACAGAAATGTATTTTCTAACAATTATGGAGGCTAAAAATCTGAGATCATGGTGTTGGCAGAGTCAATTTCTTCTTAGACCTTCCTTCTGGGCTTCTAGATGACTGCCTTCTCTCTCTGTTCTATGATTTTTCACATGTGTGTGCCTGTCTGTGTCCTAATCTACTTTTCTTTTGAGATCATCAGTTATATTGGATTAGACCCAACACTAATGATTTCATTTTAATTTCTCTTTAAAGATCCTTTTCCAAATACAGTCACATTCCAAGGTACTGAGGGTTAGGACTTCAACATCTAAATCTTGGGGGTGACACAATTAAGCCCATAAGAGTACATAATACACTAATGATTAAAAACAAACAAACAAACAAACAAACAAACAAACAAAAAGTGATGGCAAGAAACAAAAACATGTTATTGTGGTGTGGTCTGCATTCCATCCTCTCATGAAAGAACCCCGACTTTCTTAGAGATACTTCAATATCCAGCTATAACACTACATTTTCCAGAATATCCAGTACTTAGGAATGGTTATGTGACACAATTCTAGGCGATGAATTTGAAGTCAAATTGTTGGGAAGGACCACTGTGATAAGCAGTGTCTGAGTTCACTGCAGATGAACTCGTTAGTGTCTGAGTTCACTAGAAATGCAAAAGGAAGCATTTCCCCTTCTCCTTTTGCATTTCCCTTTCTCCTTTTCTCTCAGAATTGTGGATGTGATAGATGGATTTCTAGCAGCTATCCTGAAAAGAAGAGTGGCAAGATAGAAGGCGGACCCCTTGTGGCATTGTGGAGCTAATTTTCCCTTTATTGATAGCTCATAGACTTCTTTTATGTATAGAACAATATATTATACATAAGCCATTATTATCTGGGATTTTTGTTATGAAAGTTGAAACAAATTCTTTTTAATCTAGAGAATTTAAAGAAAACAACACCTGAAATGGTATGAATTCCTTAAGAAATGATCAGTTGTTTTCTAAAATCTAAGGTGACCCCGTTTATGGCATTACAATCAAGATCAATTGTAGAAATAAAGATCCTTTGACCTTTGAGAACTTTCACATCATATATACCTATGAATTGTAGGGGTTCAGAGTGAGCCACCTCAAGATGTGCACCGTTTGTATACAGATTATTTTGAGCTAAATGTAACCAAGACCCTCTGGGCTAAAGAGAAACTTCTCTCCCCACCATCTCCCCCCGACCCCCCCAACTACCTAGAATAATTTAAATCAGAGGCCTGGTCCATGATAAGAGTTATCACCAGAAATGACTTTTTGCTAGAGAAACCTGATAATTACTGAGTATGTGCTCTCCCTGTAATTATCTTCTGCAGCCCCAAGGCACTTTAACACATCTCTAGCTCAGAATGTCATACATACCTAAATTTCCCTTTCTGTCTCTGAACCTCTTATGTAAGAGGAATACTCATACATATGTATGCAATTAAATTTGGTTATTGTCTCTTGCTAATTTGTCTTATGTCTATATGATTATTTGACCAGCCAAAAGCAAACCTTGAGGGTTGAGGAAAGTTTCTTCCAACTCCACAGAATTTTAATAAGAATTTCATAGATTTATTTTCATAATAGTTTTCTGGAAACAAAATTATGTCACATATTATATTAATTAATGGAGAAAATGGCTTACTGAAAAAGCCAAGCCTGCCTCAATCCCCATCTTGCATCATAAGCATGAATGACACTACTAAATTTTCCAGGTACTCTCATCTGATTAATTCTACTATAACAAACAATCAGTTCATATGCCATGTGAAATACATACATGCTGTTGCTAGAGGATTGTCAGTGGAACTTCTAGTCAATAATTTTAGACAATAGCCAAATAAGGTCTCTTTAATATTAACTTTTACCATAAGTTTTTGTCTTTTTTTTTTAAGTGTATGCAATGGTACAATTCTTCAATTGGTTCTCTTATTTAAAAAAAAAATGATATAGTTACTGAGTAACTAATATGTACAAGACTTGTAATAGGTGCCTTGAAATTCTCCTCCCCCTTTCTTTCCCCTGTATGTTTGGAGCTATAGCAGGATTAGGCTGTGTAGGCCTACCTAACCCATTATATTGTACAACTGGCTCTTGAGGCTAAAGTCCTGGACAATAATAGAGAAGAGCTTTGTTTTCCTATTATGGTTCTGTACACATACTGTGTTTCCCCAAAATAAGACCAGACAATCAGCTCCAGTGCGTCTTTTGAAGCAAAAATTAATATAAGACCCAGTCTTATATTATATTACATTATATTATATTATATTAGACTCGGTATTGTATAATATTATAGTATTATAATTATTACCTGGTATTATATTATACCCAGTATTATTTTAATATAAGACCTGGTCTTATATTATATTAAAATAAGAGACTGGTTCTTATATTAATTTTTGCTCCAAAAGACACACTAGAACTGCTATTCTAGCTAGGTCTTATTTTGGGGGAATCACAGTATTCTCCTCAGGAACTATGTGGAAAACAATGATTGGTCAGGGACAGAATTTGGTTTTCTGGGGCCGACTGGCTAGAAAGCCATTACCAAATTTCATCGGAGGCAATACACACATTAGCATCTTATTTTATCATTCATATTAGAGACTATATCTATTTAATTCTAAATCCATGTTCATTGATTTATACATTCTATTCTTCATCTTCGGAGTTACAGGCAGCTTTTAACCCTTCTTTTATAATCTTGTGATATTCATGTCAAATTCCCATATTCTCCTAATATTCATCCTAGTCAAAACTTGCTATTGCATAGGAGCTCTTCACCTAATACCCATGCAACTACCATGTAACTAACAAATACTGAATGGGAATTGGGATATCTAAATATTGTTTATAATTTTGTAAAATTATATATACATATATATATATTGTAAAATTTTGTATATATTTGTGTTAATTTGGACGGGGAAGAAATTGAATCAAAATGTTCTAGACAATTTTAAAAGAAGATTACATTGCCTTACCCCTATGTCTTACAAAATGTATAGTATTTATAGTAACAATGATAGTAGCAATATACTGATAATCATTACCATTTACCAAGGTAGTGTTCTGAGAACTTTATATAAAGAGTCTCATTTGATTTTTATAACAAATGAGAAAGTAGGGTTAATGACCCCCACGTTGATGATGAAAAAAACTGAAGCTGAAGAAGGTTAAGGAAGTGTTACATTAGAAAGAGGTGGTGCCAAGATTATACCCCGGATGCTTGATCCCAGTGCCCATATTTAATACACTACATTACATTGATATCATGGGCAAAATGGCTTGCAAAGATAATTGTATAGTCTTTCAGGATAAGTAATAGTAGCAAGCATAGCACGTGCATATGTTATACTAAGAAAAAAACATTTCTAATTGAGCATATGAGTTAATGAGAGATAGTCTCTTCTTCGATGAGAACTCCCCCCCCCCTTTATTTCTATTGCAAATAAGGGCGGTCAAATGTCATTGTGAGTTTAGTTTAAATTAGTGTTTTATTTTTATAATTGGAAAATAAAACAAACTATTTTATTAAAAAGCAGTGAAAATTTATATATTGAAGTCTGAGCTGTTTAATTATCTTTTGCGTCTTAAAGTTCATGCAAAGGAAGTCAGCATTATTCAACAGAATTTCCACTCTGGTATATAAAGAGATCAGTGGACCAAGAGCCACAAGAGTCAGAACCTATTTCAGGGTCTGTCGCATGCTGTACACTATTGCATATGTCAACACAACACTTTAGGCCTCATCAACCTCAAACATAAAAATGATAGCATTGCTTTTGTCTCTCTTCTCTCCAATATGAGGTAATTTGATTCAATTTTATGCTCCTTATTGCCAAGGTCTGATGAAATGAAGAACGTTACTTCACTTTTATTCTATGCTGTGCACGTCTAAATTATCATTTAATGCAGCAGACTTGCAAATAATTTAGTTTTTGCTGTTTCTTGTGTTGAATGGAAGCCTACATAAACTGTGCATCATTTTCCTCTTAAATTGTCTTAATTTCCTTATCAACTATAATAGTATGCATGCAGAGGCACTTCTCATATTTAGCCTGATAAATGCTTTCCTGAATTAATGCTGGCTGCCCTTCACATTTTTTTCTGTCGAGTTTTGGCTTATTATATAATAGAATTATTAAATAATTAAAAGTTTTAATATGATTTCCTAGAGGAATTGTGAAACCTCGTATATTAACAATCTTTTTTACAGTAAAACAATATGTAAAACTAGCAAAGTACTCTCTTAAATCTCTACTGAGGATGTAAAATGTTACCTATACATTTGGTCACTTTAACAGAGAAACCATTCCATCAAAGGAAAAATAAAATACTATACCATTTTACTTTAGAGTGCCTAAATTTGGAAATAATTAATCAATTATGAACAAGAACAATATATAACAAAAATTTATAAATTTATTTTCAAACAGCAGAAATAATCTTAGGGATTTCTAGAAACACAGCAATGTGCCTAGAAATCCTTCAGAGGCTGAACATTAATTTGAAGGAAAACAGTAAGATCCAAAACTCTGACCCCTTACTCTCATTTGGGAGCTAAGTTCTGTGCTAAGCTAACGCAGTTTTTAAAACGTGTATATGCATAAGTAGATGTTTTCTTATATGATTCTATCTGTTCTCGAATTACGTTCGATTATGTAATATATACTGATTACTAATATTTTCACAGCACTATGTTAGACACTGTAGGGTATGCCCTATGGTATATTCTGGCAAAATTAATGATTACTGGATTAAGAAACTAATGACTATTAATATTATAAAGAAGGGGGAAAAACCAAAGGAAGTTGAAAAAATACTGCTGACTTTATAAATGACAAGAATGTTTTGAATATTTATGTAAATATATGGCTTTTTCAGCTTTTAAAGGCTTACTTCCATTGGTTTTAGGAAACAAACACAGAAATAAACAAGAGTAAATTCCCTACTTAGGAAGCATATATTAAGGACCTCTTGTCAAACCTTGTGAAAGCAGAAGTTTGACTAAAGAATTAATAGCTTAAGCATTAACAATCTTTTTGCCACAGAGAGAAAAGAACGTCCACTTCTGACATGATTCTGCAAAACTCACAAACACTTTGTTCTACCTGCTTAAAATACTGCACTTTAATTGTGTGCATCCATTATTTGAAATATCTCATATCAACCTTATAAAGAACTCGAGTAACCAGTGAGGGTTGTAAATAGTAAGGGCAGGACCTGAACAGACATTGGGAAAGAGAGTTTATCATTTAAGGTGAGGTCAGCACAAGTTCTGGTTAAGAGCAAGTAAACTGTAAAAGGAAATAGAATCTGAAAGATAAATGAAGTGTCTAATTAGAGAGTCTAACCGAGTAGAGATTTGGGGCTGTTAAAGTATAATTTATATTAATCACAATGGGAAGAAAATTAGTAGAGGAAAAGGATATTGAAATATTCATGACCAAATTGCCAGTGAATCTTTATAAAGTCACTCATTTTGGATGAGCGTTCATGTTATGTATGGGCCATTATATAGTTAGCATTTAAATCCATTCATTTAGGTATAATGACTTCTCTAAGACAATTTATCCCTCCAATATTTAGGTAAATGAATGTGTCATTTGAATTATACCTTTTTAAAACAGATATTTCTCTATCTAGAAGTATATGCTCTAAACCCTCTATATAATCTTAGTCTGGAAGTAGAAGCAAAATTTAAATCTGCTTATTTGAAGCAAGGAAACAATGCATGCAAATAAACATTATATTTTTTTATTATTTTTATGTTTTGAACATTTTATATTATATACAATTAAAAACAGCATATCACCTATGAAGTCAATTCTTTTAAATAAAATGTCAACTGTTCCTTCAGGGCTAACACTTTCAGAGAGAATTTCTCTCATGGACATGTCATTTTTTTTTTAATGGGATAATTTTAGTTATATTACATTGGTGCAAAAGTAAATTGAGGTTTTTGCAATTTTTTTTTAAACTTTTAAACCGCAATTACTTTTGCACCAACCTGATAGTATTAAATGATTGCATAGATATAAACATTTAGATCAATGGTTCTTAGCCAGGAGCTATTTTGTCCCCCAGGAGATACTTGGCAGATACTCTGGAGAACTTTCGGATTGCCACCATACAGAGAGGAATGCTACTGGCATCCCATGATTAGAAGCCAAGAATTATGCTAAATATCCTGGAATACACAGGACAGTCCTCCAAAACAAAAAGTTATTCAGCCCCAAATGTCTGTAGTACCAGAGGTGAGAAAAACCTGATTTAGATGGCTCTTTGAACTTCCCATTTGGTTTGCAAAACTTCTTAAATCCTAAGCAATTATTTCATTGAAAATCATGAAATAATTAAAATGTTCTATCAAATCATATGATATATGTGTTTCTAAGTAAAATATTCTCTATGTGGCTGTCTGGGTCTAAATGAAAAACATTTTCACATTACTAAGATCAAGAAACAATATTAAAAGAGGTGAATGTAAGTTGCTTTGGTGCTTGCTAAATGTCTAGGTATTGAAGATTTCAGTTATAAGCCCCAGTTGCATAAATATAAACCATTCCTGGTTCCACCACCCCTAAAGAAGCCAGCACAGACCACTAAGAAGGCCACATAGATAATGATGTCAATGTCCTTTGACAGGTTTGAGCAAAAAAGTACTCTATGAGTTAACATTACAGATAATTTTACAATCTGTAACAAATGTATGTAAATATAAAGCCACTATTGTTCCCCTCCCCTTTCTTCCGCCTCTTCTCCCCACTCTGGTTCAAGCCGTTGTTTCTCAGTCTAGTTGTGTAGGACACAGCTCCCTCACCCATGTTGGTGGTATTATGAGCCTTGCACTCCCCACCACTGAGGGAGTCAGTCACCAGTTATTGGTGGGCAGCTCATCAGCTGCCCCAAGCTCACGTCAACCTCCGGCTGCTCACAGCAGCCCAGCTCCAGGGAGAGCCATTGTTCACAATCTTAGCTGTAGAGGGCATAGCTCACTGGCCCATGTGGGAATTGAACCAGCGACCTCAGAGTTAGGAGCACGGCGCTCCAACCACCTGAGCCACCGGGCTGGCCCCGCTCTTGAATTCTAATACTTAGTATTTGCTAAAAACAACGTTTAAACGTTTAAAACCACAACATTTTCCTTGGTTTCAATCTGCAATAAAACCTGATTTAAAAAATAAAATCCAGTCAATTTGTATGTATGTATATGTGTTAAGTATCACTCACTGTAGTACTTAACGATACTCCATGCAGAATAACACAGTCATCAAGAGAAAATGGTCTAGAATTAGACTGAATGCAAATCCTGGTTAAATCACTCAGAAGTTGTGTAAATTTGGTTAATATGCATACACTCAAAAAAGGATAAATAGTTCTATGTATCCTAAATGCTAAAGCAGTGTGTTCCTGTTGAAGAATCCAAGACCAGAAAGAACCCAAGCGGCACTCAGAGAATTAGGAGAGGCAGCTTTATTACACCAGGCTCAGCGGGATCCTTCCCAAAACACTGAGGCCCTAGCAAGGCTTTGAGCAGGTTTTTATGGGTTGGGGACTTCCCTGAGTTGGGGAAGGGGTAGGTGTCCTCTGGTGATTGGCTCGGGGGTGTGGCTTAGAGGGGGGTTATGCAGAAGTGGGCTGGGGCTTAGGCTGGGGACTTCTCTCTCTGCTTGGGCCAACATTTTAGTTCAGTTCCACGTGGCAGGGAACCATTTTAAAGTCAGTTTCTCCATCATTCTCTTAACACACTGTCTGGCACACAGATATGAGTAAATGTTAATATCACAGGAAGAGGGAGACTCTGACTTCCTGTCTCTGATGGACACCACAAGGTGTAACGGACTAAGCACTGCTCCAGGAGCCCATGCTGTCACAGAAGAAGGTGCCGTGTGGTCAGGGAAATAGTATTAGTGCCCATCATTTCTCTGAGCATTTACATGAGTTGTTTTAAAACATTCTCTTAAAATCCATGGATCTGATTTTAGCTTTTGTTTTGATAATTCAGATAATTTTGCATTTTCATCCATTTCCTATGTTTGTAACTAAGACCCAGAGGAGGCCTTGTGGTATACCATGCCATAACGGAATAAGGGAAATTTATGGGCCTTCAGAGACATCTGCCATGTTGTCACCTCCATGCACATTATCTAGTCTAGACTTTCAGCATTAGTCCTTACAGATGGATACAGAGTTCCCATCTACAGTCCCTTTTAAATCTGTAGTTCTCTTCCTACACAAACGTCAATCCTGGGAGCACACGATTTATCCTCAGTATAAATAAGTCTATTACACATCAAGCTGCAGAGGGTATCTTTCTAAGGCTCAATCCTCCACTCCTTTGAGCTCTTCTCAATGCCAGAAGCACTTATAAAGAGTCTCATAATCTAATCAACAGTCCTTTTCTCTTAAATTTATTTATCTGAATCTCTTTTTGAGTGATGTTTATTTTCCTTTGGAAATTAGCCTGAGAGAAAGGGACCCATCACTCACTGTTTTACATTTGCAAGGTCCTTCCCCAACCTACAGTATCTCAGGATATCCTTTCCCCTTTTCTAGACTCAGGAATGAGAATGGCTCACCTGTCAACATTCCCCCACCTCCAAATTGACTGTCTTTGTTCTTACATTCCTCAGGAAGGCCTATCTTTAGAAACTTAAGGACCTTGAAAACATCACTTTTGGAAGAGAGGTGCAATGGTAGGGGTGGGAGGATGGAGGGTGATGGCTGTCTTTACACTTCCCTTTCTTGAGGTGAAGTAGTTAGATTGTAGGTCTGCCACCTGATTTTGTGTTGGTAAAAAAGGGTGTGGAATTAAGAACCAAGGATCTAAAGTAACACACAATGCAAGAAAATAAATCAGTTAATTATTCAAAAATAGCATTTTGTCACACCAGTCATTAATATTGCAGGATGAGATTCCAGAGTAGGGCACACATGGAAAATATTTGTCTTAAAAGCAAGTCGTATTTACAAAGAATTAAAGTACTTTCATATGTCATTAAGTACATGAAAAAATTCACCTACAAAATACAGCAAACATAGAAGTATTTTTATACACAGAAATTTTATATTATAAAGAAGGACTGATAATGAAATCCATCAAAACCTCAGGATAAAGAATAACCAAAGATAATTATGAACTTAAAAAACAAATACATGAATTGAAAATGAAAATTGTGTTGTATACTGCAAGGAACATAGGGGTGCATATGTTTTCAAATTAGTGTTTTCATGTTCTTCCTATAAATACTCAGAAGTAGAATAGCTGAATCATGTGGTAGTTCTTAATTTTTTGAGGAATCTCTATACTGTTTTTCATAGTGGCAGCACTAAAATACAATCCCACCAATAGTGTACCAGGGTTCCCTTTTCTCCACATTCTCTCAATGGAGTATTACTCAGCCATTAAAACAATGAAATACTTCCATTTGCAATAACATGGATGGACCTTGAGGGTATTATGCTGAGTGAAATAAGTCACATTTTCCATGTAAAATTGTATGCTTTCATTTATGTGTAGAATATAAAGCAAAATAACAAAACTAAGAAAAATGAACAGACAAAAGAAATTCATATATATGGACAACAGATTAGTGGTTCCCAGAATAAAAACGGGGTGGGAGGGGGAGAGCAAATACAAAACTTTTGGTGGTGCACATGCTATAGTGTATAGTGTATACAGATAATGCGTTATAATGTTGTACCAATATAATGTAAACCAATGTTACTACAATAAAAAATTATTTATTACAAAGTACAAAAAATCATTTTTTCCTGCTTGCCATTCATTTTAATGTAATATATTATAGTATTTTGAAAGAAATCTTAGTAAAGATAATTTTAATTTGATTCACCTCCAGTGGCAGCAATATTTTGAGAAGAAAGCTAGATATGGATTTCTTGGAGGAAGAATTTATTTTCATATCTAGGTGGCTGCAAATTTTATAGACTGATTTAAAAAAAATTGACTAAAGATTGCTAATTAGAGGAGAATGCTCTGATTTGATCTTTTACTTTCTATTATCTTGTGTTTCACCACAAACGAATATTTTGTACAGTAAACCAGTATTGTATACAACCTTTTGTATACAATCTAGTTGGATGTGTACCTTTAATTTTATAAAAGCATTTAAAATGAGTAAAGAAGCTAATTAAAGAAATATATAAGGGGAACACATGCAGATTCTTGTTAAGTATAATTGATATCAAAAATATAATTTGAAAGGTCAACAAGTACTTTAAAACTGTTGAATCAAGTACAGAAGCAATTGATCTCATATAGTCACAAGTATTTAGTAAATGTCATACTACTTTTTTCATTATATTAAAAACCTTATTTCAGTATGCAAAACTCCATGTCTATCTTGCAATTTTTTTTTTTACAGATCTAAAATTCTTCTAGACATTAAATTCCATTAAATCATTAAAAAAATATCCTTCTTGACTAGATGTTTTGATTCCTTCATACATGACTCTATTCCTTAAAGCAAACAGAGGGCATAAATCTATTAAGGAAATGAATTCAAAACATCAGATCAAGTCCTTATAAAGATTTCAGTTCTTCCCAACTTGATCTATCAATGCAACATCATAATCCAAGTATGTTATTTTGTGAATATCAAGAAACTGATTCTAAATTTTATATAGAAATGCAAAATACCTAGAATAGCCAACACAATATTGAAGGTAAAGAACAAAGTTGGAAAAAACTATCCAACTTCACAACTTACTATAAATTTTCAATAATCAACACAATGTGATACAGGTAAACAACAGAATTGATAGAACAAAGAGCATGAAATAGACTCACATAAATTTAATCTTTATCAAAGGAGTAAAGGCAATTCAACAGAAAAGGATAGCCCTTCAACAAAAGGTGTTGAAACAACTGGACATTCACATGCAAAAACTGGATCTAGACACAGATCTTATACCTTTCACAAAAAAATAAAACAAAATGGATCACAGGCCTAAACATAATATAAAACTTTTAGAAGAACATAGGAGGACATCTAGGTCACTTTGGATTTGGCAATGACTTTTTAGATATAACACCAAAGGTATGATCCATGAAAGAAAGCATGAATAAGGCAGATTTGATTAAAATTTAAAAAGTTCTGGGGTGGCCGGTTAGCTCAGTTGGTTAGAATTGCTCATTCGATCCCTGCATGGGCCACTATGAGCTGTGCCCTCCTTACAAAAATAAAATAAAATAAATTAAAAAGTTTTTAAAAAAATTAAAAAGTTCTGCTCTGTGAAAACATTGTCAAAAAGATGATAAAATAAGCCAAAGACTGAGAGAAAATCTTTGTAAAACATGTATCTTATGAAGGACTTGTGCCCAAAATATACTCAAGAACAAAAAAAAAATAATACGATTAAACTCAAGAACAAAAATATAATATGATTAAAAAGAGCAAAATATCTGAATAGACACCTCATCAAAGGAGATATAAAGATGGAAAATAACCATATAAAAAGATTCCTAACATCATGTGTTATAAAGAAATTGAAAATTAAAACAAAAATGAGATACCACTGCATACCTATTTGAATGGCTAATTTCCAAAACACTAACATCAAATGCTGAGGAGTATATGGAGCAACAGGAACTCTCATTCACTGCTTGTGGAAATACAAAATGGTACAGACATTTTTTTAAGATAACTTGACAGTTTTTTGCAGAGCTAAAGATACTCTTACCACAAGATCCAGCAACTGTATTCCTTGGTATTACTCAAATGAGTTGAAACCTTATGTCCACACAAAAATTTGCACACAGCATTATTCATAATTTTCAAAATCTGAAAGAAACCAAGATGTCCTTCAATACATGAATGAATAAACAAGGTAATGCACATCCATACTCTGCAAGATGATTGAGCTACTGAAAACAATAAGCTATTAAGCCTTGAAAAAACATAGAGGAGGGGTGGCCAGACGGCTCAGTTGGTTAGAGTGTGAGCTCTGAACAATAGGGTTTCTGGTTCAATTCCCACATAGACCAGTGAGCTGTGCCCTCCACAACTAGATTGAATACAACAAGCTGTCGCTGAGCTTCTAGAGAGGTAGCCAAATGGCTTAGTTGGTTAGAGCATGAGCTCTCAACAAGGTTGCCAGTTCAATTCCTGCATGGAATAGTGGGCTGTGCCCCCTGCAACTAACGACTGAAAATGGCTACTGGACTTGGAGCTGAGTTGAGCCCTCCACAACTAGATTGAAGAACAATGGCTTGGAGCTGTTGGGCACTGGAGAAACACACTGTTCCCCAATATTCCCCAATAAAAATTAAAAAAAAAAAACACAAAAACACATAAAGGAATCTTAAGTATACATTGCTAAGGAAAATAAGCCAGTGTGAAAAGGCTATGTACTGTATTATTCCAATTATATGAAATTCTATAAAAGACAAATTTGTGCAAACAGTAAAAAGGTCAGTGGTTGCTGGGGGCTCTGGGAGTGGGAAGGAAGAATGGACAAATAAAGCACAGAGGATTTTTAGGGCAGTGAAACTGTCATGGATCACATAATGGCAGATAGAACTGTAAGCACAAAAAGCGAACCCTAACATAAACTATTGACTTTAGTTAATAATAATGTATGAATACTGGCTTACTAATAATAACAAATGTACCACACTAATGCAATAGGTTAACAACAGGGGAAACTGTGAGGAGGCAGAAGAGGTAGATGGGAACTCTACGTACTTTCTGGTCAATTTTTTCTGTAAACTTAAAACTGCCCTAAAAATAAGTCCATTGATTTATAAAAGTACATAGGCTTGTGCTGAGTTAGTAGGCTAAGGAAGAAGTTTGGATGTTGCCTTAATTTAAAGTTGGAGTTGATTTTTAGTGGAGAAATATTTGATAGCAGCTGTATAAGAGAAATGATGACACAATTTCCTATCTTCTTGAAAGCAAAAAAAAGATAGGAAGAGGAGCAGATATTGACAGTCTTAAGCATGGTGGAGATGTTGGTGATGGAATGTACTATACTGATTAACAAATGTTTAATCAGAGGCATATGCCACAGAACTCAGTAATCAACGTGGACACGGGCGGTTAGGAAGAGGAATGCAGCAAAATGGCTTCAGGTTTTCCTCCTGGTACAGCTAAGTGGGAGGCTGTGCCCTTCCTCGATATAAATATATGAAGACTGAATTACGTGGGTAGAAGAAAATGAGGTCGATGTCCCAGAAGATTTTTTTTGTTTGTTGCTGTTGTTTTTGTTTTGTTTTATGTAATGTAAGTCTGGGAGTAAATAAATATAAATTGAAAACACAGATTTGGTAGTTATTAAATGGCAAAATAGGTGAAGTTATAATGATATTCTCTCTATAATGAGACAAAGCAGTCTAAGAATTGAAAGAAAAGAACATCAAGGGATTTCAAAATTATGAAACAGAAATTACTTTTCTGGCATTTTGTCTGGAAATCTATTCAGGCATGAAGCAAAAATATAAAAACAGATAAATCTAAAGAGCAAAATATTTCAGGCAATCCTGATTTAACCATAAAGATAATTCAAACTTACATCTGCATAAATTGATACATTCTTTCTCAAAACATTTACAATTGCAAAGACCTAAAAATCAAGTTTGATTAGCCAAAAAATATTTTCAAATTGGTAGTTATATTATAAATTGGTAGTTATGGCTATAATATTCTCTCACATAATTAGAAATTTTAAATTATCCAAAATTAAATGTATTACAACTCAGAGTCTTTCAAAACCCCAACCAAATCTTTAGAAAGATAAATACAGTAGAATAAAGTTTGTTTGAGAAAACCTCTCTGTAATTTCCACCAAGTTCTTTATCGGAAGGAGACTGAAGCTTATTCCTGATTATAGAAATGTCTGTCACAAGATTACATTCTTAACCTTGTAATTAAAGCAGGTTAAATTGTACTAGGTTCTCTTTTGCTCCAGTCAGTGGCAGAGATCTGGATTTATGATGCACTATTGTCTCTTCTTTTTACAAGCTTTGTCACAGGAATTAGGTGTTAGAATTTTATGTCTTCATATGTTCCCTGAAAGATAACACTAAACTGTAGAACTTTGACCTTTTCCATGTTCCACATTTTCAGTGAATCATCATTCTGATTCTTCCCTTATAAAGGGAAAGACAGAAGCCAATGACAAGAGAGAGAAAGGCACACACAAAAAAATGCCATTTGTAACTGTTAAGTGGCGGAATGTACGCTGTCCAGGCCCATGTTTCTCAGCACACTTGGTTTTCTCAGGTTAATTTCTCATTTTTTAAACAGTCATTAAAATGAAAACAAAACAAAACTCTAAAGTAATTCATGAAGAAATTAATGCTATTGAGACAGGTTAATTAGTATGTTATTAGGTAGACAGGGAGGTCCCTGGTGGAATAAACAAAAAGCAGCCATATCCTGAAACTCCAGGTTCTGGAATAGATCCCGTGTCCAAACAGTCATGGAAAGATATAAGAAATGTGCCTTGAGGTTAACAAGTTATATCATAAATCCCTTTTGGCCAGACAAACGGAACAAAACTGATGGACAAATTACATTAGAAGGCGCCAGTTCCCTTCTCCAAGTAGGCAAGGGGAGGTATAAAAGCAAGAGCCTTTCCCCCACATTAGGCAACCTGATCGAGACCCCTTCTCATTGTGAGAGCTGTGAATTCTTACTTTTAATAAACTATCCTCTTTTGCAACTCCTTGCCTCTCCTTGGTCTGTGCTTCCATTATTCAGTTTCACGAGACACAATCCCAGCATTCACTCACAGATGAATCTCCTACATCACTATGAGGAGGTATGATTCTTTCTTTTGATTCATAGAAGAATTTGTCAGCTAGATAATTATATAATGTAACCCATGAGTGACATAAAGTAACAGAGATAATGCCTTCACAGTTTCCATACATTTGTGCCATCAGCTATTATTTAAATAAATAAGTAGGTCCTATCACCATTCAGAAATTTATTATGTGTGCTTATTACATGCCAGGCACTAAGGACTTAAAAAGTTCTGCTGTCTCAATGTATTTGGTATTATGCAGAGATGCTGTCTGAAGGCTGGATTACAAACAAAATTACACTCTTCAGTGACAGGATTCCTGCTGAAGACGTAAAATTTGAGAATCCAAAGAATTGGGGGAACGTGCAGTTTGTCTGATGGTTCCATATTATATGTGTAAAAAATAGCCATCTGCTTCAGCTGTTTGGAGCATTCAAGTGTTCGTTGTTAAGAATCTGGCCCAGATGAGAGCCAAAGGGCCCATTCAGCCCTTGTACCCTTTGATTCGTTGTTGTCAATATGCACCACTGCCCCATGGCCACGTTCTGGTTTTCTGTGCTATATCCTTCTAGAATGAAAATTATTCAGATCATACATTTGCATACCACGTAAATATATGGGCAAAGGCCAATATGCACAACACTCTACTCTTTAAATTGTTGAAGAAAACATTGGCAGTCCAGCCATTTTGACACTAAGCATAACAAGCGTCATAAAAAAGACTTAGGTTGAGAGGAAAAATGATTTAAAAGTGAATTACTGTGAGATCCCTCTGCTTTGAAAAGTGGCTCAAGAAGGAGTTAAAAATGGCAATAAAAATCTTAAGAAGTTTTAAATGGTATTGTTTCCTATAATAAAAGGATTCATCCAAGTCATTTTGATTTCACTGGTCCCTTCTAATAAACCATTAAACTGCAAAGTAGAGGCAAAGCCGTTCTTAGTTTTCTTTAGCCAAAACTGCAGAGATGAAGTAAATCAAAACAATACAGTTGGTTTAAAAGTTTCAGAGAGAAAGAGAAATCTTTAATATGTAGTCTGTCATTTCTTAATCAGAAGAAAAAAAAAGAACCATAGAAGGCATGTAAATAAAATATGTGAAGATTTTAAATGAAATTTAATATGCCCTTTTCCTTCATCTTACATCAAAATGCTCCTGAGTTGCTTTACCTTATAAACTAAATGCATAAAATCTTCATATTTCAGGTGTTACTTTAGTATGTTTTTACATAAATTCTAACTAGGTCTTTAAAATTAATAAGGAAAGGAAAACAAAAAACTTTACTAAACAAACAAACAAACAAAAACAGCTATCCAAAGTCATTTGAATGGTCTTTTATAAAAGTTTTCTTTTTTTTTTTTTTTCCCCTTCTCCAGACCTTCATTTTTCCAAAGTTCCAAGCTCAAAATTTATTGAGGAAAGAGATCCTCCATGGTTCTCTTAAAATTTATTGGGAAAGAGAACCTCCATGATTTGCCCTGATGCCTAAGAGACATATTTGTTTTACTTTGATGTTTTCTACTGTATCTTCCATAATTGATGTTTACCAGCCTTACATTTGTCTTCCCTTAAGTTGGAATCAAGTTCATTGGTTTACAAATTAGTAAATACTGCAAGACACCTTTTTTTTTTTCTCTCTCTCTACAGGTAGGTAGATAGACAGACAGACAGATAGATAGATAGTTTTCTTCTAGTTATTCAGCACATATCTTCTAAACCCATGCTCCTAGATTCTATCTGGAATTGCTTAAAAAAATATTTCCCAACCATTATATTTTTCTCCTAATTATTATTAGAAAAATAATTATAACTCTTTTATTTTACTGAGTACAAATAATGGGATAAACATGGATCTGTCAACTAATAGAGTGACATTTCTGTTCCCTCCGCCAGGAGTATTATTATTTTTACTCTTTTGGCCTGCCCCTTGATACAAAACCCTTCAGATATCAACTGAAATATTCTTTCCCTTGTATAGTACTCCTCATTCCTAGGTATCAGTTAGTTGATGCAGTAAAATACTCCAATAACACAATGCAATGCTTCCCTTGTGGCATTTATATAGGTGATTGCCATTGCTTATTTAATCATCATTTCTTCAGCAACAGTCTGAGCAAGGGAAGGGAGACTCTCTGCTTTGACCTATTGAGTGACATATACACAGGGCCTAATATGTACCATGCCTTGTTCAATAATTCATTCTTAAACAATAAATGAACAAAAGAATAAATACGAAGACTGTTATCAGTCTGACAAAATAATCAGAATCTCTGTCACACTAATAAAAACAAAGGTTATTTAACCAAGTGAAAGATTTAACAAACATTTGAAAGGCATGAACTGGAAATCACTGGGTTTTTAGCGATATGGGTATGTAACTTTAACAGGACAGGCTGTCACTGAAATGTTTAATCATTGTGTTGGGACCTTGCTTGTACAGAAAAACTCTCAAGTGGTTTGGTTTGTATCTCTAAGCTTTAGTCATTATCAGGGCTTTCTCAAATCAGAACCAAATCTTGAAGTAATTGGGTTTTTTTT
The DNA here is from genome assembly GCF_004115265.2 of Rhinolophus ferrumequinum. Lineage (NCBI taxonomy): Eukaryota > Metazoa > Chordata > Mammalia > Chiroptera > Rhinolophidae > Rhinolophus > Rhinolophus ferrumequinum. Next base: position 36,023,443 of record NC_046299.1, on the reverse strand, counting down.
GTTTTTGTTTTCAAAGGGTTCTTAAGAACTCTAATACTAAAAAAAAACAAACAAAAAAAATAAAGTATGAATCCTTTAGAGACAATTTCTGGATTCCATAAAAATGGGCATTCACATGGCATTTTGCTTACAATCTCAGAGAAATAACAGTCTCCCTTGATCTGTGTCATATGAGCATAAACTGGCCATTTAGAAAGGTGAGGACAACAAAATAAATTCCAGGACAATAAACTGAGGACATTTTAAACTTTAATTATAGAACCAAACACCTTAGCTCTACTCCTTGACCCTATTAGAACAATCCCTGGTGAGGACTCCAAATCAAGTCATTTCCCCAGTTAATTTGCTATCAAAGTTATAACAGAAAGAGTCCCTACACTGTGTCTATAAGAACATTCTAATGCAAACTGTAAATTGTGTCTACCCTTAGACAAAAGGTGCTAATGGCAATTCTGGTTTACCAGCAAGACCCAATTTGCTGGCACTAGACAAACCACTGCATTTGACAGATAGCTCACCAAAATTCAAATTGTAAACCATTGGCAAAAGAAATACATCTATATTCAAGGTAAACTTTTCTCAACCCTCAAGGTTTCATTTTTATATTTCCCAGAATTCCTCTCTAAGAAATATGCTCTTGGAAGAGAATGTTTATATACTTCAAATTTAGGAATTACTATCAGACCCTTAATTATCTTCATATATTTGGATATTCATGAATTAAATTTGTTAAGATATATGTGCATGTGGACGTCACAGCAACACATGGGAAATGGATTCTGTACATGTATTGCAGTGATACAAAGTGGCACTAAATTTCTCGAACATATTATTTCTTGTTTCCCACTTATTATGTCTAATTTCAAGGTTTGTCCCACAAGTTTAGCATGCTTTGATTCTGTAAATTAGGAAAGTCAGTAAACAACTATGAAGCCATCCAGCAAAAAGGGAACATAGTTTTGCCAACTCATTTATTGAGTTCCTCTAAGGGCGAAGGATAATAAAATTAATATCCTGAGTCCCTGAAGACAGAGACGAAAACAAGAGAAATCTCTTTTAATACACATACGTCATCTAAAAATACATATTTTGCATTTTATTGTATGCATTTATTGAAGCTTCAGACTGATCAAGACAGATGAAAGAGCCAGTAAAGTAAAAATTTGTTACACTGAGCACATGCATAATCGTACATTCCTTAAACCAGTAATTAACGATCACATTCGACACACATTTAGAGCAGAAGCCAAGTTCTGCTTGGGGCACAAGTGGAGAAGGAGGGACTGGTTACGGCACTCAAAATGAGGATCACTTTCTTATGCCCAGAGCAGTTAGCTGTGTATCCAAAGTAACTACCCCAGTAGGCAAAACAAGAACTGTTTATTATCAAGAAATGGAGACTCGCTAGAAGACAATTTAGATACCATCTCTTCTTTGACAAGTATGCTCTTTTGTATTCTTTAAATACTGAAAAATGCTTTTCCTGAATAGCATGATTTTATTCCATTATATTTCCTGTAATACTTCAACATCCCTATAAATTGACACAAAGGCAACATGTGCAACTGACTTTTCTTTAGTTTTTCTCTGTTTTAACAAAATGCCCCATATTTGTTACAGCTTTTTGGATACCTTGAAAGGTTATCTTACATCTCCATGGATACTTAAGCCCCAATTTAAAGAGTACAGAATAAACTAGATTTTACAGAGAAACAGAGTAAGCCAGTGGCATGTGAATTCATTTGGAGTGAATACCATCTAAGTAGAAACAGAGTTCATGAGCTATTAAGTGATTTTTTTTCCCCCTCGGAATGAATTAAATTTTTTTCATAAGCTTTCATTTTAGTAACATGAAATATTTAGGAAATACAGAGTGACCACAAAGAACTACAAATTGTTAATGAGACAGGAGAGTTAGCATGTCCCTAGGTAGACAGGGAGGTCCCTGGTGGAATAAACAAAGACAGCCATATCCTGAAACTACAGGTTTTGAAATCACTCCTTCACTCCAGGACATAATGTAACAAGGCCTTGAGGTTAATCATAACATTCCTTTTGGCCTGACAAACAGAGCTGATCCGATAGATAAAGAGTGAGTCACTTTGCTAATTCCTTTAGGATGGGCAAACAGAACAAACCTGGTAGACGAAGAAGGCACCAGTTCCCTTCTTCAAACAGCTCCTCTTCCCCAAACAGGCAAGGGAAGGTATAAAAGTAAGAGATTTTGCCTCAGTCATGGGGCCACCCCCATTTGGGACACCCACTAGGTCGGGAGCTCTGACTCTTTGCTTTCAATAAACTATCCTCTTTTTAAAAATCTTTACCTCTCCTGGGTCCGTGTTTCCATTTTTCGGTCTCACGAGACAGGTTCCCAGCCTACACCCAGAAACTGCCGGCAGATCCAACATCATCTACATCATTTGGGGACTCACAGGAAAAATATTCCTCCATCATTAAGAGCTGGTTTATTATAAATCAATCAAAATACTTGGCTATAACTCCTAAAGACATTTTAGTCTTCATCATCTGATTTATGTTTGGTGGTAATCTCATCAATATTAAAAGATTAGCTAATACTATTTGGGAAGTGATTTTATTTTATTTTTTTTCTTCTACCTTATTTCATGTAAATTGTTGCATTTATGTGCATAGAGTTTCTTACAGTATTGCTTTTTATCATTTCAATGGCTGGAAGATCCTTAGAGATAGCTTTATTTCATTTCTAATATTGGTAATTTTTGTGTTCTGTCCTTTTATCTTTGTCAGTCTTGCTAGAGGTTTATCAATTTTATTGATCTTTTTGAAGTATCATCTTTTTGTTAATTAATTTTCTTGATTATTTTTTGTTTTTAATTTTATTCATTTTCACTCCTATCTTTATTTACTACTTTCAACATTCTTTGGGTTTACATTGCCTTCTAATTTCTTCTGCAAGCTCAGATTTTTTTTTCCCTTTTGTGACATAAACATTTTAGTGCAATGCATTACTTACTAACTGCTGTTTAGATGCAACACACAAAATCTGATTTGCCATATTTCATTTTTGAGCAGCACAAAATATTTTCTAATTTCCCTTGAGGCTTCATCTTCAACCAATATATTCTATAGAAGTTTGGTTTAATTTTCGAGTGTTTGAATATCTGTTATACATTTCTAGTTTATTTTCATTGTGGTCAGAGAACATAGTTCGTGTGACTTCAATTTTCAATTTTTCAATATTTGTTTTATGACCAGGGTATGATCTACCTTTGTATATATTCCAGGCACACTTGAAGAGAATCTTCTATTGTTAATGTGTGTGGTATTCTATAAATGTCAATTAGAAGCAGTTAGTTGCTAGTGTTTTCAGTTCTTCTATATCCTTGCTGGTTTTCTGTCAATTAGTTACCGACAGAGGAGTGTTAAAGTATCCAACTAAAATTGTGGATTATTCTTTTGCTGCTTTCATATCTGTCAGTTTTTTTTTTTTTTTTAATTTATTGGGGTGCCAATTGTAGTGAAATTACATAGATTTCAGGTGTACAATTCTGTATTACATCATCTATAAATCCCATTGTCTGTTCACCACCCAGAGTCAGTTCTCCTTCCATCACCCTATATTTGATCCCCCTTACCCTCATCTCTGACCCCCCACCCCTCTTACCCTCTGGTAACCACTAAACTATTGTCTGTATCTATGAGTTTTTGTTTTTCATTTGTTTGTCTTGTTCTTTCGTTGTTTTTGGTTTATATACCACATATCAGTGGAAATCATATGGTTCTCTGCTTTTTCTATCTGACTTATTTCGTTTAGCATTATACTCTCAAGATCCATCCATGTTGTCACAAATGTTCCTATATCATCTTTCCTTACTGCCGAATAGTATTCCATTGTGTATATATACCACAACTTCTTTATCCATTCATCTTTCAAAGGACATTTTGGTTGTTTCCATGTCTTGGCCACCGTAAACAAAGCTGCAATGAACATTGGAGCACACGTGTCTTTATGTATAAATGTTTTCAGATTTTTGGGGCAGATACCCAGGAGAGGGATTGCTGGGTCATATGGTAATTCTATTCGTAATTTTTTGAGGAACCTCCACACTGCCTTCCATAATGGCTGCACCAATATGCATTCCCTCCAACAGTGTATGAAGGTTCCTTTTCTCCACAGCCTCTCCAACACTTGTTACTATTTGTCTTGTTGATGATAGCCATTCTGACTGGGGTGAGGTGATATCTCATTATGGTTTTTATTTGCATTTCTCTGATGATTAGTGATGTTGAGCATTTTTTCCTATGTCTGTTTGCCATTTGTATGTCTTCTTTGGAGAAATGTCTCTTCAGGTCCTCTGCCCATTTTTCAATTGGGTTGTTTGTTTTTCTGTTGTTGATTTTCATGAGTTCCTTGTATATTTTGGATATTAGCCCCTTATCGGAGGCAATGTTTGCAAAAATCTTCTCCCATTCATTTGGTTGCCTCTTTATTTTGTCAATGGTTTCTTTCCTGTGCAGAAGCTTTTAAATTTCATATAATCCTATTCATTTATTTTAGCTTTTACTTCCGTTGCCTTTGGAGTCAAATTCATAAAATGCTCTTTGAACCCAAGGTCCATAAGTTTAGTACCTATGTTTTCTTCTATGCAGTTTATTGTGTCAGGACTTATGCTTAAGTCTTTGATCCATTTTGAATTAATTTTGGTACATGGTGACAGACAGCAGTCCAGTTTTATTCTTTTGCATGTGGCTATCCAATTCTCCCAGCACCATTTATTGAAGAGGCTGTCTTTCCTCCATTGTATGTTTTTGCTTCGTCAAAAATTATCTATCCATATTTACTCAATTCTATTCCATTGGTCTATGTGTCTGTTTTTCTGCCAATACCATGCTGTTTTGATTATTGTAGCCCTGTAGTACAAGCTAAAGTCAGGGAGTGTGATACCTCCAGTATTGTTCTTTTTTCTTAAGATTGCTTTGGCTATTCAGGGTCTTTTGTGGTTCCAAACAAATCTGATGATTTTTTTGTTCTATTTCTTTAAAAAATGCCATTGGGATTTTGATGGGGATTGCATTAAATCTGTATATTGCTTTGGGTAATATGGCCATTTTAACTATGTTGATTCTTCCAATCCATGAGCATGGAATGTCTTTCCATTTCTTTGTGTCTTCTTCAATTTCTTTCAAAAATGTCTTACAGTTTTCAGCATATAGGTCCTTCACATCCTTGGTTAAGTTTATTCCTAGGTATTTTATTCTTTTTGCTGCAATTGCAAAAGGAATTGTTTTTTGTATTTTTTTTTCTGAGATTTCATTGTTAGTATATAGGAATGCAATGGACTTTTATACATTGATTTTGTAGCCAGCAACTTTACTGTATTCATTGATTGTTTCTAATAGCTTTTTGGTGGAGTCTTTAGGGTTTTCTATATATAGCATCATGTCATCTGCAAAGAGTGATAATTTAACTTCTTCACTCCCAATTTGGATGCCTTTGATTTCTTTCTCTTGCCTGATTGCTCTGGCAAGGACTTCCAACACTGTTGAAAAGCAGAGGTGATAGGGGATAGCCCTGTCGTGTTCCTGAACGTAGAGCAAAGGGCTTCAGTTTTTCACCATTAATTATGAGATTAGCTGAGGGCTTGTTATATATGGCCTTTATTATGTTAAGGTATTTTCCTTCTATACCTATTTTCTTAAGTCTTTTAATCATAAATGGATGTTGTATCTTGTCAAATGCTTTTTCTGCACCAATTGATATAATCATGATTTTTGTCCTTTATTTTGTTTATGTGATGTATCACATTGATGAATTTGCAGATGTTGATCCATCCTAGTGCCCCGGGGATGAACCCCACTTGGTCGTGATGAATAATCTTTTTAATGCATTGTTGTATTCGATTTGCTAGAATTTTGTTTAGGATTTTTGCATTTGTATTCATCAGAAATATTGGTCTGTAGTTTTCTTCTTTTGTGTTGTCCTTACCAGGTTTTGGTATCAGGATAATGTTGGCCTCATAAAATGAGTTAGGGAGTACTGTCTCTTCTTCAATTTTATGGAACAGTTTGAGCAGGATTGGTATTAGATCCTCTTTGAAGGTTTGGTAGAATTCACTTTGAAGTTTTGGTAGAATTCACTAGTGAAGCTTTTGGGAAGGTCTTGTATGACTGATTCAATTTCATTACTGGTGATCGGTCTGTTTAGATTTTCCAGTTCTTCATGGTTCAGCCTTGGAAGGCTATATGTTTCTAAGGACTTGTCCATTTCTTCTAGGTTATGGAATTTGGTGGCATATAGTCCTTCATAGTATTCTTGGATGATCCTTTGTATTTCTGTGGTGTCCGTGATAACTTCCCCCTTTTCATTTCTGATTTTGTTAATTAGTGTCTTCTCTCTTTTTATCTTAGTGAGTCTAGCCAAGGGTTTCTCAATTTTGTTACTCTTTTCAAAGAACCACCTCTTTGTCACATTAATTTTTTCTATTGTCTTTTTGTTCTCATTTTGATTTAGTTCTGCTCTGATTTTTGTTATTTCGTTTCTTCTGCTGACCTTGGGTTTCACTTGTTCTTCTTTTTCTAGTTCTTTAAGGTGTAACATGAGGTTATTTATTTGGGATTTTTCTTGTTTCTTGAGATAGGCCTGTAATGATATAAATTTCCCTCTTAAAACTGCTTTCGCTGCATCCCAAAATTTTGGTAGGATGTATTTTCATTGTCATTTGTTTCTATGTATCTTTTGATCTCTCCTCTAATTTCTTCTTTGACCCAGTCGTTCTTTAAAAGTATGTTGTTTAATCTCCATGTATTTGTGTTTTTTTCCTGCTTTCTTTTTGTAGTTGATATCCAATTTCAAAGCCTTGTGATCAGAGAATATGCTTGATATGATTTCAATCTTCTTAAATCTGCTGAGGCTGATTTTATGTCCCAATATATGGTCTATCCTTGAGAATGTTCCATGTACACTAGAAAAGAATGTATAGTCTGATGTTTTAGGATGAAGTGCTCTATATATGTCAATTATGTCCATTTCAGCTAATGTGTCATTTAGGGCAGCTATTTCATTATTTATTTTCTGTTTGGATGATCTATCCATAGTTGTCAATGATGTATTTAAGTCCCCTAGTATAATTGTGTTTTGGTCAATTTCTCCCTTTTGTTCTTTTAGTAGTTGTTTGGTATATTTTGGTGATCCCTGATTGGGGGCATAAATATTGATGACTGTTATGTCTTCTTGTTGTATAGTCCCCTTTACCATTATGAAATGTCCATCTTTGTGTTTTGTTATCTTTTTCACCCTGAAGTCTGTTTCATCTGATATCATTATGGCTACACCTGATTTTCTCTGGGTACCATTTGCTTGGAGTATCAATTTCCACCCTTTCACTTTGAGTCTATGCTTGTCCTTGTAGCTGAGATGTGTCTCTTGGAGACAGCATATGGTTGGTTTTAGTTTTTTGATCCAATCTGCTACTCTGAGCCTTTTTATTGGTGAGTTCAGTTCATTTACATTTAGGGTGATTATTGATATGTGAAGATTTCCTGTCATTCTATCTTTAGTTTTCTGGTAAGGCTGTGTCTCCATTGTTTCTTTGCCTTTTTGTTGCTGTCTATTATTTCTGTGTGGTGGTATTCTATGATGTTTCCCTCTGTTTCTTCTTTTACTATAATATATATTTCAGTTCTGCATTTTTTTTGAGTGGTTACCCTTAAGTTTATGTAAAAGAAAGTTTGATATTTAGAGTATTCCATTTTCTTCAGCATGCTTACTTTCTCCATTCCCATATTCCAGTTCAGGCATTTACTCTCCCCCTTTTTATGTTTTGGTTGCCACAAATTGTCCCTGTTGATGGTGGTTGAATAGCCTCCTTTAGTATTTCTTGTAGTGCAGGTCATGTATTAGAAAATTCCCTCAGCTTCTGTATGTCTGGAAAGATCTTTATTCCTCGTTCATATCTAAAGGATATCTTTGCTGGATATATTATTCTCAGCTCATAATTTCTCTCTTTTAATAGTTTGAATATTTGGTTCCACTCTCTCCTGGCTCGTAGAGTTTCTGCTGAAAAATCTGATGATAATCTAATGGGCTTTCCTTTGTAGGTTACCGTCTTCTTTTCCCTGGCTGCCTTGAGGATTCTTTCTTTGTCGTTGATTTTAGACAGCTTCAATACAATGCCTTTTTGAATGCCTGGGATTGAGGTAATTAGGTGTTCTATTTGCTTCTTGGATTTTAGGATACAGTTCTGTCCACAAGTTTGGGAAGTTCTCATCAACAATTTGTTTGAATATATTCTCTGTTCCCTTCTCTCTTTTTTCTCCTTCTGGTATGCCCATTATTCTTATATTTCTCTTTCTGATGGAGTCAGAAAGTTCTTGTAGAGTTCTTTCATTTCTTTTAAGTCTCAAGTCTCTTTCTTCTTCCATCTGTGTAATTTCCAGGTTTCTATCTTCGATGTCATTGATTCTTTCCTCCATCTGGTCAACTCTAATACCTAAGCTGGTTATTTCATTCTTAAATTTCTTCTATCAAGTTCTTAATCTCCAGAAATTCTATTTGGTTCTTTTTTAAAATTTCAATCTCTTTCGTAAAATGCTCATGTTGTGCTTTGATTGTGTTTCTGAGTTCATTAAACTGCCTTTCTGTGTTCTCTTGCATCTCGTTGAGTTTTTTCAGAACTGCAGTCTTGAATTCTCTGTCATTTAAGTCACATATTTCCATATCTTTTAGTTCCTTTTCTGGAGACTTTTCACTTTCTTTCCGAGCTGTCTTGTTGCCTTGGTTATTCATGGCAGTTACTGATTTATTATTTCTCTTCCTAGACATCTACAGAAATGGCTTCTGCAACAGGTTGATAGGAAGAGGTCTTTCTTTTGTTTTCCAGTACTTGTTGGTAGAATGTTTTATTTCCTCTCCGACTGCAGCCTTTTTTTCTCTCTCACACGGTAGTGCTATGTTTTCTCTGCACTATTCCAGCTTCTCACACAATGGGGGGATTCCCTGGGAGATGAGCTTCTCCTCTGTTAATAGTTCACCTGGGTCAGAGGGCGCAGTGTCCCTGTGGGTATGCGGAGAGCTTTTGAAGTTCCAAAGTTCTTCATGCACAAGATTCAGAACCCGAACGTTTCATCAGTTCTGTTTACTTCTGCAGGGATCTGCCCAGATAGGTGGGGCCAGGGGCGGGGTGAGTTGTGAGACATGGCCCAGAGCAATGGCGGCAACCACCACCATAGCCTGTCCTGCTTCCACAGCTCCCTCCCCTTTGCCAGAACTAGTTGGGCTGCAAATCTGTGTCTGTCGTCCACAGTTCTCAGAACAGCAAATATTCTGTTCTTTTGATCTTACACTGCTACTGTTCTGCTTCTAGCACCGGGCAGGTGGGGGCGGGGCAAGCTCTGGGAGGGTGGGGTGGGGCTAGTCTCAGTGTCTAAGGTTTTCGTTCTCTGCTCGGCAGTGAGGGCTTAAACCACCGTTTTCAGCCTTCTTCCCTCAGTCTTTTCTCCGAGGTCTGCCATGAGCGTTGGGTTCAGCCATGTTATATGTTGCCCCATCAGCCTTGTGGGCCATAAGCAGAGCCCTAGCAGTCCGAATTCTTCCCTCTCCTGCGGCTATGCTGTGGTAGCTCTGAGATGCAGTGAGCTCGGAGCACTGAGCTAGCTAGGTCTGAGTCCTGTGCCCGCGCAGATCCATCCCTGCACTTCTCTCTTCCCTCCTCCCCCACTCGTGGGATTCACCCACCTGTAGGTGAATTCAGTAGTGGGCCTCTTCATCTTGCCTGTCTGCTATGCAGGGAGTCCTTTGTGGATTTATTGTTGTTCGATTAGTTGTAAATTCCAGGGGAGCTTTACAGAGGCTCACCTCACACTGCCATTTTGATGACGTCACTCCCAGTTTTTTTGTTTTTTTTTAACCTTTTAAATTTTTTTTAAAATGTATTTTATCACTCAGTGTAGATGTGCATACTTATTTAGTATTTTTATGTCTTCCTGGCAAGCTGACCCTTTTATCACTCTGTGATGTGCCTTTTTACACATGAAAATTTTACTTGTTCTGAAGTGTATTGTATCTGATATTAACGGAGCCACTCAGCTTTTTGATTAGAGTTTGATTGGCATATCACTCCCATTCTTTTTCTTGTAATCTACTTATTACATTACATATAAAGTGAGTTTCTTGTAGACTACATAGTTTTGTATTACATTATTATCCAATCTGAGAGTGTCTGTTTTTTAACTAGTGTGTTTAGATAATTTGCTTTAAAGTGATTATCAATCTGTTTGATGTTAGGTCTCTCATGTTAGTCTTTGTTTTCTGCTTATTCCATTATTATTTTTTAATTAATTTATTTACCCTTTCAGCCTTCTTTTGAATTATTGAACCATCCTTTAGTATTCCATATTAATGTATCTATTGTATTTTCGTTATATCTCTTTAGGTATTCATAGTTGAGTTTAAGAAAGAAAGTCAGGTCTCAGGCTTCAGGCCAGCCTTTGCCACGCTGGCTACTGTGGTCCTAGAATTTCTAATGTCTCTAGCATTTATATGTCCCAATTTTTAGTTTGGCTATTCAACCACTTGTTCACAGCTTGATCTGATTTTATATGGGGGGCCACCAGGACAACTGCCAGAGTTGGAGCCAGAGTTGGAATCCACCATGGAAATGAGAAATTCAGCACTTCTGTGACCCTGGTAAATTCCCACTGTTCAGTTAGAAACAGACTCCATTGTAAGAATGTGGCCCACTGGCCAGTTGTGGTAACTAAGAAAGAACTTATTCTGTGACACTCATTAGCCAATAAGAAAAATAGCTCAAAAGACACTATTAAAGACCAATGTAAATGAAATCAGGCACACTACTCAGCAGAAGGAAAACAATGCTACCAGAAGATTGAGTAATGATCTTGGAATAGAAATATCTATGGGCTGGCCCAGTGGCTCAGGTGGTTGGAGCGCTGTGCTCCTAATGCTGAGATCGCTGGTTCAATTACCACATGGGCAAGTGAGCTGCACCCTCTGCAGCTAAGATTGTGAACAACAGCTCTCCCTGGAGCTGGGCTGCTGTGAGCAGCTGGAGGTCGGCATAAGCTGCTATGAGCGGCCGATGAAACGAGTGGCGACCGACTGCCTCAGCTTGGGGGGAGCGCAATGCTCATAGCATGGGCCAGGGAGTTGCGTACTACAAAACTAGACTGGGAAACAATGGCTTGAACCAGAGTGGGAAGGGGGGTGTCAGAAGAAGGGGGAAAGAAAAGAAATACCTAAAGAGAACTTAGACATGTTAGCAGAAGTCAATTTGGAAACAAAAAGAAAAGACTATAAAAATAATTGAAAGGTGGAATTCAATGTAAGTATTAAAAATTTTATGGATAGTATTACTAAACTTTCAGAGGGAAAAGAGCCCACATAAAGTTAACCCAAGCACAGAAAAGCTCAAGTATGTCATCTGTTCAACACTGCAACCCAAATAGGAGGCTTAACCACTACCACCTTCAGAAAACCATAGCTGTTCTACAGAAACAGATTCCAGAAAATAATTTGGAGAGAAAGAGAAGAAAATATTAAAGATGTTAAAACACAGTAGTGCAGAATTCAAAAACTAGAGAAAAAATTACAAACAAAATGAAACAGTTTAAGTCTCATAAAACTCTTGTATTTCAAATGATAGTTCATGGCCACTTCATTACTTCTTGTGCTTCAGAAATAACTCTTTCTGGAGATAGAACCAACTGCCAACATGAAGATACATATAAAGATAGGTAAACCAAAATATTGTTCTGCTTCAAAGGCAAACTCATAGAATATATGTTTATCAAATATCCTCAGAAAAATGAGCCCTAAGCTATGGGGTTTTCATTTTTATCACCATCAATGATGTGGCACCCTGCAATATTTGTTATCTTCTTACTAGAATACATAGGTTTGTGCTTCAAAATATCAGCCTCCGTCTGATCTATTAGAAGATCTACCTTGAATTTGGAACCTGGGGCAGCTATATCATCTCTTTTACTCTGAAGAATGGTGTGTTAACATTCATGCCCTGAATCTCAAGAGTTTACCATAGGAGGATGTCAAGGTCTACCTGATTGATTTGGACTACCTTCTCATCTATGGCAATCTCATGGATTGTCACCCCTTCCTCCACCTCTGACTCCAACTGGGCATTATTATTATTATTATTTTTTATTGGGGAAGGGGAACAGGACTTTATTGGGGAACAATGTGTACTTCCAGGACTTTTTTCCAAGTCAAGTTGTTGTCCTTTCAGTCTTAGTTGTGGAGGGCACAGCTCAGCTCCAGGTCCAGTTGCTGTTGTTAGTTGCAGGGGGCACAGCCCACCGTCCCTTGCAGGAGTCAAACTGGCAACCTTGTGATTGAGAGCCCACGCTCCAACCAACTGAGCCATTTGGGAGCTCAGCGGCAGCTCAGCTCAAGGTGCCATGTTCAATCTTAATTGCAGGGGGCACAGCCCACCATCCCTTGTGGGACTCGAGGAGTTGAACTGGCAACCTAGTGGTTGAGAGCCCACTGGCCCATGTGGGAATCAAGCTGGCAGCCTTTGGAGTTAGGAGCAGGGAGCTCCAACCACCTGAGCCACAGGGCAGGCCCTGGGCATTAATTTTAAGAGATCTCACTTATGCTTGCACCTTGAGTACGGGGATTGCTGTCTAACCTTGAGTGTCTTTACATAGACCCATACCTTAGAAATTCAACTATGAATTTTGCTGTTTCAGGAAAAAAAAAAAGTATTCATCACATATGCATAAGACCAAATTAAACTTTGGAAACCTATACATTCATCTACTTACTATAATTTATATCCTGTAGTTCATATAAAGAATGATGTAGAAATTACAAGAAATACACTTTTAAATATGGGATTATTTTGTTATATATTTAGATTTTCTATTACTTTAAAATGATTGTAAACCATACATTTAAGTCAGAAATGGATATTGTTTCTATGAACATTAAATAAAACTACATACATAGTTTCTAAGATATCTGGTATAAGATCTTTTGCAATGAGCATGCAGATTTTGATTTGTTATGCATACCTCAGATAAATGGCTGTAATCTGACTTTCCAGTTATTAAATCATTTCAACTATTAATTTATCATAAATATATCACCTCTGCTCTTCATTTAAAATACATTACAATAAATAAAAGGTAGTTGTTTTCTAAACCATAATTGCATGCTGCTAAAAGGTAGTGTACAAAGCCTCAAATGGTGAAATGGTGGACATAAAGAGCAAATCCTTAATCACCTTCTTGTAAATGTTTACCAGAAAGAGCACTGCAGGCCTAATGTGTGAACTCTTTGTTCCCTTTACTGCAATCTCCAGCAACATTATTGTTAAATGCTTTCCTAAACTGCCCCGTTTACCACACGTGTTCTTATATTACTGTCATTTCTTAGTTTGATGGAGCTATACATTCCCAGATATGTGCTGAAATAGAGCCTACCGATGTTACTACAGCTACAATCGAGTTGTCAAATAATGTGTATCCTAACCATTACAACATCTAAGGGAATGTGCTTATTTGAGCTTTTTTGGAGTCAGGCCACAAAGATAAGAAAATGGCCACTTTAAAAATAATCTTTGAGCTTCTTAAGGGAATAGCCAGTATTGTCTGTGGTACACATTCATGTTAGAATAAACAAACGAAAGTAAGACCATCCAAAGAACATTGTAGGTATTAAAGTTTAATTTACATCTCTATCAAATGTAATATCAAGTTCTGCTTGAGGACACATGCAGATGCTACACTCTATGATTCTCTTCTATCATATTTACTCAGATATAATTTACACAGCTATCATTAGAGCATTTTGTTACATGTTAGAATAGATTAAAAGGAACTATGGACATAATATCTAAAGGCCAGTAAAATTCCACACTATTGAGAAGAATTTTATTTAACCTAGATGTACAATCTATTTATCTTATTATCTTCAGAAATATTTTCTTTCACGCTTTCTCAATTTTCTGTAAACTGTTCAAATAAAAGCAAATATGGCGACCGAGTTTCCCCGAAAATAAGACCTAGCCGGACAATCAGCTCTAATGTGTCTTTTGGAGCAAAAATTAATATAAGACCCAGTATTATATTATATTATATTATATTATATTATATTATATTATACCCGGTCTTATATTATAGCAAAACAATATAACTATCTGTGTGGAATCAGCAGTCTGCAAAATCATTTTTTAATTTTAGTTCTACACTTAGTTTGATAAACACATTTATTGTAGGGCCTTTTAGCTGCACTCTCATTCCTCCTTGCCAGCATTAAGCAAATATTTTCTGTATCATATGTGCTGAATGAGTGCTTATAGATTGAATCCCAAACTAATATTGTGGCCCTTTGACAGATGGATAGCGGAACCCAAACTAGAATGACTGAAACTTCAGAATGACTTATAACAGGCCAAGTCTAGAGTTAAATAAGATATTTTTGAGATAATCTGAACAATTACATTTGCAATAATATCTGAGCTGAAAATGCCTTTCTTTTCTATTTTTAATTTAGGAGGGAATTACTTCAGTTCTTCCTTTATTTTTGTAGAAAATGTGGCCAGAAGGAAGTCAATTCACACTTATTTTTAACACGATTTTTAGAAATAAATATTTTGCTTCTTCTTCCTTTTAAACATCAGGAATTCAACAGTGCTTGTGTATGAAGCTTTATTAAAGAAATAGTCAAAAAGTTAACGATATGGAGTTTGATATAAAAATGGAAAGTGGTCTGGCCCATGCCTTACTTCCATCACTCTAATTTACTATTACATTATTTATATTTTTGTATCTTTTTTCCGTTAGTTCAATTTTTTTTCTTGTACAGACAACTTAATTTTGAGAAAGTATATGGATTTTGTATATGCCTAGAATAACAAATTGTCTTTTGCAACAGAAAAATTCATCTGCAGCTTGCTGTCATAATTACTGCTGCAAATAAAAGAGAATTTACCTGAAAAAATAGAATACCATAACTTTTTAAAGTTACATAAATTGAGATGAGAGTCTGAATTGGTAATGTAGCTAAAGGAGTCTTGACAGAAATATGTTTAGATTTTACTAATCGTGGGAATTTTCTGGCAAATAAATGACTGTGTTTTAATTGTCAAACAACATGTCAAAACAACAACATTTGGGGGTAACTACAAGGTTTATTCCTAAAAGGTACAACTTAAATTTTACTTATGCATGAAAATCAGCCAAGAGAGAAAAATTGCTAGCTGAACTAAAAATTATTTTGTTAATTATCATATTGTCATTTAACATAAAGCAACACGAGGGATCAATAAATGCACCAGAAAACAAACAAAAGAATAATTTATCTTTTTCTATTTCAATTCACCTTATGTAAAACAAACTGCAAATGCATTACATTTTTACTAGTTAAAAATCGATATGGATGTTTATCACTCAGAGGTAGAACTTACTATATTTAATTTGTGGGCAGCCCAAAGTATTTCTCAAACGGTTATCAGATTACCACCTGTATCCAAATCATCTGGATCAATTGTTTATTGTGCTGATTTCTGGGCCCCTTCTCAGACTTATTAAATTGGAATGTGGGGGGTTTGAACTGAAATTGTGCAATTTTAGCAGATTTCTCTGCTCTTTCATATCATAATAAGGTTTGAGAATTACTGTTTTCTAAGATAGAAGATTGCCTGTTCAGTTTTTGTCTATCAATTTTAGGCATATTTGTAAACGGAAAGATCCAACATAACAGTGACAAAATATCAAGTGGAAGGAAAAAACCTCTACAAATTATTAATACCCAATGTATATAGCTTTAGATATAATATGAAGTAATAGTAAAGGGAGAAGAACAAAGAGTAGTACTTATTCATTCATCTATCCAAGAAATATTTATTAACTACCCATTAAGTGGCAAGTTCTACAAATTGGTGTTCAGCATTAAAAAAAAAGGGCAAAAATGGGGGCCAGCCCGGTGGCTCAGGTGGTTGGAGCTCCGTGCTCCTAACGCCGAAGGCTGCCGGTTCAATTCCCACATGGGCCAGTGGGCTCTCAAGCATAATGTTGTCTGTTCGACTCCTCAACTCCCGCAAGGGATGGTGGGCTCTGCCCCCTGCAACTAAGATTGAACATGGCACCTTGAGCTGAGCTGCTGCTGAACTCCATCAGCCACAAGGTTGCCGGTCCCCAAGGGATGGTGGGCTGCACCCACTGCAACTAACAGTAGCAACTGGACCTGGAGCTGAGCTGCACCCTCCACAACTAAGACTGAAAGGACAACAACTTGAAGCTGAACGGCACCCTCCACAACTAAGATTGAAAGGACAACAACTTAACTTGGGAAAAAATCCTGGAAGTACACAATTTTCCCCAATAAAGTCCTGTTACCCTTCCCCCAATAAAATCTTTAAACAATAAAAGGGGGGCAAAAATGTATGCCCTTATAAAACTTACAGGAAAAATGTCAGACAATAAATCATAGTGAACTAGAAAGTGTGCTAGAAGGCAATAAACACGGAAAAGAGAAGAGAATAGAGCTGGGTATGGAGGGGCCGAGAATGCCAGGGAGCATTGGTAGCAAAATTCAAAAGAGGATGATCAGAGTTGACCATATTGATAAAATAGCCTTTGAACAAAGATATGAAAGAAGTGAGGGGATTAGTCATGCTGAACATTCCAAGTAGAGGAGACAACCCGGGCAAGGCCTTATGGATTATACGTTCTTTCCAATCACATTTTCTTGAATATCACTCATTTCACTAAAGAAAAATAACTTCTGGCATTCTTTATGTTGATCAAAGCCCCTATGATGCTCGCTGCAGTCACTTCTATAGTGTGTTTTTCTTCCTAGACTATTTCAAATACTAAGTGTTAATTATTTTTCCCTAGGGAAATTTATATACCCTGGTAAAGGTATTATAAATTATAAAGCACCGTTTACTTTCTCCAGGCCTTTGGTAAAATGGTATGTCATCATATAAACATTTAATTTCCTTCTGATATAAAGACTAATATGATGGGAGTTGTTGGCCATCCGTCATCTCTTCTCCTTAAGCACAGAACAAGGATAAATAGGTTTCAGCTCTACATGGGGATTCTGAAAATCACACACAGAAAGTCATGAAGCAGTTCAGGCTATTCTTAGAGATGACTGCATTTAACTTCACAAAACAAGAGCAACCAACTCTTTGATGTTAACACTGATTTAAAGGAGATTCTACACTCAACCAGAAACAAATTTTTTTTTTTAAAAAAAAGATGATTTTTAGGAAAATGTGTGTGGGTTGTTGAGTAAAAGGGTTACTGGTAATTTCTAAATATAAATCATGGTATATTACATTGGTTCAGATTTTAATTGATCAGGTATTATTGAATTGCTAGTTATTCAATTTTATTCTAGGGAAAGGAGTATGGGCAATGTAGCCTCTTAAAATTTCTTCTATACTGTAATGTTCAATTTCAGGGATCATTTAAGAATAAAATTATAGAACCTAAATTATTTTCCTCTTATGCATATAAAACCAAAGAAACTATTGTCCAGTAGCCATGAGGGAAATATCGCCAGATCTAACTACATATTTATTTTGAACTGTGATGATGAAAATAAATATGCAATACCTAAAGGGCTAGAATCAGTAATATATAATGGGCTTAAACAAATCAATAAAAAATACCAATAGGAAATTTGGCAAAAAAATCAACAAAAATCCATAAAACAATAATAGGTAAATTACCAGACTAAGTGGTAATTTTCTAGGCAATATAAAAATATACAATAATTATTATAAACAAAAATCTGTGTTAATGAAAAGAACATTATTGTTCTGTAGTATCCATCTGATAAAGTTTAGAAATTAAGATAAACCAAATGTGGTATACATTGAAATATATAGAATGAAATATTCAGTCTTACAAAGGAAGGAAATCTTTTTACATTCTACATTAAGTATGAAACTCGAGCACATTAAACAAAATAAAATAAGCCAGTCACAAAGAAAACAATACTATATGGTTCCACTTACGTGAGATATCTAAAGTAGTCAAATTCACAGAAAGGGAAAGCAGACGGTGGTTACCAGGGGCTGGGCAGAGGGGAAAATGGGGAGTTATTTTAAGGTACAGAGACAGAGCTTCAGTTTTACAAAATGAAAAAGTTCTGGAGATATGTTGTAAAACAATGTAGATGTACTTAACAACTGAAAGGTACACTTGAAAATGGTTACAATGATAAGATTCATGTTGTTTTTCTGTTTGTTTTTACCATTTACAAATTTAAAACACACACACACACACACAAAATTATTCAATTCCGTAATGGAGGCGAATATTTTGGAAAATGGATTTTTTTTTCCTTTTAGGTATATAACAATGTAATATTTTAAAATTTCAATCTTGTAATATTTATTATTTAAATTTTGTGTTAAATTTTGAATAGAAATTCTACTTTAAAGTTTATCACATATCCTTACTTACGAAAACAAAAATGGATAAACTTATTTGTATAAAGAACTTTCATGAAAATAATCTCAACACACTTTTATTAGTAAAATAAGGTTAGCTGATGTAACAGTTGAACCCCAAATTTCAGTGGTGTAATACAATAAAAGTTTACTTCTCAGTCACGTAAATCCAATTGGTTATTACCAATCAGCATTAGAGAAATACACTCCATTCAGTCAAACATAGCAGAGACCCAAGCTACTGAAGAAGCCATTATCTTAAACGCGTGGCTTCTATGACCATTTTCAGCTGACAGAGAAAAAGATTTGGGGATAGATTTATATGGTCCCTGACTAGCTGTACATGTGTACCCCCTTGCTGTCTCAAAGCATAGTCCATGTTGCAGCAGCGGCAATAGCTCCCTGAGGGTTTTTACAAACTCAATTTCACGAGCCTCATTCCACACCTATATAATCCGAACCTGCATTTTAATACTGTCATCCATGGGAATGATATTCATATTAACATTTGAGAAGAAATAGTTTACACAAGAGATAGGTAAAGTTGCTGGCTAAATAGGGCCTGCTACACTGCAAAAAAAATACATATTATCTTCAGGGATTAATAAAAGGGAAAGGATAAAGAGAATTTCACAAATCATTTTCTATGTTTCTGTTTCGATGGACATCTTATTTTTCATGTACAGTTTTTGTTTGAAAACTACAAATATTTACTATCTTGCCATCTTAGTGTTCATCTTGATTTCTGATGATGGATTAACCTGTAGCATATCTGGCTATATAAGATTTGAGCTCATGGAAAAAATCTCTGTGTGCTCACATTTAGCTAATACTACCCTGGAAAAGCAATATTACCACTTTAATGATATTGGGAAAATTCTATATGGAATTATGCTATGCCATATTGAAAAGCATTCTGGCAAAAATGGAAAAAAAAATTATTACACCTAGATAGAATAGATTTACTTTTGTGACCAGTTTGAAAGATTATAAATATGTCCGCAGTTCAATTTGTTCATCTTTAAACCGAAAACAAACACACACCCACACACCCACACACCCATACACACACACACACACACACACACACACACTCACACATATATTGTATTCCTTGTAGTTTGTGGAGGTTTTGAATAATCATGGAATCATACTTTTTCAAAAGATGAATTTTGTGAAGAAGGTTGATAATTTTCATTGTATGTTGTAATGTTATAATGGCACTTAGAACAACAAGCACGTTTATTTTGGTGATGTTATCTTATTTGGAGGCTTACCACATTTAAATATTAATTTTCGCAACCAAATTAAAAATGAGTGCCTTTCCTAAATTCCATACATAGTGAACAAACATAAAACAGTATTAGAGCGCCCCCTGCTGTCACATGGCAGCTGCAGTTAATATTTAAGTACTAATACTATTTTACATAACAAAGCAGTTGAACTTTGAACATTAATACCTTGAATAATTAGAAGATAGCTTAATTTAAAAAGAAAAAAAAACAAGCAAACAAACTTTCTTTGGTCTGAATACATAGTTGGTTAATATTGTAAAATTTTTAATATAGAGAACTTTTTTTCTAGAAGCTGTTTCAAAAAAACAAAGTTGGGCAGCTATTTCTCTGTAATATTTGAATTTTTGTAAGGTGGAATTTTATTTCCCTCTGAAAAAAAAAATGCTAGAGAATATTTACAATCAAGCAGAATCCTAGATTTTTGGATCTTAAAGAGTACTGGGAATTCAACTCTTTTAAAATGTTATTTCCCAGTGAAAAAAACTGAGAAAAAAGCATTAGCTAAAGTTCATACAGCCAGATTATACCAGAACTGATGTCCAGCCCATTGATATTTCCAATGTTCCACACTCCCTCTCCATTATTTATTGGAGTACTTACTTGAGTTTGTTGGATGAAAGTTTGTTTTTTAGCCTTTTAAAGAAAGTTAAAAGCAGAGGAAAATTGGAATTAAGCCAATCTTAGAAATCTTGCAACAAACACACCTCACTTATTAATTTAATATATTGTGGGTATTTTTACCTAAAAAATGGGATGATTCTCATTTTGAATATAATGACCACAGGCATTATTTTTCATTATAAAAAACACTGCATTGATTTCTGATCTGGTTGAATATTTTACTTAATTCCTGGCTATTTCTCTAGGCATACCCCACATAATTGACCACATGTGCGAACTAATGATCAATTATGTTTAGAAAATTCACTCTATTTCAGGTTTCCACTCCCCTACCCAACAATTTTCTAAGGAATTCAGTTTCAAATGGGAATTGCCATAAATTTCTATGATACTTTTGGTTGTATATGCTGACTTCTGAAAACTATCTTACAGAAAAATAAGTAAAAGCGATGCACCATAGGGCATATGGGCCAACGCAATTCTTCCCCAATAACATTTTAAATGCCTCTTTAAATAACATTTTAAATGAAGCTGACGGTGTGTAGGAAATTAGTTATTTACCAACTATGGAATCACTTTATATCACCTATCAGCAAAGAGAAAAAAATGAATCTGAAATGAACTGATCCATAATGCTTGCTTGGAAAACACTAGTTACTTGGGAAAATACAATAAACATATCTTCAATTCAGCATTAAGTAGTAAAATTGAAACTTGTGAAAGAGATTGTAACTTTTTTTTTATCTGTATATACGTTTTTATTTATTTATTTATTTATTTATTTATTTTTTAAAATTTATTGGGGTGACAATTGTTAGTAAAATTACATAAATTTCAGGTGTGCAATTCTGTATCACATCATCTATAAATTACATTGTGTGTTCACCACCCAGAGTCAGTTCTCCTTCCATCACCATATATTTGATCCCCCTTACCCTCATCTCCCACCCCCCAAGCCCTAAGAGATTGTAACTTTTTGTTCAAAAGAATTAGCTTTACTAAACAGTTTAGATGCACATAGAGAATTGAGGAGGCCACTTCTGTTTAAGAAAGGCCAAGAAGCTGCTTAAAGCAAGCAGAAAGTGATACTAACCAAACCTGTCACTTATTAGTATAGAGAAAACTCAAAGTAAGGGAATTATGGGCTATTTTCTAGGGTGAAAATAATTAAAAATAAAGCCAAGAAAATATATCTGGAACAATGTTTAAAGCTTAAATTCAATTTGAAACACAAACCACACACACTTCTCTTGGGTGGCTTTCCCAGGGCTACCACTGTAGTCTAGGGATGAACTCATGATATGCAGGCAAAAGAAACTCAAGCAGCTGAGAACCTGCCTTAAGCTTCAATTGCAAATGAGGGTCTCTTGAGCCAGGACATGATTTGGTTAATTTCTTTGAACAGTGCCTTTGTTTTAACACACTGATTAGAAGGTGCTCTAGTAAAAGAAGACATTTAGAAAAGTATGTTTTGCTAATATTCTCAGAGTACTAAAGAGATCAAAGTGCTACAAATCTCATCGGGAATTCTATTCACTTACAACTGCTATTCTAATTTAATCACCTTGTCCTCAAGAGGAAACGGGTCAAGTGAGTTTCTGAAGATTTGGTACTTAGCTAAAGGTGTCAACTTATGCTAAAATCTTTTTTTCCCCGTTAAATAATTAAATCTCCACTTTTAACACCAGGAGGTCTTTATCTCTGTTATGATCAAGGTCAGTCATTTTTCAATTAATTAAAAAGCAAATTAATCTAGAATATCACAACTCTCAATGCATAACTACTTCAAACGTTCTATTTAAAATTTAAATACACACACACAAACACACACACACACAGATGTAAACACGCCATTTGATGTACAGTCAAGGCCATTCTATAATTGTGAGTCCCCAGTTGGAGTGCTACATGATTTTATATTAACTAGTCTCTCATCACTTATAAGTTAGTTTTTTAAATGAAGTGAGAAGTTAAAGATCATTGTAAAGCAACCTGAGGGCAGAATCATCTAGAACTTATTTCTCTTTGACCCTACCCCTTAATATTTTACAATGAAGTCATCTATACCTAATTCAACATATTTTTTGTTTGTTTGTTTTTTGGCTATTTGCCTTTATTAAGTTAGCTCAAAAAAATGAATTAAGTTTTCATAAAACAACTTTCTAGTGTTATATGTGCTTGGTTTGCACCACACGTACATGTAATTAAATTATGTAATTTCAAATAGCTTGTATAACTATTTAATGACCATGACAGTCTGAGTATTTATTAGTAAATGTTTGCTTACCTCTCCCTGTACTGAGGCCATAGAATGCTTGTGTGTCTCATTGGTGTTACATTTGGTTACATGACCCGACTCGGTCAATAGGATGCTAGCAGATGTGATTTTGGAGGTAGGGGATTTCCCTTCTTTCCTCTTAGTTTTTCTGGCTGCCCTAAGAATTAAATTGACCTGAGAAAGAGTAACAGGAGATAACCAAATTTATTATGTATGTACATCTGGTGGGGGGGTCCATAAGAATAGGGGCCCAACAGCAAATTGGGCAGTTGAGGCTGATATGCCATTATGAGTTAATAAGAAAGGGAGTGCGGATAGCGGTCTGAGACTTTAAAGTGGAGGAGGGCAATTCACATGAAGATGGAAAAGCAATTGTGTGGTAAACAGATGATTGCTGGGTCATTTTTAACAATGGGACACAGAGAGGATTTTGATCAATATGGCCTTGCTAGGTTCCTCCTTGTCTATCCCACACTAGTTCATATTAAACTATAGTTATCTGTGATTAGAGCTCCTTTCCTGGAGCAGGTTCTCTACCAAAATTGTTTTTAGTCAGTTAGAGGGTAGGTCAAAGGTTTTTCTTGAGTCGTTTGTTTCTTGAAAATACCATCATAAAATAATCAATATCCTAAAGAGGCATATTTTGGGGTGGGAAACTCTATTCCCATTCACTTGAAATACACTTGCTCTCTTGGCCTTCTGTCATCACAATGAGAATAGCATGCCCCGTGTAGCTGCTCCTGCCAGAAGAATGAGGAATGCATTGTGTAGATCCACCCTAGCAGACCCACAGATGCGTAAACAATAAAAGAAATGCTACTGCCGTATGCCACAGAGTTTTGAGGTATCTGTCATGCACCAGTAGGTTAACACTAGAGAAATAAACTCAGAGTACTTTAAGAAAGTATCCAATTCAGCTTGTTAAAGCACATATTTTTGGACTAATAGGATCCTACTAGCCTGTCACAGAATCAAAAAATCAAAACTGGGAAGAATCATATTTCCATTTGTTCCAGGCCTTTGTATCCTCTGCTTGTATTGATTTCTTTTCTAATCAAAACTAATGTGGTCAACGGTGTTCACCATCAGAGTGTTGTATCTAAAAGTACTGCTATGCGACACAATGTTATTTCAAAGTTAATGAAGAAAGATAATACTCTGTTTTGTTAACGCCATTATTGGCAAAGCCTGTCACTAAAGCTGCCTTCTCAAAATCCTAGTGTGCTAGAGATCTTCGTTGAAAAAAAAAAAAAAGCCACATTAATCTGGGCTGCTCTAGGTCCTTACATGGCAATAACATAAGGTCTACCAATTACTGCAGAGGACCAACGACCATGACGGAGACACATTCTCATGTGACAGGCCATGTGAATCATATCCCTGGCTTCTTGGCTCCAGCCTCCTTTGCTCCATGCTCAGTGGATCCTGTTCAATTACTCACTTTTCACAGATAGCTGCCTCACTGAAACAGGGGATAAAAGAACATACCTGTCCCATACCTTAACCACCAGGTCTTCCTTCTAGTCATAGCTGTGTATCTGATACCTTCTATGAGATAATGGAATGTACTGTGCCCCACACACCTGTTTCTCATTCACTCAAATATTATTTAGAGATCACCTTCGACATACCAGTTATCACTCCAGAATCTGGAATAAAGCAGTGAACACAACATGACAAAAAGCTTGGCTTCAAAAACATATACATATTCTAAACCAAACACAAAAGGTAGTAAAAATGGTGGACTTTAAAGTACAGTAACAATTTTCATCCATCAAATTAGAAGAAATAGTATATTTCTAATCTCTCTTACAACTAAAATATTTTTTTTTTCCTTCAGCGAAGGAAAAAGAGTGAGGAAGTATATGTTATCATGTACTCCAGCTGGACAGTAAGCTGGTGAGACTTTATAGAAAGCCAAAATACTTTTTTTTTTTTTTTTTTTTTTTTTTTTTTTTAATGAAAGGCTTTAGAAATATACAGGGAATATTATCTAACTCTACTTTTAAGTATCCTAAAGGAAATAATTATGACTTGGCACAGTTATGTAAACAAAATGTGCTTATTTGAATTAACCACGTAAGTGGAAAGGAGACTCAGGACCCAAAGATAATGCTTTTGGGTAAATAAATTCTATAATATAATATTCTTCAAATGGAAAAACTAAATAAAGTTACTAAAATTTTAAATTTTACCGATAAAGACAGTTTTGTATATTGTTTACTTTAGAAATTATACACATGCATTATTATTTATTTTTCCGGAAAATTTTCATGAAAGTCATATATGTAAAGGAACACAAGAACTCAGATAATGTGGAATATTATTTTAGCCTTGAGACAGCAGAGCATATCAATAAAGAGTGAGAATTTTTTTCTGTAGTTTATATAACATGATATTAAAAACTTGAACATTTTGCTTTCTCTATGAATAAATTTTTTAAAAACCTATAAATATATATATTAATTATGATCATTTATATACTTATGATTCGTATTAAAGCAATATACTCAGGTACTTATAGACTTTGTTTTATGGAAATCAGAAACAATTTTGAAAGAATAATATTTAGAAGAAAATTTAAAGGCTTCATGTTTTCCTGAAATTTAAATATTAAATATATAAGAAAATACAAATGATGTTGGAAAGCTATACCAAGTATCTTGTTACAGTTCTCTAGCAATTAACCCAATTTTGTTTACAATCTCATCATATTTTTCAATTTTGCTAAGAGTATTTCAACAATTGAGTAAACAGCAGTGCCTATTTTTTCCTAATATCCGGACTATTTTGCTTAGGCAACTTCTTTCTTTCTTTCTTTCTTTCTTTCTTTCTTTCTTTCTTTCCTTTTTTTTTTTTTTAAGTACAGCCATCACTGCACAGAAGATGATAAGTAGCTCCCTAAGAAGAGTTGACAGTTGTCTGTTTTCTAACAAGAATAATATTGGGCAGAATATTTTATTAATATTCAATGGAATTACTTATGAAGATGCAATTTGCCTTCTGGGAGAAAAATCAGATTGCAGTTATGTCTAAAACCCTATATTTGTTTGTCACAGAACATGTTACTATGCTCTATCATTTCCCAATATTCTAAGAAAACACATTACATAATACAAAGCAAAACATAATATATGGACAAACAAAACCGCTAGGGCCTATAATGAAGAAAATAAAGAGCTCAATTTCAGTTTCCAAGAAACACTAATTAGTTAAATAAACTCATTGACATGTGAGTTTTAATTCCTTTCTCCAAATCCCCAATACTTCATCTTGATTTGTCACTCTGTTCACTGGCAGAGGTTTTGTAAGTTATTTTACTGATTTTTTTTTTTAACTAATAGTCTACTATCAATAAATAGCAAGTGTCTCTTGTTTCTTTAAAAATTTAATTTGCAAACAACACCTATTCAAATAACTATCTCTCATCTGTAATTTTTTTGTAGCATTACCTTATTATGCCCTTAATTTCTGTGGGATCAGTATATATACATAAATATTTATATTTTTTTAATTGAAATTTATTGGGGTGACAATTGTTAGTAAAGTTACATAGATTTCAGGTGTACAATTCTGTATTATATCATCTATAAATCACATTGTGTGTTCACCACCCAGAGTCAGTTCTCTTTCCATCACCATATATTAGACCCCATTTACCCTCTTCTAGAGCCCCGCTCCCTCCTTACCCTCTAGTAACCACTAAATTATTGTCTGTGTCTATGAGTTTTTTTTTCCTTCATTTGTTCATCTTGTTCTTTTGTTGTTTTTAGTTTTGTATACCACATATCAGTGAAATCATATGGTTCTCTACTTTTTCTGTCTGACTTACATTTTTTCCTGAGACTGATAATCAATTAGTTATTACAAGGGTCATTCATTTGCATAATGACAACAAATGATACTAGTGCAGAATTTATACAAAATTCAAATAATTTAACTTAATATGTCTTAAATATGATTGGTGACTCCATAGTCTATCTCCAAAACCCCATACAACTTACTTATACCTCCTGACTATTACTCTTGCAGAATTCCCTCCTTCACTCTTGCTGATAGGTATGGGTAAATATGGTAAGTTGGATCCATGGAAGCGTTTACTTTACTTACACTGAATAAGACAGCATCACTGGAAGGAATAAAAACATTTATAATCCCCAAGGTTTTCATCACACGAGTTCAGAACGTTGTCTTTTATTGACAACACAAAGAGTTGATTCATGATCTCATTTATTTTTTGTCTGTTGTCACACCTTTCCTAGACAACTTCTCAGCCTCTCTTCCACATTAAAACTACATCAGTTAGTCTGTTTCTCTACCTCTAATATCACTGGAATCGAGTTTTAGTCATTTTAACACTTACATTTGGAAGAGGATGTATTATTATTCATCCCTTGTAAAACCCAATATTGGTTAAGACAACTTATGGGACTGTGATGGCCAAAATCTTTTCCATAATTGGCCAAGTTCCAACTTGCTCTCCCTGGCTTATGTCACTTTTGTGATATACCGACGTCAACATGCGTGGTCTTCTTTCTTTACTTCTTATTTCCTTCAAACATTGAAGATTCTTCCTTCTAGCTTCCTCTTTATCTTATTTACCAGAGCAACTCAGCATAACACTTAAAATATTCACATACTTTTTCGTGCACTAGATTTCCCTCCTGTCTTCAACTTTTAAACCAATATAAATGTTACTTCCATTGCTATGTGACTATATCTACATGCTGCTATTATTTCTTTTGGGCTATAATGCAATGATATAATATAATGTTATATTAGTCAGTTTTTATTTTATATTTCATCCTTGATGACTGAGACAAAATTATTTGTCCTATGAGTGCTTATTTTGCCCAGTTGATGGAAATTTGCTAGTAATAATTTTATTGTTTATAAAAACCTGTAGGTTGATTGACCACTTAAATATTTGTTTTTTCCCTCTAACTTTTGCTCTAAATTTTAAAGATGTTGACAGAAAAGGGAGGGGATAGTTTTCAAAAAGTATCTGCCTTGTATTCCAAACCACAGTAAACACCTTAATTCTGAAAAATGAAAACATAAATAATGTGTTTATGGAAGGTAGGGATATTTTAGAAATATAGTAAATCATAACAGGGCTCAGAGTTATATTTGGCATCTAAAAAACCACACAAATTTGATTCAATGTAGTTGTTTCCAAAAGAATCCTGAAAAACGCATCTAAATCCTGGCAATTTTCCATGCAAATGCAGAGTAAGAAAAACTCATCTTTTAGGATGGGATGGTTATTTCTTTGCCATACTCTGTTAATCATTACTCTCCATTCTCTGGATTGCTTTGTAATAAATTCTGAGGAAAGTAAAATCATAGAAAATTACATGGCATCTTTATAGCTCATAAACTATGCTGTATCTAGTAGGAGACAAATTGTCAACTTTTAATTTTTTCATGTAGGTTTGGTTTACAGAGTACTTTGATAAAAAACAGGAAGTTTCACCTGAAGATCCAGATTTCTAGTCTCAATTGGAAAAATCAAAAAATGAGGCAACATATTCCCATGTATCAACAATGTTTGAACAGAGTCGCTGTCCTTTCAGACAGGCCATATGCTTTGCAGGTTACCACTGCACTCACTGCTTCCCACACTGAGGTTCAGTATCACTTGACATTTAGAAATACTTATTTTTTAATTTAATTTATTAAATTAAATATGGTCAGTAAAATTACCTAGATTTCCAGTGTATAATTATCCGCGGTATCTCTTGATTGTGACTTGTCTTTTGAAATCCTTGGCAATCCCTAGTCCAATAGTACTTGGAACTGTGCACATTAATCACAAACTCCTAGTTCTTTTCTTTTCCACCACTAGGAATATGTGCAAAGACTTTCATGATTTAAAAAAAAAAGCTAAATTATCTTAATTGCAGTTGCTTAATGTCTTTTGAGATAGTTTTATAACAATGTAGAAAAAAATTATTTGAGGTTATTCAGAAACTTCTATTAATGCATTTATTGCAGCCAAAACTAGAGGAAAGCAAGCTTTTCTAAAGAATAAATGTTTGTCATTGTAGTAAGAATTGAAGTTTCATATATAGAAATATTTATTTGTATTTGATCATGAAATTCAATACAAATGTATATGTTAATCAGTTCAATAGGAAAAAAATACATTGAATCTAATTGAAATACTCAGATACATCTTTAGCAATGAAGATATTATCAGATTTGAACATGCTATCATAGGCACTTATACTTGAGAAACCTCTAATGTAACCTCCTTGGGGATCTATACCCTCCAGGGTATGAATCATTCTGAATGATTAAGGGGTATCATGAATATGTTAACATACTTTTACAAGTAATTTAATGTGTTTCATTATTAGGAATTGTATTACTTTTCTATTGCTATATAAGAAATTACCACGAACTTACTAGTTTAAACAATACCATTTATTAGCTCACAGTTCTCTAGGTCACAAGTCCAGTAGGCATGACTGGATATTTTGCTCAGGATGTTATAAGGTTGAGGTTGAGGTCTCAGCTGGGTTGAGCTTCCACCTAGAGGCTTTGGAGGAAAATCCACTCCCAATATTATTATTGTTGTTGAACTAATTACATTCCTTGAGTTTTAGGATTGAGGTTTCCACTCCCTGGCTATCTGCCAGTGGCTGCCATGTGCTTCAGGAGGCCATTTCCATTTTTTCTTTTTTTTCATATGACCTAATAGCCAGTTCACACATAGGTGTTTGCTTTCTTCCAGGCCAGCCTGACTTTCTAATTTTCAATCAGCTGGAGAAAATATTCTATTTTTGCGATTATGGTATGTCTGGATAATTTCCCTGTTTCAAAGTTAGCTGTACCATATAACATAACTTAAGTATGGGAGTAAAACCATCATCTCTACAGACCCAGGGATAATACAGGGCATGTACACCATGATGGGGGAAATTATGGGAGGGTCTTAGAATTCTGTATGCTGCAGGAATAGTCACAATTCAATTATGTTAATCATATAGTGACACCCACAATTCTCATTAATCTTATTTCATAAACAAAATATACATGACTTCCTAAATGTAATTAGTTAATTTCCTTCCAGTTTTGCATAAACTCACTTTTTTTTTTTTATCATTTTCACTACCTACAGTAGTTTTCTTGCATTTTCTCAAAATTCTGATTCTTATCTGCCTTAAAAATGGGGGAAGTCAGATTATGAAAAAGGATAAAATCATGTATCAAATATGAGTGCAAGAGTCTTTTGGAATACTGGAGATTCCTTCAACGTGCACAATGAATAGATTTTTAGTGCATGTGTCTGATGACACAAGGTTTGTTTAGTAGGAGGTGTAGGGGCTGTCAATTGTTATTTGCTTTGCTCTATTGCATAACATAGTAGGAGAATTTCTAGATATGTGAGGTATTACTATTCTACTATATTCTTCAAATTTTATATTCTAGAATGGTTCTGAGAATGGAGTATGAGTTCTTATTCCTTTTGCCTATTCACTTTAAGCTACCAAGTTTGAGAGTGTATAGAGCATGGTATTGGCAGAAAAAAGGCACACAGACCAATGGAATAGAATTGAGAACCCCAGATAAACTCACATATATATGGGCAGATAATTTTCAACAAAGGAGCCAAAAACATACAATGGAGAAAAGAAAGCCTCTTCAATAAATGGTGCTGGGAGAACTGGAAAGCCACGTGCAAAAGAACAAAACTAGACTGCTATTTGTTGCCATATACCAAAATTAACTCAAAATGAATCAAAGACCTAAATATAAGACCTGAAACAATAAATTGCAAAGAATAAAGCATAGGTACTAAACTAATAAACCTTGGGTTCACAGAGGATTTTATGAATTTGACCTCTAAGGCAAGGGAAGCAAAGGTAAAAATAAATGAATGGGATTACACCAAACTAAAAAGCTATTGCACAGCAAGAGAAACTGTCATCAAAACAAAGAGGCAACTGACTGAATGATATTTGCAAACAACACCTCCAATAAGGGCTAATATCCAAAAAATATAAAAAACTCATACAACTCAACAGCAACAAAAAAACAATCAATCCAGTTTAAAAAAAAAAAAAAAGGGCAGAGGACCTGAACAGGCACTTCTTCCAAGAAGACATACAGCCCACAGATATATATATAAAAAGATGCACAATTTCACTAGCTATTAGGAAAATGCAAATCAAAACCACAATGAGATACCTCACGCCTGTTAGAATGACTATTATCAAGACAACTAATAACAAGTGTTGGACAGGTTGTGGAGGAAAAGGAACCCTCATACACTGCTGGTGAAAATGTAAATTGGTATAGGCACTGTCGAAACCAGTATGGAGTTTCCGTTAAAAAAAAAAAATAAGAATAGAATTACCATAGGACCCAGTAATCCCTCTTCTGGGTATTTACCCAAAACATCTGAAGACATTTATCCAAAGGTATATATACCCCTATTTTCATTGCAGCATTATTCACAGTGGCCAAAGACATGGAAACTACCAATGTGCCCTTGGATAGATGATTGGATAAGAAGAGGTGGGACACAGATACAATGGAATATTACTCGGTCATAAGAAAAGATGAAATACTGCATTTGAAATGACATGGACAGATCTTGAGATTATCATGCTAAGTGAAATAAGTCAGACAGAAAAAGTCAAGAAACATATAGTTTCACTCATATGTAGGATATAAAACTGAAAGCAACAAACAAACAAGACAAATAGATAAAAAAAAGCGTAGACAGAGATAACAGTTTAGTGGCTGCCAGAGGGTAATAGGGGGATGATAGAAGAGGGTAAAGGGGGTCAAAATATATGGTGATGGAAGGAGAACTGACTCTGGGTGGTAAACACACACAATACACTACATAGATGATATATTTTAGAATTGTATACTTGGAAGTTATATAATTTTTTAATCAATGCACTCCAATAAATTTAATAAATATAAAAGAAGATACTGAGTGTTTGGGAATTTTTAAAGAAATTCATAAATGATGGATATTCCCATAGAACGGCAGAAGGGTAGAGTGAAAGAGCCCAAATCTTGGAGTCAGCTGACCTGACTTTAAGCCTCAGATTCACTGTTTACTGAGACACTGGGAATGCTTTGCATGTCTTTGAATCTTGATTTCCTTCCTATGAAATGGCAATGTAAATAATTCACTGCCTTTTTACAATAATTACATGAAAAAAATAAAATAATCAGTGTAAACAACTGTGATTTCTGAAGACACTTTTTTGTTAAATGATTTGTTAAATATTCTACAAAATAAACATTTCTCTAAATAATATTCAATACTGCACTCCTGTATCTTTGAGAATATATTTCATTCTTATCTATTATATGTTTCACTTTTCTGCTGGGAATATTGGATTTCTTAAGGTTTGTTTTTGAATTTGAATCATAGCCTGGTAGCTGGCATTTATTGAGAGTACTGCATCCCTTGATTAGAATGAGTACTAGAGAGTGACAAGCAGAGAAAATCTATTTCTTATGCTGGATTTGAGTTCTGGCAATTTGGGGGCACCGATGGGTGATCTCTTAGTTCCTCTCAGAAAGTACCATTTATAATCCTTATCTGTTGAAGTGTTACAGGGATTAGTATTTGTAAAACATTTTTAAATCCTAGTTTAAAGCTATTTTATGAGTATCAAAAAATCATTGCACAAGCTTAATTTCCAATTTCACAGGAAAAGATATGCATGGGTTCTTTATTATTAAATAAATGTGCTGGATGATCCAGCTTAGTGTGATTGTAACAGCTTACTGGTTAATGTAAATTTCATTCTTATAATGTTTATTGATGGAGACTGTTATACTGCAAAGTGCACAAACAGAACTGGGATAATAAAGCTAGGATATGAACCACAGTGCTCTAGGCAGTGATCTGCAAAGTAATCTAAAATAATATCCATGAGAAATTACAAACAGAAGTCCCCCTTTCCTAAACCTTTAAAAGTGAAGTTGCCCAATATAACTAGTCTTTCTAGTATTGAGAATTGAATAAAATTTCAAATGTATACGCAATTTCAAATTGTACACTTGAAACCTCCATTCCCTGACATTCACACATATCATTAGTTCTCTGTTTCTGTATCACTAAATATGAATCATCTTGTGTAGAATACAGAAATCAAAAAAAGTATGTGGACTGAGAAGGAGGATGACATTTTAGATGTACTAAAAGGAGTGATTTTTATTTATGGAAACCAAAGCAGATTTAAAATAACTTATAAAGTTAAAAACTGTAGAAACATTAGATAAAAAAATTTAGTTATGAAGCACAGCAAGCTGTATTTAATCATCTCATATAATTGATGGTTGGAAATAAAAACTAAGTTTCAGTTGAGGATATTATGGAAGTAAGAGAGAAAACATTATGTAGAAATATATTCAGCTTTATATTGCAAAGGATTAAAATATAAAAATATACTGGAAGGCATAAAATGGAATACTGTAAAAGCAAGTCTCACACCCCATACCACAGTCCCTCAACCTCATTAAATATTTCGCATGATTTTGAATACATCATTGGTGATTAAAAATTAGAGTCCTTAACCATAACTGGATCATTAATTTCAAAAATGACCCCATCAAAAAGGATATATTCTCAGACAAGAACAAAGGTGAAACAACACCTCAGCAATGGTGAGGTGAATATAGTGAATGAATATTGAACTTAAAATCCATAGATTTCTACTTAGATTCATATTTTCCCATACATTATTGATCTTAGACCATCTCTTTAATTCTTCTGCTTCAGATGTTTAATAAGGAAAGTAAAAGTAATAATTTCTGTATTATCAAAATGGCAGGACTGCTGTGATAGGGCAATGAAATAACAGGTGAGAAATTCCTTTGAAACATTAACAAACACATTGTATATTATGTGCATGTTATATATAATATTAATATTATATATATATATTTCCATAGAATCTATATATCTATATATCTATATATCTATATCTATATCTATATCTATATCTATATCTATATCTATATCTATATCTATATCTATATCTATATATATTAGACCAGGCCATGTAGTATGTCATGCTGACAGCTCCTGAGAGAACCTTCGATTAAAAGAGAGCCCCATGTATTTTTCTTTCCTTTGTGGTAAGAGCATTTGACATAATATCTACCGTCTTAGCAAAATTTTAAGTATATAGTACATTACTATTACCACAAAAGAAAAAAATATTACAAACAAAAGCTTAGAGACACAGTCAACAGTTTAGTGGTTACCAGAGGAAAAGGGAGAGAGGGGTGTTGGAAGAAAAGAAAGGGGGTCAAATATATGGTTACGAAAGAGATTTGACTGCGGGTGGTGAACACACAATGCTATATACAGATGATGTACTCATAGTATAGAATTGTACACTTGAAACCTATACAATTTTATTAACTGATGTCACATCAATAAATTTAATTAAAAATAAAATTAATTAATTAGTTAAAAGAGGAGGAAACTTTTTGGAGGTGATGGATAAGTTTATGGCCTATATATGTGGTGATTCGTTTCATGGGTGCATGGTTATCTTTAAACTCATCAAGTTATATACATAATGTATGTGCAGCTTTCTGTATGTCAATCAGACCTCCAATAAAGTGGTTTAAAAGAAAAAGAGAGCCCCTTAAGGAAATGTATCGCCTACTGTACATGCCTGCAAATGGTGTACATATTATTGGGACTATAGTGGACAGTTGCATGAAGACAGCCAAACTGAAGGTTGGGCTCAATGATGATTTATATGAAATGAATACATTCCAATCCAAAGTATCATAGGAAATGGAAGAAGACGACAGATGGAATATCTATATATATCTTCCTCCACAGTGTATAAGTAAAAAAAAAAAAAAAACAACAAATTTGTTCAAATTTCAAAGACTGAGCCTATGTCTTTCTCATCATTTTATCTCCAAGTCCCAGCACAGAATTTGATCATACATAGGCTTTTAATAAGCATCAATTAAACCTTGAATAGTAGTTAAAATGTATCAATATGAATTTTCATCCTATCTAAGTCATCATTTCAATGCTTACTTGACTGACCCTTGTCTTTTCTCAAAGATAATATATTCCTTATTTAATCAACTACTGAATATCTTGTTTTGGAGAAATCTAGCAAAGAACTCTGAGTGAATGTTTCCATTTTGGGAAATGCATTCCAAATAGGTTTTAAACTACTTCAGGGAGGGCAGGGTCCTATTACTTTTTTGAAATAGACTATGTTTTAGAGAAGTTTTACATTTATAGTAAAATTGAGTGGAAAATACAGAGAGTTCTTATATAAACATTGTTCCTACACAATCACAGCCTACCGTACTATCAACATCCTGTACTAGAGTTGCATATATTTTGCAATTGATGAGCCTGCACTGACACATAATTTTCACCCAAAATCGATAGTTTACATTAAGGTTTACTCTTGGTGTTATACTAGTACATTCTGTGGGATTTGACAAAGTATAATGGCATGTATCCAGAACTATAATTTCATACAAAATATTTTCACTGCTATAAAAATCATCTATGCTCTGCATATTCAACCCTCCCTCCCCACTAACTCCTGTCAACTTCTGACATTTTTTTAACTATTTCCACGATGTTGTCTTTTCCAGAATTCCATATAGTTTGAATCATACAATATGTGGCCTTTTCAGATTGGCTTCATTCACTTATTAATATACACTTAAGTTTCCTCCACATCTTTTCAAGGCTGGACAGCTCATCTCTTTTTAGCATTGAATTATATTCAATTGTATGTATGCATCACAGTTTATTAACCCATTAATCCATTTACCTGGCGAAGGACATCTTGGTTACTCCCAAGCTTTGACAATTATGAAAAAAGCTACTATAAATATCCATGTGTATGTTTTTGTGTGAATGTAAGTTGTCACCTCCTCTGAGTAAATCTCAAGTATGTGATTTCTGAATTGGCTGATATAAGTATATTTAGTTGTGTAAGAAGTACCCAACCTGTCTTCTTTTAAAGAGGCTATACTTTTTACATTCCCATCAGAAACGAATGAGTGTTTCTCTTGCTCCACATCCTAACCAGCATTTGGTGGTGTCAGTATTTCAGATTTGGCCATTCTAATAGGCATGGAGTGGTATCTCATTGTTGTTTTAATTGACAATTCCTTAACAACATAGTATGTTGACCACTTTTTCATATGCTTATTTTTCCATCTGTGTATCATCTTTGGTAAGTTGTCTGTTCAGATTGTATACCCATGTTTAAATTGAGTTGTTTGTTTTCTTATTGTGGAGTTTTAAGAACTATTTGTATGTTTTGGATAACAGTCCTTTATCAGATAAGTCTTTTGCAAATATTCTCTCTCAGTCTGTGGCTTGTCTTCTCATTCTCTTAACAATGTCCTCAGCAGAGGTTTTCAATTATGCAGTTAAGTTCAACTTTTCTATTACTTTTTCATGATTTGTGCTTCTAAGAGCACATGTCCATTGACAAACTCTAGCTTACCTAGATTTTCTCCTGTGTTATCTTCTATGAGTTTTATAGGTTTAAATTTAACATTTAGGTCTATGATTCATTTTGAGTTAACCGTATAAAGTGGTAGGTCTGTGGATCTTTGTCTAGACTCACTTTTGTTTTGCACCATTTTGTTGAAAATCCTTTCTCCATGTATTGCCTTTGCTCTTTTATCAAAGATTAGTTGACTGTATTTGTGTGGTCTCTTTATAAGCTTTCTATTAAGTTCCATTGATCTATTTGTCTCTTCTCTTGTCAACACTATACTGTCTTGATTACTGTAGCTTTATAATATGTCTTGGAGTCAGTAGTGTCAGTCCATTGACTTTATTCTTCGATATTGAGTTGGCTATTGTTTTTCTTTGTTTTTCTTTTTCTTTTTGGCTCTCAATATAAAGCTATGAATTAGTTTGTTGATATCCAGAAATAGAACTTGCTGGGATTTTATTTTGATTGCACTGAATCTGTAGATCATATTGAGAAAACCTGACATCTTGACAATACTGAGTCTTCTTATCCTTATTTTTCCATTAAACAGTACTGTGATCTGGAATATGTAAGGTTAAAAAAAAATCATGTTTCTAACCATTTGCTTTAGTGATAAAATAAAAAAAGAAAACTTTTCCTGAGTTTTTATTATTTTTTTTAAATCCCCTTTCTATATATGCACCAACAAACACAAAAACATACAATTTGTTCATTTGGGTACCTGTATTAGTTTGCTACAGCTGTTACAACAAAGCAATACAACTTAATGGTTAAAGCAACAGAAATGTATTGTCTCACAATTACAAAGGCTAGAAGTCTGAAATCAAGTTGTTGGTAGAACTATGAATGCTGGTGAGGAAGGAAGGATCTGTTCCATCCCTCTCTCCTAGCTTCTGGTGCTTTGCTGGCAGTATTTGACACACCTTAGCTTACAGAAGCATCATCTCATCTGTGCCTTCATCTTGTAGTTTTCTACCTGTGGGTGTGTGTCTGTTTCCAAATGTCCCCTTTTTATAAGGATACTAGTCATATTGGACTAAGGGGCCAAATGTCCTTCTTGTAACTTCCATTGGCTGTGACCCCATTTCTAAATAAGATCACATTCAGAGGTACTAGGGTTTTGGACTTCAACATATGCATTTGTGGGGACCACAATTCAACCTGTAACAATAGTTATATTCCCCAATACACTGAAAATATAAAAAAAGGACTGCTGCTTTAACCTGATACTTTGTATATTATACTACAGCCCATTCTCATCCTGGCAGATTGAATTCAGATTCCTTTAATCTCTTATAATAAAAAAAATAATCTAAAAACCATGGTATAAATTCTTTATAATGGTAGTACTCTAAATTAATTTTACTGATGGTCTTGTATGTGGGGAAACAAAATTCAGTAGTTCATACTCCATCTCCTCTTCACGTGTTGGACTGTTGGCAAATGAGCCTAGAGAAAATAATTTAATGTCAGAGCTAGAGAGACTTAAAAAATCACATAGTTCTATCTTTTATCTTACAGATGACAAAAAAGAGATTCATTGTTACTAAAGACATGCTAAGGTTACACAAGACACCATTTCAAACAGGACTAAGATTCAGACGTGTGGCACGTGGTCAGTGCAGTCTACACTGGGCATCTTCACAGTGTTGCAATCCAGTGCTGGTGTGCTGGAAGCAGACTGTAGTGGATTACAAAAGCTGGATGTTAGTGTCACTGACAGACTCCATGTTCAGTGATATCACATTGATAGTTACCATGGAAATCAACCAACACCATGAATCAGGGCGCTACCCTCTTCAGAGATGATTGTTGAACATTTATCATCATTCCAATGTCAGAATCTTTGGTTTACAGGAGGGGGTTACAGGAGCATGAATTCTTTCAAATGAATACTTTCAAATATTTTTCCATAATGTTTTCAAATATTTTTTCAAATATTTACCATAAGGCAAAACTACATGAAAATGTGGTAACATATTCTAGAAAACAAAGGTCACAGATGAACAACTCTTAAATTATTATACATGTACACTAGAATTGAATGATTATGTAAAATGATGGTGGATAGTGTGAACCAGGTTTATCACTGTTGGTGTGGTAAGTTGCAGACAAACAAGGGGAGAAGGCTAGAATTCACATGTTTTGAGATTAAATATATTAGTATGAACTCATATTGAGCTTAATAAAGATACAGATGGATACATATAGAAATATATAGATGTGGGTATGTATATATAGGGTAGTATGCACACATATATTTCCTTGTTTTGCCAGGTGAAAGCATCTTACACTGCCAGAAAATAAGG
Organism: Rhinolophus ferrumequinum; assembly: GCF_004115265.2. Taxonomy (NCBI): domain Eukaryota; kingdom Metazoa; phylum Chordata; class Mammalia; order Chiroptera; family Rhinolophidae; genus Rhinolophus; species Rhinolophus ferrumequinum. The sequence goes on along the minus strand of NC_046299.1, from coordinate 35,985,025 downwards.
AAGTGCTGAGGGGGTGGGGAATAGGAAGATGAGAATGTGGAAAAGCCACATAACAGCAATCTGAAAAAGGTCCTAAAGGCCAGACTAGATCATTTTGAGTATAAATAAATAAACAAACAAACAAACAAACAAACTATTTGATTATAACCTCAAATATAAAATAAGTATCAATGGGTCTATACTGATATAAATAAATGATTGGATAAATTTAAAAAAAAAAATGGACAGGAGAAAACTATTCTGAACAGAATAATTCCAAATAATTTATGTAGAAATTTGTCCTTCAAGAAGATGGAGAATGACTTCCCTGTCCTTATACAGGTTACGAATAGTGACTACTTTCCAAAGAGTACAGCATGGTGAGTGATAGAGGGAATAACTTCATAGTGGACAAATATGACAAATCTATAGTGGGTGATCAAGGTCAATATCAACTGGTAAGTCATGTTGTTTTTACCTTATATATGATATGATGAGAATGGCACTTTACTTCTGTAGTCGTTCTATCCAAAACCATAAACCCAATCTAATCATGAGGAAAACTTCGACAAATCCAGATTGAGGGACATTGTACAAAATATCTGAGCAATATTTCTCAAAACTACTAACGATACCAAAACAAAAAAAAAAAGATTTAGAAATTGTCACAACCAAAAGAAGCCTATGGAGACATGACAAATAAATGTCATATGGTATTCTGGATGGAATACGATAAAGTAAAAAGGACATTAGATAAAAAAGTAGGAAAGTCTGAATAGACTATATAATTTAGTTAAAAATAATGTGTCACTGTTGATTCATTAGTACGAATGCAAGGTGTTACTAATTTAAAATATAATAATAATAATATGGTAAACTTTGTGGGATATATGGGACTGTGTACTATCTTTATAACTTCTCTATAAATCTAAAACTATTCTAAAATTTAAAAAGCTTATTAAAGCATTAATAAAAATGGATAGACTGGGTTGAATGGATTGCAGCAGTTACTACTGCTGCTGGGGCAGCCGCAACTTGTTACCTAGCTTACAAAATGTTTTATGTGAAAGATCATTGCAACAAATCTATGGTGAACCTTCACATCCAGAAAGACAACCCCAAGCTCATACATGATTTTGACATAGAGGATTTTGGAGAAAAAGCTGTGTACTGACATTGATGGAGGTCCAAAAATCTCCTCGTTCTATGATGGAGCTCACACAAAACACAACGAAGGAACTGGAGACAGCGTGGGATCTCTGATTATTAAGAAAAGAAACTTAAATGGACAGTTTTAGTGCTGCAAACCAACTTGTCACGGTTACCTGGTTGTTTAATTAGGATGACTACCACTTCTGTCTAATTCACCTTTTCTTGGTTCTAGATGTGGTATATTGCAAACTACAGTCTTCATATTCATGACATTTGCCGAAGTTGAACCATTGTGGGGCACATTTGTTTAAACAACAAAAAAAAGGAAAATGTGGAACCAACTTCATGGCCTGTGGGTTATTCTGTTCTTGTAAGGATCCATTTCTTTGCCTTCAATGTAATTACATTTGAATTTAGTTGTACACTGAAGTTAACATATTAAATTATTCTCAAAATCACATAAAAATATGGAATAGAATTATGTTCTAGGGAAATATGAGAATGATTTATTATTTCTAATTGCTAATAAAGATCCAATCCATTTATTTTTTAAATTGAACTGGAAGTATCAAACCACAATAGCATTTGTATTTTATTATATATATATATATATATATATATATATATATATATATATATATAAAGAAAATGTAACAATTTTACTTTTAACTGCTGATTACTAGTAATTAAAATCTTAGAAATTATTTAAACTTGTAATGATGCCAACTTAAATGTAGGACAAGATACGCATGGTTTTTCAAAACATTTTCTGCGTTTCTGGAGCAAATATATTTTGAATAACCTGGTATAGATAATAGACTCCATGACTTCAGAATCATTGGAATGTTTCCTATTCTGATAATACTTTTCAGGAAGGCAATTTTTGTATTCCTGGTACAAAAGAAGCCCCATATTACTCAAATCCTAAAATTAGCGTTTCCCCTTTAACTATGCTTAAATATGATCAAGTTAATGATACTCTTCCATTTCATATTTTGCATAGCAATGAATGGTGTGATTTACAGTCTGCCCCTTTTTTAAGCAGTACTTTATTCCATGTGTCTAATGCACATTAATATGCGATAAAAGAAGTTACATTAGCAATAATTTACAATACCCCATTTTGTGGATGAGAGAAATATACCAGTTTAGGATATTCAGGCCACTTGACTAGTAAATACTCAGAGCTAAGACTCTGAACCCAGTTCTCAAATCTCAAATACCTTTGTGAAAACCTTCTTCCCCAGCACCTCCTCTTTCCCCCATTTACATTGTGATGCTTTGAAAACCTGAAGTACAACATCTGCCTCTTTGGCTCTGTTATGAGCATTTAAAATATGTAACAGATGTCTTAATGTTTGATATGTTCATACAAATAATGAAATAAACAATAATAAGACTCTATGAAGTGAATGGAATAATAAAAGTTGAAGCTGAGTTCTTCTGGAGTCTGATCAAGATAGCTTTAAAGTTCCCCTGAACTTGACTAAATGTTAGACGGGCTGTTTCCAGACTCAGGACCCTGACCTCCCTTTTCTTAGAACATTTACTTTAGAAAACTTGTGATTGTAATTCATTCTTTGCCCTTTGAGATATAACTCTTTTAAAAAAGACTCTTGCCTCTATTACAACCTAGGCCTGTCTTTCTCAAAGACTTAGGAGCCATCCTTTGAAAAGTAGTCATCAAGAAAGATAGAGTCCCTATTTCCAATTTTCTGTGGAAAGGTAGCAGCCTAATTTTAGCAGGTTCCTTGTAAAAACTACCTCCTTTCAGGAACAAAAAAGTTTACTTTTACTTTGCCGTAAGGCCACTTACCAAACACAGAAGGTCTACAACCTCTCCTTCACCCAGCTTTTAAAAACCTTACAGCCATTTGATTTAGTGGAGTCGAGTTCAGACTCAGAGCTGTCCTCTCTACATATTGCAATAGCATAGAATAAAGTTTACCTTGCCTGTTTAAACTTGTTCAGTGCAATTTTCACTTTGGCAAGTCCAATCTCAAGTCCTAATTCTAGATTAATAAATGTTTTCTTAGGTAAGCCCAAATATGGTCTTAAAATCAAATGGGATTTGTGCTAATATAGAAGGATTCTGTCAATATTAATCAGCATAGGATGACCTTTGAATGCTGCTTTTGCTTTGTTTTGATCAAATTGACATTGAAATTCACTTCTCCCTCTGGTCACATAAGTGATTTTCCCTACACTTTAATGAAAGTGTGATTCTGTTTCCTAGTCTCTATCACCAGAGTGCCTTTCCTTTGTTTTTTGCCTAGGCAAAGCTTTAATTGTATTTAAGCTTTGCCATCAGTAAGAAGTCATTGTTTTCCTCTTCCACTGGAATCTGATAAAGAAGGCTCAGAAGATGAATTTTTTTTTGTATTCCATTGTCATTGTGTACCCCATTCTTTATCAAGGTTAAAAGACAAAAAACAAAAACAACAACAACAAAAAAAAAAACTGAAAATGATACCAATAAAGTAATCACCAGTAGATATAAAGTCCTACATAACAGCAGAGTTTTGACTGGCTGTCTGCTTTGTCATCCTGGGCAAGGTTTAACTTTGTACCTACACAAAGCCTGAAAATAGAATATGATCAACTGTCATGAAAAAAATTATGATATAGGACATTTGCATTATTTTAACTAAAATTATTAATCAAGAACAAAAAATATTTTTTTTTTTCTTTTGGATTCATACTTCTGTTAAACAGTTTACAGACAGGCTTCAGTGTGCCACTAAACCAAAAGCAACATTTTTTTGTTTTTGTTTTTTTAGTGGCATGTGCTTAAAAGATGGGTTCTAACATAGTGAACAAGTTTGTCCCAAAGGCCTGTGAACTTTCCTCTTTAGGTTATGTCTGAGATGATTGTTTTTATAAGGTCAACATGGAAACTCCTGAATAAAAAAAAAAAAAAAATCCTGACAGTTTTCTGATCATTATATTCCATTTTCACACTCAGTTGTATGTGGGCAGGAATTCCAGTTCAAAGTAAATATTTGAGGAAGTATATTTTCCACACCTTACATGCAGACAAAAATTGGATTTGCTGTTTCTGAGACATACTCTTAGAAACTTTTATGCCCACCTTTTCTTTCTTAATTACCTGCAAGGGATTTTCTAACTTTATGTTATAGGCACATTCAGTCTTCTAATGTGACAAATGCAGGCAGAAACTGTTTCTCTACAGTTATTTGTAGATATTTTCTATTTTCTTTTCTTCTCTTCCATTTTCTTTCAGTGTCTCTTTGGGCTTCTCCAGTTCCTTCGTTTTTCATTTTTTTGCAAGGGAGATGTGCATTCTTTGTGATTGTTCTTTCTTCCCTGCATGTGCCTTTTCTTTATAAAATCATTTGAACTAATTCAAGGCTACCTCTTACAATGTCTATGGGATATTTTTTTCAGAACAAAAATTTAGAATTTGGCTTTCTTTAGGGGCCAAGCAGGTTACAAATGAGTGAAACAGTCTTAATTTAAGATAAATGGCATCTTTTTTTGCATATTAAATTTTTAAAAACTCTTTATTTGAAACAAAACAAAAAGAGAGTGTGCTTACCAATCCTCCCTGAAATATGCAGCCTCTGAGTCTTGATTTTATTTTCCTACTTGGGATAGAAATTTTGTTATAGAGAAATAATTGCCTATTATAAAAAGAGTTGTTTAAGTAAAATGATAAATGACAACTGATTTGGCATTATTCCTGGGGAGTTAATAAGGAATGTTGAAGAATCTTTTGAACTGAAATACCCGTTGCACTTTCTCAAGAGGGCAGTCTTTACTCACATTAAGCATCCTTTTGCTTCTTGGGAATATAGGCCTAGTGATACCAAACTGTCTTGCTATTTTAAGAAAGATAAGAAATATGACTTTAAAAAAAAAAGTAATTCAGATGTTAAAAATCCCTCCTCCATTTATTTTAAAACACATTGAAGGCCAAGCAAAATACGTATTTTCATCATATATAGGCCTTGGGGCAACAATTTTCCTCCTTTGGTGTTGAAAATAATTATACGACACAAGTCATCATACCATCACTTCCATAGGCAGTTCAACTGTGTTCAACAAACAAGAGTATAATATAGTAGTCAGTACAATTATTGAGTTCTCGATTCACCAATTTCTACAATTCTCCATCCCACAACTCATCAATACTCAAGTCTGTGTATGATGAGATCATTTGAAAGGACTACTTGGGAAAATATTGCTCAAAGCAAAAATGTAAGTGAAAATAGTTCTTTGCAAACTGTTGTATTGCCTCTTGTTAATTTGCACTGCCATATCACAGGGTTTTTTCCTGGCATGAACATATACTAGATAATGTGCAAAATCATGGGTTTTCCAAAGTAATTTAAACACTAATATGAAATTAGTGAATTTAACCAGATGACATGATTTTTTCTAGGTTATTTTTTGCAAAAATTTTGTACTGAGAACATAATTGTTTCCAAACAAAAGTAAATGGTTTTATTTTTGCCTGATGTTTATATATTTTAGATAACTTATTGACTTGTAATATATATCAAAAGAAGAAACAATTGTATTTGTACATCTTGATTGTATACCCATGTAATCAGAAGCCAGATTACCAGAAGCACAAAATCCTTTAGTCACTTTTCTCCACCATCGGTCACTACTCTTGACTTTTAACTCTATTTTGCTGCTTTTGAATGGTATACAAATGGAATCATACCATAATCATTTTGAATCATTTGAATGATGTAAATGGAGTCACTACTTACTTGTGTACAGCTCCATTTATTCAACATTATGCTTGTGTGTTTCATCCAAGTTGTCGGTTGTAGCTGTAATTTGTTCATTCTTATTGCTGTAATAGCATTCAGTTCTGTAAACAGGGGACCATCTATGCATTTTAATGTCTATAGTCATTTGTTTAGTTCCAGTTTCATGCGATTACAAACGGTACTGCTATGGACATTATTTACATGTCTTTTGGTAAATATAAGTATGCATTTCTCTTGGACATAAACCTAGGAGTAGAACTGCATTCATGGGTAATGCATTAGCTGTTCATTTCTGGTAGATCTGCCACACAGTTTGGTGTTATTGTTATGCAATTTATACTTCTCACCAGAAATTTATGAGAATTCCAGTTTCTCCATGCACTATCGATACCTAGCATTTCCCATCTTTTTCATGTGAGCCATTCTGCTGTGTTTGTAGTCATATCAAATTATATTTTTAGTTGGCATTTTTCTGATCACTGATGAAATTGGGAACCTTTATATATGTTTATTAGCCATTTGGATATCTTTTGTAAAGTGTCCATTTGGATATCTTTTGTAAAGTGTCCAAGTTTTTTACTATTTCTTCTATTGGCTACATGTATTTTTGAATTCTATGCAATGATTCCTTTTTCTCTATAATTAAAGTTATATTATTTAATTTGATAACTTAAAACATAAAAATTTATTAGATTAGTAAAAATGGCCTACTCTTTTTCTCCCATAAAACTGAGTAGAAAATATTGAAATGTATCTTTCCTTAAATATTACAATTCTCTGAATGTATTTACTGCCTGGGACCTCTAGAAGCAAATTTATCAAAAAGAGAAAACAAAAATTAGAATATAATAAAATTATGTTTATACTTTCAGTTGTTATTCAGAGAAATATTTAAATGGCAGTTTATAAGGTACTTTTTCAGGGATCAGTGTTACAGTAGTCCACAAATTGTTGTCCACGCTATAAGCAGACTACTTAAACCAATTCAATTACCATAAGATTTAATATGTTTACATAAACATCAAAGAAAACTCACCATACACTCCTCAAAACTGGCCCTTAACAGTATCATATAATAAAAACAGAATCTAGAATTAAATGAACCAGTGTCTCCTCCAGTGTGAAATTTCCTTTATTTTTATCATTTGAGTATCCTATAGTTCTAAGCAATTTGTTTCTTGACAGAGAGAGAGTAGAGATAAGGTTAGAGAGGTATTAGCTAGAGGACTGCATTGATTTCCTATGAACAAATTGCTTGTGATGGCTTGTGATGATGAATTATGCTCTGTGCAGAGAAGAGGCCTCCATTTCCACTACTTTTTTCTTGAACTGGTTAAGTCTCTGTTGCTTCAGAGTCCCTGCACTGATTACTGATGTCTTTTAACCTGTCTCTGGCTCAAAACTCAAGCTGTATATGAGAAAAAACAATGCATTCATAGTGGGGGAAAAAAAGCAAAGAGTGAATTCAAGCTGCTCTTTTCTTTGTCATACCTCAGAGCAAGGTTAGTCATAGGCTTTCTGAGTCATTAAAAGCAATTAGTTTTGCCATAGCAACTAGCTACCTTGAAGACTGTATTTAAAAGAGAAACCGTGCAGCACCATATATATATATATTTTTAAAGGGATTCATGATGCTAGCTGTAGTTTATTGAGTGTTTTTATGATTAGTGGGTGTTGGAATTGGTCAAATTAATTAATTAATTTTCTTCTGCCTATCTTGATCTTCTTTTTCTATCCAGGCAAAGACCCCAAATAGAGAACTCCATTAAGAGAATATCATTGTCATGTTTCCCAATTACATAGAGCCCAATAAGAAACGATGAGACATTTTCTCTTAGCCCTTAGTAAAAGTGAGTTCTGCTTCCCCTGAACAAATTTTATGTACTTATTTTAGTTTTTGTTTTCACACTGTGGATCTTATAAATCAATGTGCTTTTCTCTTTTCTAGGGCAGTAAGGAAACACAAAGCCTAATTTTCACCTAATGTTGACAAGGTACAGGATCTCCTGACATATACCTTGGAGGCTAAATTTTATTACTAGCTTTATCTAATATCCCCATCAATATTTTCTTTGTTTCTCTCACACCTCACCTACAAATACTTTTTTTATATATATCTCATTTTCTTTTTGTTTTCAAAAACTCGCAAAATAATTGTTAAAATAAGGGAGAAGTTAAAAGTAAACATATAAATATATTGCACTCTCCCGCCTTTTAAAAATAAAGCAATCAATAAAAATATGTTATTCAAGTCATTTCAAATCCTATCTGGAAGAGTTTTAAATGATTCATTAACTGTCATATGAACTTCATTTATACAAAAACATGGATAACTGTGGCAAACACAGAAGTGATTTAACAGAAGTTGATGTAACCCAGGAAAAGCAGTTTTCCATATTTGTGAATAATGGTCTCTTTGAGGTGTAGATTGAGTCTTAATATAAGGCAGTGAGTACCAAGTGAAAAGACTACCGCAGAATTAGATTATTTTTCATATGTTCTAGCTAAACATAGTCTAATGTACGACTATTCAATAATTTAATGCAGCACTGTCCAGTAGAAATACAATGGGAACCACAGATATAATTTTAAATTTTCTAGTAGCCACATTAAAACAAGTAAATAGAAACAGGCAACATTATTTTAATAATATTTTATCTGCAACAACCTAGTCCAAAATATTATCATTTCAACATATAAATAAAGTGAAAAAAATATTGAGGTACTTTATATTCTTTCTCTATTTCTATTTTTTTCCTTTCAGTTCTATCAATTTTTATTTATTTATTTTTAGGACATTATTTCATACAAAAGCATTTAAGATTGATATATTTTCTGGGTGAATTAACCTCTTAATTAATAAGTTTTGCCTCTCTTAATTCCTAATGATAATCCTAATTCTAAAATCTACTTTGTGTTATATTAATACAGCTAATCCATCTTTCTTTGGAATAGTGTTAGCATGGGACACCTTTTTCTAAACTATTATTTTTTAATTGTCTAAGTCTTTATATTTAAAGTAGGTGCCGTTTACACAGCATATAATTATCTTATTTAAATATTTCTGACTTATTATCAGGGTATTCAATCATTTATATTAATAAAATTACTGATATGGTTGGATTTAAATCTATAATTTGCTAGCTATCTTCTCTTTTCCCCATCGATTCTTTGTTCCCGTCATCCTTTGTTGCCTAATTTTCAACAGAGCATTTGTTATGATTCCAATTACTCTCCACTATTGGCTTAATAGTTAACTGTCACACATTTCACTTGTATATTTTACCTGTTATAAACCCCATGATACATTGCTATCATATTTGCTTTAGACCAAAAGTCAGCATTTTATTTATTTATTTATGTTTCTCAAATGGACTAGATAAGAAGTATTTTAGGCTTTGTGAGTCACATGTGATATTTGTTGCATATACGTCTCAACTTCTGTTTTTTGTTTTTACAATCTTTTAAAAATGCACAAAACATTCTTAGCTTGTAGGTCCATGAGTTTCATTTGCCAGTGGGCTGTAGCACTGAACAGTGCTTTAGACAGTGAATTATTTTTTTAAATAATTAAAAATCAGATTTTTTGTTGTTGTTGTTTTGTTTTTTTACATTCACCTTAATTGTTTACCCTTTCTGAACCCATAATTTAGTTGTGTAGACCCTCTATCTCACTTATTTTTCCTCTGGTCTTTTGTTATTTTTTCTTCTAGTAACTTTGGACTTAAGTTTATTCTTCTTTTTCCAGTTGCTTGAGGTATAAAGGTAGATTGTGTATTTCAGATATTTCTTTTTTCTTAATATAGGTGTTTATCCCTAAAAATCTCTCTTAGAATAGCTTTTATTGTGTCCTAGGTGTTTTGGTATGTTGGGTGTCCCTTTTTATTTGTCTTGAGACTTACTTTATTTCTCCTTTGACTCGTTGATTGTTCAGAGGCATGGTGTTAAATCTCCATATAGCGTGAATTTTTCACATTTCTTCCTGTAATTCATTTCTAGTCTCATACAAATGTAATTTGAAAAGTTGCTTGATATGATTTTAGTCTTTTTAAATATATTAAGGCCTGTTTTGTGGCCTAACATATGATCCATCCTGATGAATGTTTCATTCTGTGCACTTGAGAAGAAAGTGTATTCTGTTGTTTTTGGATGAAATGCTCTGTACTTCTGCTTAGATCCATCTAATCTAGTACATAGTTTAAGTCCAATGCTGCATTATCGATTCTCTGTCCAGATAATCTATCCATTATTGAAAGTGAAGTACTGATGTCCCCTGCTATTATTGTGTTGCTGTCTATTTCTCCCTAAGGTCTGTTAATATTTACTTTATATATTTAATTGCTCCTATATATTGGATGCATAAATATTTGTGAATGTTATATTCTCTTGATGAATTAACCCCTTTTTCATTATATAATGACCTTCTTTGTCTCTTGTTACAGTCTTTGGCTTAATGTCTGTGTTTTTCTGATATAAGTATAGCTATTCATACTTGTCATTTACATTGCATGGAATATCTATTTCCATCCCTTCACTTTTAGTCTATTGTGTCCTGAAAACTGAAGTGAGTCTCTTGTAGGCAGAATATATTATAGTTGGGTTTTATTTTATTTATTTATTTATTTATTTGTTTGTTTGTTTGTTTGTTTATTTATTTATTATCTCCATTCAGCCACTCTATGTCTTTTAATTGGATAATTTAGTCCATTTATATTTAAAGTAATTATTGATAGGTATGGACTTAATATTGTCATTTTATGTATTGTTTTCTTGTTGTTTTGTCATTTCTTTATTCCTTTGTTCCTCTCTAGCTCTCTTCCTTTGTGATTTGATGATTTTCAGTAGTGATATACTTTGGTTCCTTTGTTTTTATCTTTTGTGTATCTACTGTAACTTTTGCTTTGCGGTTACATGAGGTAAAAACATCATTCTTTAACTTACATTAAAATCTTGATTTTCCAAATTCTTAACTCTGTCTCTTTACTAAATTTCCCATAAACTCATTTTATCTTACTTCAAAGGTAGTAAATTAATGTCTTTTGATCCTTTCCTTCATTTCACAAATATATATTAAAAGACTTCTATGTACCAGGGACATTTTTTTAGGTAAGTCTTACCTATCATGAAACATACATGTGAGTGGGAAAATAGATGATAAACACATAAGTATAAAATTAAGTAATAAAATCTTATGATGATTTCCCTATGAAGAAAAACTAAGTCAAGTTAAAGTGATGGAGAATGTAATATAAGGTATAGGATATCAGCTAACACAGAATTTAAACTCAATATTTCATTCTTTCTCTTTTATCTATATTTACTAACACATTTAGTTATTTTAAATGACTTAATTTTTTAGTGTTTAGAACTCTATATTGTGCATCATCTTTGTTCGTCTTTAGCCTGAGCTTATTTCTCTATGCTGTGGTTTTCATCTAAAGAAAAGGAAAGTAAGTATTAAGAGGAGTTCAATGAAATAACTTTTCTTAAGTCTACTATGTACTGGTCACTATAAAAAAGGCTGTACTTACCTGAAGGTATTCTTCAAAATAGCCACACTGTAGGGTCATTATGGATGCTAACTAAGGTACTGTGTATTCATAGGATACAAACTATATTGTTCCTTTTTTGAAGGTTCCAAAAAAGCATACAATTAAAAATGGAAGAACTGGAACTTTCCTTAAAGTATATCTAAATCCAAAGATGCCCTGTATACTATACAACATTCTGGTTATTTTTTTTCTTCCCTTCTAATTATCTAAAACTATGAGATAATAAGGTTTATTTTCTTCTTTATTTGTTCTTTATTTCTTTTTAAAAATAATCACAAATCTGTTGCCTACCATGTGTGCTAGAAAGTATAAAGAAATATAATGAAATAAACAGACAGTCAAAATATTTAGAAGCAACGTAAAAGATTCTGTTCTTGGCATGAGGAGGTTTGGATCGCTCTTATAATAGGAACAGCTTTAATAGTGGAATTTTTTTTTTTTCTATTGCTTGCAACACACCCGGAGGCTGCTAACCAGTGAGTATTTCAACAAACCATAATCAATAAACATTATCCAAGTTGTTTATTTTCACTTATGAGGTAACTATAAACCTATCTAAGCTATTTCTTTATTCTCCAAAAAGAAAAATGTGTTGTAAATTTATAGCTATGAGAGAACACAAGACAAGAAGCAATAAATTAAGATTTTTTTTTCAAAATGATATTACTTTCTCTACAATATAGAAGAATAATTTAATGTAATCTTTCATTGTATTTTTGTTTTATTTTAGGGTTTTTTCTTTTAATAAAACCCTGACAGAGTACTCTTCATTGTGTTAGTTTAAAATGTCAGCAAAATAATTAATTTAAATAAGCATTTACTAAACATCTATACTCTTGGTTTTCCATCTCATAAGAGGAATTTTGATAGCACCACTCAATGATACATTCAAAACACTTAACCACATGCTTTCCACATCTGCTATGTAACCATTCTAATCAAATGCACTGGGTCATTATAGCATCTTTGCTACTGTTTGTGCCTAACCAGCAATGTGTTTAGCGACACACACACACACACACACACACACACACACACAATCACATATACTTTTCAAAACAACAACAATAATAAAAAGGCAAGTGTCCTCCTACCCCACATCAAAAAGGAGAGTATGGTAAGTAAGGAATGTGGACTTTGAGTCAGATTGGCCTGGGTACTGATTATAGCCTTATAATTAATTAGGCTTTGGCATTACAAGTACATGTTTCCCCTTTAGGTTTCTTTCATAAACTACGGGAAATAATAGCTACTTTGAAGAATAGCTCCCAGCATAAATGATGAAATTTATATGAAATCATCAATCTTGGTAATCTAGGTGATCATTAAATATTGTATTCTTATTCCTGTTTTTAATATTTAAAAAAAAATAACATATTGTTGAAATCTTAAGCTTAGATAATTATATTTTATAGTCACCATTACTTAAATTTTAACTTTTACAAACTTCTGTGCTTTATTTGCATATGTCATTTATTGATCTTCCCAAATTCAGTCCAGCATTCTAGATCCTCCCAGTCCAGTCCCAACCACATCTCACTATTATTATACATATGGAATTCTCACTCCAGATAACATTTTCTAATAGTGATTAGGACCAGGTATGAGATTTTCATGTGTATAGGATGTCTGGTCATTCATTTCTGATTTAGTAATTTATGTCTTCTCTCTTATTTTCTTATTTCCTATTCTCTATTGATTTCCTGTTTCAATATCATTGATATCTACTCTAAATTTTGTTATTTCTTTACTTATGCTTAATTTGGACTTACTTTGCTCTTCTTTATCTATTTTCATAAAGTAGAAACTTATATTAGTTTCTTTAGATTTTTCTTTTCTTCTAATATATGCATTCAGTTCTATAAATTTCCCTTTTAGTAGTTTTCCCTGCATCATACAAATTTTGATAAGTTGTGTTTTTATTTTTATTTGGTCCAAAATATTGTTTAATTTCTCTTGACATTTTTTCATTGACACATGTGTTATATAAAAGCATGTTATTTAATCTCCATGTATTTGGGATTTTCCTATTATCTGTTATTGATCACTGGTTTAATTCCATTGTGGTCTAAGACCACACATTTTATGGTTTCGATTAAAAAAAAATAAAGTGTGTTTTATGGCTCATAGAATGTGTTCTATCTTGGTAATTGTTCCATGTGAGTTTGAGATAATGGTGTGTGTGTGTGTGTGTGTGTGTGTGTGTGTGTGTGTGTGTATGTGTGTACCTAGTGGGATATATTGTTGCTATTATTTTTTTTAACAATTTTAACAAACTGTGTTTTCTGTTAGATATATTAAGAATAAGAAAAATAAAAGTGTTTATTTTAACCTAACTTATTCCTTCTGCAATGCTTTTCCTTTCTTTAAATGGATCTAAGTTTCTTAACTATATTATTTTTCTTTCCCTCTAAAACACTTATTTTAACATTCCTTGCAAAGAAGTTCTACTGTTAACGAATTCCTTTTATTTGTGTTTATCTGAGAAAGTATGCATTCTTTGCATTTGAAGGTCAGTTTCTCAGGGTACAGAATTCTAGGTTGATTATTTTTTTCTCTTAACATTTAAAAATTTTAATCGACTCTCTTCTTGCTTGTATTGTTTCTGAGGGGAAGTCAAATGAAATTATTAACTTTGCTCCTCTATAGGTAAGGTGTTTTTCACCTGTGGCTTCTTTCAGAATTTTATTATTTATTTATTTATCTATTTATTTACTTTTGATTTTCTATAGTTTGAAAATGGCATCCCTAGGTAGAGTGTATTGTTTTTGCACTTATCCTGATTGGTATTTTCTGTGCTGCTCTATCTATGATTTGGTATCTGACATTAATTTGAAAATTCTCAGTCGTTATTATTTCAGATATATAGTTTTCTCCCTCTTTCTTCATCTAGTATTCCCATTTTGTATATGTTACATTTTTTGTAGTTGTCCCAAAGTCTTTGCATATTTTGTTTCATATTATTTTTTTCAGTCCTCATTCTCTTTACTTTGTGGTTTTGAGTATTCTGTTGATATATCTTCAAGCTCTGAGATTTTCTTTTATCCCCTCAGCTATGTGCAATCTACTAACAAGGCTTTCAAAGTTGTTATTTATTTCTGTTACAGTGTTTTTTTTTTTTGTTTTGGTGTGTGTGTGTGTGTGTGTGTGTGTGTGTGTGTGTGTGTTTGTTTCTAATATTTCCTTTTGGTTCCTTTTAAGAATTTCCATCTCTCTGCTTTCCCTGGCCATTTGTTCTTGCATACTGTTTACTTCATCCTTTAGAACTTTTAGCATATTAATCATCGTTATGAATCTGCAGTCTAATAATTCCAACATCCCTGTCAGTCTGGTTCTGATATTGCTCTGTCTCTTCAAATTGTGTCTTTTTGCTTTTTGGTATGCCTTGTAGTTTTTTCTTGATAGCTGGGCATGATGTACTGTGTAAATGAAACTGTTGCAAATAGGCCTTTTATAATGTGGTTGTGAGGTGGGGGTATGACTAGGTATAATTCTTTTAGTGAGCCCATACCTCAGGACTGTGAACTTCATGTATTTCTCAGTTATTCTCCCCTCTTTGCTGAGACAGGATAAGCAGAGTAGGCTGCCGTTGGGTATTTCCCTTCCCCCAAGTCAGTTAGGCTCCTATTAACTGGTTTCTCTGAGAGCAGGCCTTGTTAAGAGAAACACAGTGTTTAGTGTGTTTCAAAATTGTTCCTTTCCCATTCTCTGCCAGAAGCTTGGGGGGATTTTTGTCGGAAAATGACTATGGGAAACTAGTCAAACTCCTGGAGTTAAATATCACAATATTATGGGGGTCCCATATGACTGGATCCCCCTGGAGATTTTAACTCTCACAGTTGTTCGCAATGAGCCTCCAGCAATTTATCAATAAATATTCAGATTTTCCTACCCTAGCTTTGTTTTCTACAGAGGTTTCATCTCTGGAGTCTCTTCTTAGGTAAGTTGTTACTTCATGTGTTCACCTGTTTCTCCAATCTTGAGGGCAGTGGTTTGCCCTGTATCATCCCCTCTCTTATGAATCTAAGAAGAGTTGTTGATTTTTGAGTCTGTGTCTGTTCATTCTTTTTACTTGTTGTTAGAAAGGAGTGGTGATTTCCAAGTTCCATACATGTGGAACCAGAAATACTGAGTGTTATTTTTTAAATGTAAATCTGTCAATGTCACTCCTTGGGTAAAAGACCTTGATAATTTATTAAATTTTTAATGTAGACCTCAGGAAACTGCTTGCTTGTAACTTGCCTATTTTCCTACTCAATAATATTAATGTGTTTCACTATCTCTAATAATCTTTGCTGAATATCAGTTTCTCAAATTTGCCATGGTCCTTCCCTCCTCAGGGCCTGAACACATATTGCTTAGTTGTGCAAATAATATGTTGTAAAGGGTAGAAGTATGCACATATTTTTTTATAGTGCATTTATTATAATTGTCAGCTAGTAGTGTCTAACAATTTTTTTATTAAAAATATTTTCTCATTATTTTAAATGTTTCAAATATAGGCTTCAGGCTTATAAATAGCTTCCAAAAATGATGATTTAACAATAAGTTTTTTTTTTCACATATGCTAATTAATATGCTATAAGCAAGAAGGTAAAGCCAGGGAAATATTAGGTAAACAGAAAACAAAAGTACTTTTAAGTGTGAATATTCTCTCCTGGAAATACTCTTTCACTCCCACCTCAATAGCTTCAATGACTTCCATTCACCCTTTGACTATCAACTCAACTATATGATATCAGTGAACCAATGTTTTCAACTGCACATGATAGTGACTCAATTAATAGTGCTTTACACAATAAGATATCCAAAAAAATGTCACAAACTAGAAATATAAAAATAGACAATCTGTGACTGATGCAGGAGATAAACAATATACTCAAATCCAGGATCTTTCTTTTGATTCTGCTGTCCCTAGTATGGTGTGTGCACGTGTGTGTGTGTGTGTGTGTGTGTGTGTGTGTATGTGTGTTTGTGTGTGTAACTCATGGATATAAAGTAGCTGTTGTAGCCCCAGGAATCACAATCACATCTGTGTTCCAGACGATTGAAAGAATGGGTTGTGTTAGTCTAACTTCTGCTTCATTCTAGAATTCTGCCATTCTTCATTCAGTTCATTAACTAGAATTATCAGCTAGACATTCAAGTCTAGTTTCAATGGAATCTAACCTCAAAAGAAGTTTTAATAGTAGAAATAAAGGAGAAAATGGGTTGAAAATGATGTCAGCCAGTTAGTAGTGTCTGACACCATTACTTTTTATGGAAACTTACTTAACATTTCTAACTACGCCAGACTGCTATGATATGCTGTGATAGCAACAGGTCACTATCCTTGGAGCATGTGATACAACAATAATCAGCTTTATTTGAATGCTATTTTATTAATATCTGTCCCTCATTAAATTGCAGTCTTGGGAGGACAGAAATATGAGATATTTTTCCGGTTACTATTTTAACCTCTGTTTTTTATATACATTAATAACTTTATTTAGTTATTTAATGCATAGTATGTGCTTAAAACAACATATTGAATGAAGAGATTAATTTAGTGAATATCTGCTTCTCTTTCTCACATTACATTTTTTTCTCATTTTTATCATCACATAATATATTCTGTTTTATATTGTTTATTGAGTCACCTAAATTAGTCTTGTATATTCAATCTACTGTAAGACACTTAAAAGTAAAGCTTTTCTAATATTTTTTGGCTCTCCTATAACACCTTCTATCTTTCTTAGAATAAGTTAATTAACATGAAAAATCTATATTCTATTTTAAACCATCATTTTTGAAAGACATTAAGTGAGTTTGAACCTTAAATTTGAAATGCTTAGAATAATAAGAAAAACTATATTGAAATACAGCAAAAATTATGGTGAGTGCACTATAGCAAGCATGTGCAAGACTTTACCTATTACATCATGTTGTTTGGATTATTTTTGCAACATGTAACTTCAATAAATGATCACTTAATTCAATCATACAAGAAACATCTATAGTGATGGAAAATATAAATCACTAGTGTGAATGTTTATGTCCAAGAATCAGCAACAATTGATGATTAAATATAGATTTTTACTTTAAACTAGAATGTAAGTAACAGAAGAAAATCAAACAACTGCTGAGGTAATCATACACCACATTTGGAAGTGAATGGACTAGTTACAGGAAAGTAATAAAAAAAATTTGTCTGCTTTCCAATGTACTAAGTGGAAAACTTCCACATGCATATTTAATCCATCTATTACAAAAAATTAAAGAATAAATAGGGTAGAAGATAATCCAAACTCAACATTTGTATATTGAACAGACCAGGTGCAAAACGATCAAAGAAACAGTCAAACTTAAATTCATAGTGAAGGGAGGTAAAGATAATGACTGACTTAGTCATTCAACAATGGTTTATCAATTATCTACTAGTATATTTGGTCTTGGCCATACAAAGGAAAATCGGAATATCTATCATTCCAACCATAATAAAAAGCTCACATTTTTGAAGAAGGGATTTTAAAAACATTCCAAAAGCAGTCATGATTTAGAGAAAAATATATTAAGTTTCAAACACTCTGTATTTCTTTCCCCTTTTCCTCTTTTTTTTTTTTTTAATTTTGTTGTTGTTATTATTCGTTCATTGCTAACCATGGGTAAGCATTGACTATGGTAACCCATATGTGTGGGGTATGATATTTTTTTGATTCATGGCTATATTTTAACATATATATATGTATATATAATTATATAGTTATATACATCATATTTCTAGCAAATAAACATTTTTCTTAACATGATATTTATATTATTTTGTAATGTATGATTTTCTACTTTTCAACTCTATATAAACTTTGTTAGAAGAGGAAGATATTTTAAATTATTTTATTGTTCCGTAAGATAAAAAAAAAAAATTATCTCTACAAAGTATATGTTCAGTAATTTTCTGGTAATTTGATTATGTATTCATAAATGTCTCCAGAAAGAAGTTAGGTAACTTTAAAAGACTTTTTTTATTTCTCCATATTTTTGTAAACTTCAGCCATTCAATATTAGTAACAAACATTGTGACACATTAAACAAATGATCTTGGCACCCTAAAATCTTAAAATCTGAGATGGAAATTCTCTAAGCTGGAGAGGATCTTACCATTGTCTTCCTCTCTACATTTTAAGCAAAAATCAAATGTCTAAATTTTATAATCACTTCCCCTAGGAAATTAAAGAATATTCTCTTTTTATTTCAAGTGCCGCAATATTAATTTTACTGATATTTTATTAACAAGACTCTTTTTTTTGATGGGGGAAGAGGAGAAGTGTCTATTGACTAAGGTGAATGTGAGAGAGATGAATTCACACAAGGAAATAATGTATTTTCACAATTCACATAGTTAGCAGGAGATGAATTAGACATATTGCCAATAAACATTTTTTTAACACTCTTTTTTAAATAAAAACTTAAATATTTATGTTTAGGTATTTAGGGATAATAATGACAGAAACCCTCTGTTGGTTAAAATCAAAAGTCTGTGTCTGCAATCTTGTCAGTGTCTTGTGGGCAGAGTTTCTTTGGGCGTAATTATTAGTATTCTACTTGGACAGGGGAGGAGCTGCTGATCACTGTGAGCCAGATGGAGTTCACCAATGTAGAATTGCATCTCAGATTATCCCTTTCAATATGCATAAAAATTTTAAATTGATTCAGCAGTATATAATTAGAATTGGCATTTTATTTTAATGATGAACTATTTAGCAAATATTTTGTTGTTGGAATGTCTAATATGTGCAAAGTAGCATGCTTAGTACTAAAAACAAAAGTCATAAACAGAGCCATTTCAAAATGGAGTTGAAGCTGCCATTCTAGAGGAGCTGACTTGCATGTCTCGTTCCTTGAACCTTGGGAATGTTTGATTTGGACAAAATAAACTTTGGACCAGCCCAATCCAACATTATCTTCCATACAACAATTTGTAATGCTAAAAAGAAAGCAAATATCCTTGGCCACAAAACATGATTATTGCAAACATTCTTTAAAATCAGTAACAGCCACGCATAGCTAAAGAATAACTTTAGCTTGTTAGTTTTCTAGGACTGAAATTCTATGATTTCTAATAAACACTTGTTGCCTTTCACTTTGGCTTTTTCTTTTTAAGGTTACCACTAAGCTGAAGAACTAATCTGAGAAAATGAATACGATATGTTGTCTAACATTAACGGTTTATAATCAAATGGGGGCATTTAGGCTGAAATGCACGAAATTTGCTTATAGAGGACAAATGTTTGGTGCTATAATAAAAGATGTAGGCACAGTGTTAACGGAATGGTAAATTTTTTGCCTCAGGTAGTCAAGGTGACTTAAATGGAGAAGGTGACCTTTGAAGTGGGTTCACAAAGATTGGCAGGCTACTTCCACGTGGAGAAAATGAAGATGAACAGTTTTTGGTAGCAAGAAACTTCATGTCAAAAAATGAAAAGGTATGGAATTAAATGGTGTATTAGAGAAATATAGGATTGTACCATATGTAAGATATAAGATAAGAGATGACGAAGAAAAACAATGGCAGGTTAGGTACGGAGAGATTGTGAAGGACAGTGAGCACCAGCTTAAATCCTGTGTGTTTTATTTCAGGAAGTTTGAAAGCAGTGTGAACAGAAGAATGACATTTTGTCTGAATTGAGCTATATAATCTTATCTGATTATTGTTTGAGACTGCTCAGATGAGAGTTGCTGAGAGCAAAGCTAAGAAGTTAGATATGAGGAGGAATTTTATTTGAAAATGAATACGCAAAGTGTTCTTGACCTATAATGAAATGGATTGGCAGAACTGTTTTCTCTTAAATCAGAGTAGCATTAAAGTTAAATGACTGTTCTGCTTTCATATAATCTATCTTGCTTAAAAAGCACTTTTTGTACTCTTCTCTTTCAAGTATATGCACACTGACAGAAAAGTTATCCCCCCAGTAATGATAGTAGAGAACCAAATTGCACTATTATTTGATCCTGCTGCCTGATTTGCATCGGTTCTCTCAGTACCAAGGAATACAATGTATGCTATCTTTTTCCTGGGGAGGTTCTCATTGTGATTAGAGTGGGTGACTGATATGAACTCTATACTACTTAATTTTGTGATTATACTTGGTCATATCTAACTCACTGTACTTGCTTCTGTCATTTTGTGAATTGCTTCAACATGAAAAACTCATATCTAATTCAATCTTATTGATGTCTAAAGTGCTTGTAGCGTTAAAAAAAAAAGCAACATGAAGAGAATACGAATTATTGAAAGTAATCTGCAGCAAGGCAGCTAATCTTAGAATAGTGGGCAGTCCTGTTGAATACCTTAGAAAAATAACATTATTGAAAACATTTATAGTAGTTTTATTGAATGGTTACTTCACTTGAGTATTTAAAAACAGAGAGGCGATAATGATAAGCAACATTTATTTACAACTAAAGATGTTTAGACACTATGTTAAATATTGTACATGAATATATTTTAACACTCAGAACTTCATGAGCTAGATGTAATTAATATACCCAGTTTACAGTTTCAGAAATTAAAGCATATAGAGGTTTAATTATTGTTAAAATCAGAAAGCTGATAAATGGAACCTCAGCTAAAACAAAATCTGTCCAATGATGACCCCTGGATTCCTAATCATTTTCTTACAGGTCATTTCCTAGTAGTGTTAAAGAATCTTTGTACAAGATCCTAAGCTAGCAGATGCTTCACATTGTATTAATTTTACACAGGTCTCAGGACCTGCCAATCTCTATAACTGCTAGCTGTTACTCTACATTTTTTGGGATACACAGTAACAAACGGACTCTGAAACATTGACATTTACCTGAATTATTTAAGGTACACAAGATATCAATGATGGTGACAACGGTGTGTTAATAAAGTTAATATATATTGAACACTTAATGCATATTAGACCCTGTTATAAATTTCAATTTCTGAATTTCAATTTCAATTTCTGAATCTGAATTTAGACATCTATTATTATTACTTAAATATATCTATTACTCATTAGTATTATTTCGGTGGTCTTTGATTTCTGAGTCTTCTAATAACTTATGTATCTTAGGTTAATAGTACAATTATAATTGTAATTGTATATTGTTGCTATTGAGAGAAAAAATTCAGCCTTAGAAAAGTTCAAATGGACTGCATGCTTCCATTTGGAACAGAAAAGTTAGGGAAAATATAACATTATTTTCTTCAATGAACTAGTGAAAGAGAAATTTATTTAGGAGTACTAGATATTGGCCAAAAGAAAAAAGACTGGGAAACCAGTCCCTCAGGTAGAGGAAGAAAGACAGCATTAAATGAAAGGTCAGTTAAGATAAAAACATCTGTTTTGGGGTTTAT
The DNA here is from genome assembly GCF_004115265.2 of Rhinolophus ferrumequinum. Classification (NCBI taxonomy): domain Eukaryota; kingdom Metazoa; phylum Chordata; class Mammalia; order Chiroptera; family Rhinolophidae; genus Rhinolophus; species Rhinolophus ferrumequinum. The sequence continues at coordinate 35,963,234 of NC_046299.1, read as the reverse complement.
CCAGAACTGTTAGTATTCTTCTCCAATCACCATAGATACCATTTTTTTCTGGCTCCCATTGCTTCTTGAAGTGAAAACTGCTCATCGTTACTGAAGTGGCCCACAGTCCTTTTAGAGTTATTCATTCTCATTTGTTATCATCACATTTTACTGGAAGTCCTACTCTTGAGTTTAGTGGTAACTTCAAAAACGAGATGTTAGGGAAAATTCTTCACTGTTACTATTTAGCTAGTGGAGTTGCTTGGGAAAGGGGGATGTTCCTTCTGCCAGAACGGGAAAATTGTAACCTCAACATTAAAAGTTACATGTATTAAATCACTATGATATGAAAAACTTTTAGATACTTTTTCTCAAAGTATTTCATTACATTCTGAAAACAAACCCATAACGTATTTGCAAGCTGTTTTATCTATTTATATATAATTTGACCAAGGTCTCATAGCTCGTTTGGAATAGAGATGACCTTCAACTTTAAACACAGTGAGAGGTTAGAAAAAAAATTGTAGAATGTCTGTGGAGCTTATTTACCAAATGCAAAAAATTTTGTTGTTGTGGTTGTTGTTTTATAAAACTTGGCATTCCATGTTATTTAATATTTTGAAATTTTAACGCATAGTAGATCCTCTAAAAAAGGGATAAATAATATCAATGACAGGGAGAACCTGTCTTGTCTAACAGCTAGATGACTTTTGCTTTTTTCCCAAAGAAGTGAAGAGACCAGTTATGTAATTTGTAAATGGTACAAATTCCTTTAAGGTTACTGTCCTTCTTTTCAAATCTCTTCTATTAGCAAGCTGATGATAATCTTTGCTACTTCAGGACAGCCAAAAATGAAGTGATTACAAAATAAAACAGAATAAAAACAAACAAAATCATGAAGCAACTAGACTATTTTCTTTGCTTCTGAATCGATTGATAGGTTACATATTTCCAATTGATATCCTATAAATTCATAAAATAAACACACTTTCTGTTTGTGGTTCAGAAGTATTGCTCTGGAAGCACTCCTTCACCAGATATACATTTTGCAAATATAATCTACATTTATGACTTGCATTTTACTTCACAGTGTATTTATAACAACATTTTTTTTTGTTTTTAGTTTTAATGAAGTGCAAAGTATAGATATTTTTCTCGTGATTTTTTTCATTCTGCCTAAGAAAACATCTACTACTCCAATTAGGAAAAGCATTCTTTCTCTTTTGATAACAATATTATATTTTTAGCTCCTACATTTAGATCTATGATCCATTTCTAGGCTTTACATAAAATGAAATCAAGTTTCAATGTTTTTCAAATGATCTGCAGCCATTTGTTATTTGTTTTTCACTGAATTATCATGGAAATTTGTAAAAAAAAAAATCAAGTGACAATATATACCTAGGTTTATTTTTATTTCTGGACTCTACTTTCTGTTCCACTGTTCTGTATGTCAAAACCAAACCATCTAAGTTACTGTAGCTTTTTCGAAAATCTTAAAATCAGACTACATTTGGCTATATACCTTTTCAAAATGGTTTTTGGCTAGTTTAGTTCCTTGGCATATATATAAATTTTAGATTTATCTTGTAAATGTCTACAATAACAGACTTCTTGGATTTCAAATAGATTGGATTGACTTTACACATCATTTGATAGAATTGACTTAACACTGAGTCTTCACATCTATAAATGTAGTACCGTGTTTCCCCAAAAATAAGACCTAGCCGGACCATCAGCTCTAATGCGTCTTTTGGAGTAAAAATTAATAAGACCCAGTCTTATTTTAACATAATATAAGACAAGGAATAATATATAACATAATATAACATAATATAATACCGGATATAATATAATACCAAGTCTTATATTAATTTTTGCTCCAAAAGATGCATTAGAGCTGATGGTCCAGCTAGATATTATTTTGGGGGAAACACGGTATGTCTTTGCATATAGGTCTTTTAAAATTTCACTCAGAAAGATTTTGTACTTTTTAGTTTACCATGAGTGTATATATCTTGTCAAATTTATCCTGGAATGTATAATATGTTTGATATTTTAAAAGATATTTTAAGAGAGGCAGATCCAAGATGGCAGCATAGGAAGACCCTGAACTCACCTCCCACAGACACACTGAATATACACCTACCTACATATAGAGCAATTCCTCCTGAAGAAGAACTGAAAGCTAACTGAACAGCGGACTGTACAACAAACCATACAGGGGCCATAGAGAGAAGAATAGGAGAGACAGAAATACAGTGACCATGGGAAGACCACCCTGTGGACCTGCAGTAAAGAGGGATATCACCGAAGGAAGGGCTGAACTCAGACACACCTGCCTTGAGGCACAGTGCAAAACCAGCAGTGTAAAGGGAACCTAGACTATAAATGGAGGAAATCCATTTTCTAACCCTAAAATGTTTGCCAGATGTATAGGGAACTGCTGTAACTATCTCATGAGCACCATTTTTGCATTCTCCTTTCATTTGGTTAGAGTGGGTAAGAGCTTATCCAAGCAACCGAGCCTGCAAGGCCACCTCCGCGTGCCCCAGATCCCGGGCCCATACCAGCTCCAGTTCCAGGGAGCAGTCCTGAGAAGGTGGCCCCTGAGCTGCATGCCCCACTACACCTTGGTAACAAAAATATCATAAAATATATACCCAGTGAAAGACGGAAATATGGTAGTACCTTCACTACACTCTAAGGCAGGTTTTTATAGGATTACATAAAATGAAAACTGATCCTTTTGAAAAAGTGATATACAAATAATGTAAAGAACCAATAGAGAAAGCCATTGGGAAAATAGTATAAGTCAGTTAAATGAGTTTTTTCCAAGGATGATCTTCAAACTTAGGAGAAGTGATATTTGATAATTTGAGGTAGAAGAAAGAGGTGCAGCAATTTAACAAAAATGTGTCATTTATGCAGCATATAAAATTTCCCCAAAGAAATAAGCATATCAACTGAAATTATTAAGCAATAAGGAAGTCATAATTCACAAATATACTGCAAAAAGTCTAATAATAATTACAATCTGTGAATAGGGTTATAAATAACAGCCACACATTATTAAAATAAAATTTATATCAAAATTTCTACTTGGCACTTGACAACATAAGTAATATTTCTCTCCCCATCACAATCATCACAATTACTCTTTGAGGATCCTCAAAACAAGCTGAGTTATATTGAACTTGGCATTAAAGATATGCTTACTGTAACGATAATCTGCAGAATCCCCTATCTGGGTTCATGATCTTGAGCATCAGCTGGTGACTCTGCAATGATACATAGCACTAATAAATAAAGTGACTTCTCTGCTCCACAGTGCTCTCTTGATATGTGACACACGGCGATATAGTATTAAAGAATCATTGTACCAATGATATATTAAAATAGAACACAAGAGAGTCATTTACTTGGTAAAATATTGCACCTTCACAGGTTCCTGGAGATTTAAGAATACATTTCCAAAGCCAGGCCTTGGGCCTATTTGGAGAATAAAATCTTTTTTTTTTTCCCTAATAATTTTAAGTTGGCAATATCTGCCTATGACAGCTGTAAGCTCAGGCAATCCAAACTTATAAATAATTCATTTTGCTTGTATTGTGCATATATATGAAAACTTAGTTAACTTTAGGAGGAAAGACACTTACAGTAAAAGGGACACACAATGAACAAAATGAAGTGTGATTATGGTCTAAGAGATTTATGAAAGCACCGTATGTGAGCACAAGAAAAATAGTCTCCAGAAGAGTACAGAACCACCATGAGGGAGAAATGAATAGTGGAGGCTTTTAACTTTAAAATAAGTTTGAAACTTCTCGGCTCAAAGCCTGTGGATTTAATCTCACACATTTATTTTGATGGTGAAACTAAGAAAGCAGAAAACAAAGGAGGACAAGATGAGTCATTTTGTATGCTTAGCAAAATATGAGATACGTAGAAGTTGTGAATTCTGTCCTGGCTTCTCTACACTTGCTCAGATATAACCTTTTTACAAAAGCTGGATTATCCTATGCCAAGATAACCAATTATTGTAATCAGCTCAGCCAAACAATGAATGCTGTGAATAAAACTGAAGCTTATCAGAGTCACTGTGTATAAAGCTGTAGATGGTGTCCCTTATGGAAATGCCTGGACAATGTGTTAGGATTGTGTTGACAGTGGCGGCAGAAAGGCTTTGAAATCCAAGCCATATTCTGTTTTAAAAGTCCTTGGCTTCAGGGTCCAGCTGAGAGGAAGGGGTCCATTTCTCTAGGTTTTCTAGATGAGGATGACTTTTGGGTTTCATTTTTCCTAGGAGTATCTTTTTTTATAATTTTAACAAAAGTATCCTAACTCCCTGTGGGATCCCTGAAGTTTGTGGGAAAGTGAAAAACATATTGGTTAATTGATACTCTATCGGTAAAAAAGCGAAAACAAAACAAACAAAACAAAACAAAAAAAACATTTAATAGCGCTAAGTAGAATCAGTCGATCTGGTTTAACCTCCCTTTTTTTCAGGTGTCACATTGATCATTAACCCTACGGAACTCAGAAAAGAATTGGTGACTCCAGGCCATAACCTTAAAAGTTGTCTATATCGTTCCACATAGGTGTTATACTTCTCATCTTGCTTCCTTCTAATTTCTATGACACCAGCCTTTCTGGTCTCTATCTAAGCTGGCTCATTTCTCTGAATTCAGCTTTACACTTGGCATTTGTTTTATAAGTCACGGTCCCCAGGTGATCTGGTTAATGATCCTGAGTCATAGCCACATTTAAACTTTGCAGCATTGCTTCTTGCCTTGGTAGAATGAAGGATGGTATCCAAAACATTTAAAATTTTAATAGACAGATATGTATATGTCAAAATGGCACAGAATATAAAGCTGAAACTTGGGGCCTAGAGGCTCCCTGTTTCCCTATGAGCCTTGAATTGACGGATCATGTAGAGAATATGGGGAGGTTTTAGAAGGACCTTGATGGACTGGAAGAAGCAGCATTTTTTTTTTTTTAAACCAGGATCATGAAAACATTTAAATATTTTATCAAATACTACAATGTTGCAGTGCATATAGGCAGGGTATCAGCCAATACAAAACTGTCTTAATTCTTCTATATAAAATTCTCATTCTATTTATAGTTTAGTCCCATTTCTTTTATTCCAGATTCTTTATTATCATCATTCCTCCATTTTCTTAATTGGTAAAATCTCAATTCATTTTATAACTAAAAATCATGCGTAAAAATATTTCTTTACATATCTATAATATCTTAAATTTGGCTTGAATTAATTTAATTCGGATTTCTGTTTATATAATATAGAACTACCTCATATACCTTCTTACCACCCCAGGAGTTTGATCTAGTAATCATATATTCTTTCTTTTATATTTATAACCTTTCCCTCTACATTTATTTTTCTCTTCTGTCTAAAAACAAAAACAACATCCATCCTAAAAAATTCCTTTAACTCTGTCAAGATGCAGAAAGGTGTTGAACAGATTTGTAACATGAGCCATAGTTTGCTGAACATGTAAAGCAATTGTAATTGTTGCAGAAAAGCGGCGAGGACCGAGAGACTCAAGCGGCTCGCAGAGATCAGGGAGAACACAGCTTTATTACGCCGGTGGGCTCAGCGGGATTCGGGAATCTTCCCAAAGACTGAGCACTTACTGGGGTCGGGCGCTTTGTTTTACAGGGTTAGGCGTCCGGGTTGGGGGGCAAATCTGGCCTGGGTGCCCGAGAGGTCCATCCCTAACAGCTGTGATCGCTCAACACTGTTTTGACGGGAAAGCTTCTAACCGCTGTGTTTGCGGGGAAACTGCTCTGATAAGGTATCGGAGGAGGAGGGGGACAGAAAGTTCCTAACGGCTGTGCTCGCGGGGAAAAAACCGTTCCAACATAATAACATGAAATTGAAGGTAGATAGATAAATTAGAAAACTAGAATAACCACCCATATGACAAGAAATAAGAGCTGATCATTATATTTACTAAAACTTTTTCTCTAAACCAGGTCATCAGCAAACTATGACCTGTAGGCCAAATTTGGTTCTCTGACTGTTTTTACTAATAAAAGATTTACTAGAACAAAACCACAAGTGGGCTGTTATGCTTCAAGGACCAAGTTAAGGAGTTGTGACATAGAATGCATGAAAATTCTAAAAAATTCACAACCTGGCCTGTTGGAGGAAGTTTGCCATACACTGGTTTTAAGTTTCTCCCTATGACTTTTGATACTGTCTACATCTATCAGTTTCGTACATCCAATCATGAACTCTACTCTGCGGTACAGACTTTGACACAAAACTGTATATTTTTTAATTCCTCTTAGGTGTTGCCATGCAGCAGCCTACCCGCCTGTCTCCTTGTACCTGCCCCTAAAGAAAGGAGAGTCTGTGAGACAGATCCTTTCAGGGACATTGCTTCACCTTTGTACTTGCACCTTATGTCTCCCTGTTTGGCCCCAGAAAGATGGCTGTTCAGCCAATGATGAGTAGGATTCCTCATGGGGGGGGGACTTAAGCCAGGCACAGTCGAATGGGGACCAACATGAGAACCCACGGGGTTCATAGAGGTGGGCACAGCCCCCACCTTCCCCTAGCTAAAGAAATCCTCTGCCTCTGTGGCTGCATTCCTTCCCACAACCTGCAAGGGAAGAGATTCAATGGTGTGCTCTCCATCTATTCATATGCATAAAGGTTTTATCCCTTGGGGAAATATATACATCCTGAGACTTATGGTTCAGCTACCTGCAGGCAAGGGTGATTGGCTTGAATCAGTTTCCTATTATGATATGTGGGATTCACAGATCTTGAGATTGACAAGCTTTGTCTCCTTTTCTTCCCCACGTAAGTAATGAAAACCATGCGGTAGGCCTGATTTGGGGCTCAGTCCTTGAGGCTGGAGTCCCTTGGCCCTGCTTACACTCTATTATGAGCTACTATCTTTTCTTAACCCTGCACCGCCCTCCTCACTCCCCACAACTCTCGTCCGTGAGACGTGACACTTAGGTATCATGTAAATATTTCAAACCTAATATATCCAAATGAAAATCTTTATCCTAATGTCTCTTCTTTACCATCTAAAGTCTAAAGTTTGTTTCCACCATAATAGTCTTACACCTTTAAGAAAAAAAATAGCATGTAAATGCAGTGTACTCTGCTTGGAACATTCTTTCACTATGATCAAGACTCAGCTCAGACATTACTTTCTCCACGAACCTACCTGAGCTTCTGCACTAGCATGAAAGACTTCCTTTTGAATTTTCTCTTTGCTTTTTTGATAGTCTTCATTTTCATTGATTTCATATTATTATTTTTTCTTTTCTACTGTTTTCGTTCTTACTAAACTGTGAGGCCCAGGAATAAAATAACATTTTAATATATACATCCATCCCACTATAATTGGTGACACTTAGTAAATATATGTTGAATATATATTTAAGCATTGCTCATAAATACGCTAGTTTTTAAAATATGCATTATGTAATGAGTACATATTTTCCTCTGAAATTCATATGTTGAAGCCCTAATACCCAATGTGATAGTACTTGGATGTAGGGCCTTTGCGAGATGATTAGGAGGGTACATTAGGAGGGTACTACCCTCATGATAAGATTAGTGCCCTTATAAGAATAAGAAAAGCTAAAGTTCTCCTTTTTTACTATGTGAACATATTAAGGCCATGTTCGATGTGAACAAGAAAAGGCCATGCGAGCACACAGCAAGAAAGCAGTCACCTGCCAGCCAGCAAGGGGGCTTTCACCAGAACCCAACCATGCTGACATACTGATCTCAGACTTCTAGCCACTAGAAGTGTGAGAAAATAAATGCCTGTTGTTTAAGCCACAGAGTTGATGGTATTTTGTTATGGTGGCCTAGGCAGAATAAGACAGCACGTAACCCAATAACTATTTTCTGTTTGTTTGTTTCTTTTTCCCCACTATTGTTATTTAAAGGGTTATATTTATATTAGATAAAGAGTATTTTAAGTGAAAATGATGATCATCTATGTTTACAGTTAAATACACTCTTGGGCAGTCTAAGCATTAGTGACATGAAGACACAGGTGGGTTTTTTTGGTGGTAAATTATCCATATTTAAGCAAATTATCTAGGGGGAAGTTTTACAGTCCCTTAACTGATATCCATACTACTTTATGCAGTTATAACAAGTGTTCTTCATATCTCAACATAATGAAGGTCATGTGTGACAAGCCCACAGTTAATATCATACTCAATAGGCAAAAGCTAAAAGAATTCTCCTTGAGATCAGGAGCAAAACAAGAATATCTACTTTCACCACTTTTATTCAGCATAGTACTGGAAGTCCTAGCCATAGCAATCAGAAAAGAAAAAGAAATAAAAGACATCCAAATGGGAATGGAAGAAGTCAATCTGTCATTATTTGCAGATGACATGATACTATATATAGAGAGAACACTAAAAATTCCACACACACAAAACAAAATTAGAACTCATAAATGAAGTTAGTAAAGTAGAGTGATACAAAATAAATATTCTGAAATCAGTTACATTTTTATACACCAATAACAAACTATTAGAAGGAGAAATTTAAAAAAAATCACACTTACAATTGAACCTATATCTATATATATGAATATATATATATTCATATATATAAACATATATATATAACATATATATATATAACATATATATATATATGTTTATATACATGAATAAATTTAACCAAGGAAGTAAAAGATCTGTACTCAGAAAATTATAAGACATTGTAGAGAGAAATTAAAGAAGATACAAATTAATGAAAACGTTTACCATGTTCGTGGGTAGAAAGAATTAATATAGTTAAAGTATCCATATTACCCAAAGCAATATATAGATTCAATGCAATCCCTATTAAAATACCAATGACATTTTTTATAGAACTAAAACAAATAATCCTGAAATTTATATGAAACCATAAAATACCCCAAAGAGTTACGGCGATGCTGAAAAAGAAGAACAAAGCTGGAGGTATCAAACTACCTGATATCAAAATATACTAAAAGGCTATAGTAATCAAAACAGCATGATATTGGCATAAAAACAGACACACAGATCAATGGAACAGAATAGAAAGCCCAGAAATAAATTCATGCTTACATGGTCATTTAATCTATGACAAAGGAAGTAAGAATATACACTGGGGTAAGATAGTCTATTCAATAAATGGTGTGGGGAAAACTGTACAGATACATGTACAAAAAAAAATGAAACTGGATCACCTTCATACACCATATACAATAATAAACTAAAAATAGATTAAAGACTTAAATGTGAGACCTGAAACCATAAAACTCCTAGAAGAAAATATAGGAAGCAAACTCTCAGATATAACCTGCAGGAATATTTTTACTGATATATCTCCTCAGGAAAGGGAAACAAAAAAAAAAGTAAACAAATAAACAAATGGGACTACATCAAACTAAAAATTTTTTACAAAGCAAAGGAAACCATCAACAAAATGAAAAGATATCCTACAGATGGGAGAAGATATTTGGCAATAATATATCTGATAAGAGGTTAATATCCAAAATGTATAAAAAAAACTCATACAATTCAATACCAAAAAAACAAATAATCCAATTAAAAAATGGATGGAGGACCTGAAAAGACATTTCTCCGACGAGGACATACAAATGGTGAACAGACATGAAAAGATGTTCAACATCACTAATCATCAGAGAAATAAAAATAAAAACCACAGTGAGATATCACCTCACACCTGTGAAAATGGCTGTCATCAATATGTCATAAATATTTTTGTATTTATTTTCTTTCTGGTACTATTAGTAGTTTTATTTTCATAGTTAATAAAAAGTTATCACCCTCATTGATCATAAAATAAAAGCTCAGATAAAATAGAAATTTTCTCATGTAACATGATATTTAACAATCTGTAGTATTTTTAAATCATATTTGCATGACTAAGGAGATTATTCAACTACAGAGTGCATAGCCATAAAAATTTCAAAGTGGAAAACATGTGTTTGAATAAATAGCCATGTTAGTTTTGCCCCACAAATTGCAATCCCACATTTGCAACGCACGCTGTGTAATATCAAAACTAATATTTTAAGTGATTAAGTTCATAATTATTTTATTATTAAATCATATGTGAATATAACTACCCAGACAAATAAAGAAAATAAACAATGCAATAACATTTAAATTCTGAAAGTAAAAATTCCCTGCCCTATTCATCATATGAGAGAATAGGCAATAAATTCAAAAGCAAATTCTCTATGATACACCTCATTACAATGTTATAAAATCACAATTGAGTAAAAGTTTCTATCTGGAATAGTTAGAATATATTATCACATATCTTGCTGATATCTGCACAAAACCTTACTATACGTGCAAGTAATTGTTTTTTTTTATTCTTTGCTCTTAATGCATTCAGCTCTGATATTACATCCATCACCAAGTAAACACCTGTGCTATGCAACTTTGTGCTGATTCATTGTGAAATTTTCCAAAAGGATACATTAATGGTTTATGGATTATCCACAGTGTTCCCATTAAAATTAATGGGAATTACATGGCTAATTCCCTAAATGCCAGAATGAAAATTGCGCCATACTGTTCAAAAGCCCTTAAAAGTTCACATTTCTTACCTGGTGTGTCAAATGCTGATAAATAGATTGTGCCACCTGCTTTGATCACACATTCATCTAAGTGGGAAAGAAAAAAAAAGAACACAATAAAATTTCACTTACTATATAGAGATACAAACCATTTTATAGGTTGGAAACATATAAGTAACAGTTACAAAGTTATTGGCTGGGATAAATCGATATTTTGAAATTAATTTTATTATGAGAAAATTCTTAAAGAAAATTTAATTCTAAGCAACAAATAGGTCATACTACCTTTAGACCATATGCTTCATGAACATGGGGGAGATATGAATTTTACCATAAAAGAAATGTTTGGCTTCATTACCAGCAATGATAGACAAATATTTGCTCTATTGATCACTGAGACCCATTTTCTCATCTTCTTACACTTAACCTAGTTCTTGCTTTTGCAATTTTAGAATACAAACACATTTATATTGAGAATTGAGAAAAAGGATAACAAGCCTTACATTTTACAATTTTGCTATATGGGACCAATTTTCATAAAAAGATAAATAAAAAGAAAAATAAAACAACATGGCTTTTCGTGTATTATTGAATTTATAATTTCTGAAGGCATGTCTCTTTTCTCCCCCAACCCCCATCTACATTGGGTGGATGATGTAACATTAGTGGTGCTTTTTCTTATCATTTTGTAAAAATTGAGGTACATTTTATATAAAGTAAAATAAATAGATGTTAAATGTACAATTACACAATTGTAGACAAATGTATACTTCCATGTAGCTCATATCTTTTCTAAGGAAAAATATTTTTATCAACTCAGAAAATCCTTTCTTGTCCCTTCTCAGCCAATGCATGACCTCCATCCAAGTAAACACTATTCCTGTTTCTTTAAACATAGATTTCACATACATTTTGCATTGTACATTGTGTATTCCTTTATGATCTGTATTCTATTAGTATTTTTGAGTAGTATTCAATGGATGAGTATACTAAAATTTATTTATCAATTCTATTGATACCTTCTTTTAACTTTTTGACTATTATAAATAAATCTACCATAAATATTATTTTACAAATCCTTTTATGGACCTATGTAATCACTTCTGAGGGGTAAATAACTAGGAATAGAATTGCTGGGTCACAAGAGAGGTGCAGTGATTAACTTTACAATAACGCCCATCCATTTTCCAAAGTGGTGTTACCACTTCACACTCTCAACAGAAAGTTATAAGAGTGCAAATTGATTCTTATTCTAATCATTATTTGTCAAGGTTTTTTTCATTATAGTGATTCTAATAGGTGGAATGTCATATCACCTGGTCTCTTTTATTTGCACACCCCAGGTGACTAATTATGGTAAGTACCTTTACCCATAGCTTATAGACCATTTGATGTCTTCTTTTGTTAAGGGAAGTGAAATCCCCTAACTTCTATGCAAGACTTTTGCCAAGTTTTAAATTTGGGATGTAATTTAGAAACATTTTGGCAAATATTTCAAAGGTACCTGAGAAGAATCATTTTTTTGCTTATTTTTTATTTTATTCTACATTTGTATATCTATTTTATATTTTGTTGTTGAGTGGGTGGAAAGTTTTATACATGCTAATTATGTAATTTGATAGAATTGCTCCAGTCTTCTCTACACTTCCTAATCTCTAATTGTTGTATCAAATATTAAAGGAGGGGTATTGACACACATACAGGATATCAGAATGACCAAAATATAGGAAGAATGAAAAATTCCACAAATTTTCATTTGGGATTGCAAAAGATATCACTTAACAGTGAGATTCCTGGGATGGTGGTGTAGTGGTGAAAATGGTTCTTTCTGATGGGAAGAATATATAGTCATGTCAAAGTTTAGAATTGAGATAAGTTGGTAATAAAAAAACAGGCTTTCTACATTGAAGTTGTTGAAATTTTACTTGATTCAGTGAAACAAGGAAATTAGTACATACATTTTGCAGTGTGGCTTATAATTTCTTAAAATGAAACAAAATTTACGTAGAAGTCAAAATAGCATTTGAATGTTGGTACTGAATCATATATCAGTTGACTCTAGATTTATTTAATGTAATATTCTATTTTATTAAAAGTAAGCTTATCAGAATCATGCATTGCTATTTAAAATTACTTTCCTCTCTATAATCAATAGTTCATTTTATGATTTTAAATTCTCCTTAGTTTCAATGATGGTGATATAAAATTCAAAGTAAGTATTGTTTAAAGCTGTATGTTACTGTTATTGAAGAAAATGTATTGCACCCATGTCAATGTACTTATTTTCTACAGCGTTACTAAATCTTTATAAAATTGCTGAAAGTATGTGTTTGCATATTTTGATATACTCTTTGGAACAAAAATACATAAACAAAGCTAGGATAATGTGCAATACTCAATGTTGGTCTAGCATTGTAATTTATGAGGTAATAGTCTGTTTATAAAATTTAACTACATTGAACAGTACCCTCTAGGCTTATGGATTGCTATCACCTACTAAGTTTGATATATTGAGTTCAAGAGGGAAATTTTAAATCGCCCTCTGTACTTTATTTTAGTAACACTAAGATTATTTTTTTGCACACAGCTAAGGTCTCTCTGAATGCAGAATAATGATGACTCCTGCTAGTCTGAAAACCATATAGATAGCTACCTGCTGAGCAAATTGAATCTAAGATGCAGAATGGAAGTAAGCTAGCATTATTAAATGTTAGCCTTGAGAGAGGAGGATTTTTTTAAACTAAAATAATCCAAAAGATGGGTAACGTCTGATAAAGAATAAAGTCGTTTGTGTTTTCTAGGGCCCTAAGCTATAGGAGAAAATAGATACAACGTTCAAAATTGTGTAATTATATTATAATTTTACAAGTCTGATATGCCTGTTTCCTCAACCATTCACTATTTGCAAACTAGATAGCCCAAAGACAATCTAATTTTAATAAAATGTAATGTAAAATTAAAGAGCATGGCACATGATGACAGTATCCAGAAACTGAGACATTACATGGAAGCCCAAATTTATCTGTTAATAAACCACTGTATGTTAGGGTATGGAAACATAAAATTTCTGAAAAGAACAAGTGTACTAGTGCATGGTTTTGAACATAGTAATATCCCCAACTTATTTGATAAAATTGGGACTTTGCAGCAGAGTTCGTGCTGAATTGACAAAAAAAAAAAAAAAAAAGCAGATCAAACAAGAGGAAGGAAGAAATGCTCCAAGACTAAGAAAGAAGTAGCACTTTTCCAAGGCCTCATGATTTGTATCCATGGTGCCTGTGGCTGCTGTTGGTTTGCAAAGCCAGAAGTTGGAAAGAGAAGCTGAAGTAAGGACAATCACTTTTACATCTGTCCATCACTGAACCTGATGACAAAGATATTCTTTAACCTGTGACTAAAGATCTCTGCTTTCTTTCCACTACCCAAATCTTGCACAAGCTCCAATTTTAGTCAGCAAGAAGAATACAAGAACAAGATTCTAGGAAACAATTCCCAGTTTAACCAAGTTGATAATAAAACAAACTAACACAAAGGTTAGACTTTTAGAATCGGATGTTGTCCTAGTCAATTGCTTAATTTAAGTGGTGAGATTTTTGAAACTGCTAAAATTTTAATCATAAGCCACAGTTAAAGGATAAGCAAAAAGAAAAAGAAAAAGAAAAAGAAAATCACTTGCCAGGGGTAATACTATTATCTTGGATTCAGAAAATCCTTTATACTTAGATATCAACCTCACTGTAATAATTATGACTATATTATTAAGACCATTTTTTATTAATTTAATTATATTAGATAAAGATAACATGGCAAAACAGAGTTCTCAAAGTTTAATGTTTTTGAAAGAAAGTTTCTATAGCAGCATTTCTATGGATAAAATAATATCAAAAAAAGATTAGGTAACAAATTTATTAAAGCTTTATTACAGAGATGTAATTCTCTGAATTTAAAACTACATAAAATATTTTTCATAGTCATTTTCATAAATAATCATTTGTGAGAGAAATGCTTATTTGCTTACTGGAAATTCTATATTATTTATTAAAATGTCTAATGTCAGGAAATTTGTCACTCAATTTACAAGAAGAATGCAGTACTACCGAGAGCAATATTTGGAAATATTACATTCAAACAAGAGGTTAATGATATTTCCTTTTTAAAATGTTAGTTTCAAAATAAGCACAGAACATCTTCAAATGGAAAAACTAATTTTGTGTTTCCTACTGAGAGGTAAGAGTTAAAATCTGTACATGAATGGGTAGTGGATCCTCTAATGAATTTATTTAGTAAAAGTGGATATTTTCAAGCATATCCAATTGAAATGAATAGATAAAAACTGACATGAGTTTTACAAACTTAGCTTCAGTTATTTCTATTAGGAAAAATACCACATCCCACAAACAAATTAAATAATTACAATTAGGATTTAATTTGGACCTTTGGAAAGTATCAACCTCTTTCAAAATTTGTGTCTTGTGTTTATAAGAATGGCAATTTTACAGTAGCTCTTTGTCACAAAGTACAAAAAACTCACATAGATAGTAAAATCAATTTAGAATTTTAGCATTTAGGAAAATTTTTGTTGGAAAATGACTCATTTAAACAAAAACATTTAAATAATACGTGAGTATAGTGACTTAGCCTACTAATAACAGATTCAATATATGTGATTATAACATTTATGAAAGTATCATGATTTGTCTATGACTTTTGAAAATTACAACTGTCATTTTGAAAAACCCTATCTATTATGTTAATCAGAAATAATTAAAATTGTAATATCAGTCATATTGACTAAACTACTAGTTACAATGTTATCAAGTTTCATTAAGAGTGTTCTTTCACTGCTGCAAATTAAAGACGCATGATAAGAGTGATAAGACTGAAATAATTTTATTAAAATTTAAATAAACAATTATTTTCTTATATCAAACCACTGATTTAAATAAAATCTAGTTCTTATGAATTTATAATGTTTAGGAAACAAATAAACAGACTTAAAGCTTTCTATCTTTATTAGTCATTATAGATACCATTAAAACTATCAGCCTTAGGCAAAAATACCATTTCCTATTATTAGAATTAATCTAGTAGATTCTTATGTTTGGAGAATGTGCACTGGCCTTAAGAAGAGTATCACAATTAGTCATTCTTGTTGAATGATCTAGAAGGGTGTTGAAAATTTTCCTGTACAAGTAGCTACTCAATTTCACCGTTACTAATTCCTTTAGTGCTAGAAAAATCAGATAATTTAGCTAGCTCTATTAAAGGATAATAAGAGAATACTTTATGCCTCGGTCATATAACACTATATTTACAAAATTAATTGGTAAGAATATTATTTTATTTATTTTTATAGATATCAAATTAGCTGACTTATGGCAGAAAATTAGTCAGAAATATTTGCGCCCAGAATAGTAACTTGTAAAAAATTTGGTCAGCATTTAAACAACAAGAGCTTTTACACAAAAGCACCAATTTTAGTGTCTCTTGACACTGGTGTCAAGAGACACTAGTCAATATATGGCAATGTATTGCCCACAATCAAATATGAAAGTATCTGGGGAATAATTTCCTGATTCAAATGATGCAAGCATTGGTATTTTTTGAATTTTATTTTATCACAATTTCCATTAATCATAAAGCACACAAACAAACATGTCTACATTGTAGCCATTTCTCTTATTATTGTGTGCTTGGATTTTGTAAACATTTAGCTTGTGACACCTACAACATGGCTAGACACACACGTGCATGTGCACACACACCCACACACACTCTCAAACATATATTGTTATTGCTAAGCATAATTATCACAGACCTATATATGTTAATATGTATCTCTGATGGTTTATAGAGACATAATAAAAATAAAGTCTCTGAAAGGACAAGGATGAGGGATCCAGGAAATAAAAAGGGTATTTTGTTAGTTGTGTTTGTTTTTGTTTACAATTATATAAGTCCTACTCACCATTTGTCAGGAAATAGCAGTATTATGTTTGCCATTTGCAGAGAACTATTAATAACACTATTTATCTTAAATGAGATTAGAGACATTCTGTCAACAATAAGTTAGAATATCCTTTTTTATTTGATCTAAAGTTGACATTTCCTTCAAGCTCTTTCCTTTCAATTAACCAAACATGTCAGCACAAGATCGAATGTAGGGACACTTTATAGAATTTTTAGTAACGAAATGGTCATTCACAATACAGAGCATTAAACCAGGTTGGCAACCATGTTATGGGGTTTCATGGTTGTATTTGCATTAAAATACAGAAGATGATATCCATCTTTTATTAACATAAAGATAACAAAAATATATGCATGTGACAGATATCCCTTAAATTCAAAGAAAAATGCACAATCTTTCTAAATCTTTTAATATTAGTATCACATATGAAGAAATTTAGTACCATATGTGAAGGCATAAATGACACTTATTTCAAGAGACCCTTGGAGTCTGAGATGTATCCGCTCTACTAATTCATGTAGTGATCAGATCAATAAAGGGTAAACTGTGCCCAAGAAAACTGATATAATTTTATAAGGTAGTTGGTTTCCAAAGGGAAATCCCCTTCATTTACAAATCAAACGCTGAATCTGACACCTGTTTTATACTTTACAATTCACACAAAACTTTCATTTAAATCCCCCTTTGATTCAATCTTCAGAATTCTCACATAGATTTATACGGTTGTTAAAAAAATGCAATATTCAAGTGCAGCATAATTGAGTTGCCAGTTAGCCTTTGTTATTTCCACTAGGGATGCCAACAACTAGGCGTTCAAAATGTTCAGAACACTGATTGTTGAATTTATCGTGACCCTTTGCAGCTTTTAAGAAATGAATTTACCTCCGTGGGTTTCAGCTTCCTCAATGACAAAATGAAAAATTTGAATTAAGTTGTCTGCACATTTCTTCCATTCTAAAATTCTATGCTTTAATTATTCTAAGGTAGCTCTTTGAATGGTCCAAAAAGAATCTAAAAATCATGAAAAGTCAGAGAATAAAAGTGTAAAATAAAAGAGAATAAAGATAAGAGAATAAGAATCATGAATATGCCAATGTTTTCTCTTCTAGCCTCAATACCCATATCATCCAATACCAATAGCTAGAGTTTAATCAGAGTAAATCATAAATATGACATATGCATTAAGTTTCTAAGTTTTGTAACAAATTAAGGCATATTTAGTTACCTAAGTCAACCCAAGTTTATTATATTTCAGAACATCCAAACTTCAAAATTAGTCTTACTAGTTTAAAGTCAAGTTGTTGGCTGGACAGAGGGGGCAATCCATTTAATTGCTTTCTTTAGCTTTTAGAAGCCATCTGTATTTTTTGATTCGTGGCAATTTCCTCACATCACTTCATCCTCTTGCTGCCATTGTAGTTTCTCCCACTACTGTCTCTGATATTCCTGCCTCCTGTTTATAAGGATCCTTATCATTACATAGGGCCCACCTGTGTAATACAGGCTAATCTCCTCACCTCAAGATCCGTAACTTAATTACATGTTTGAACTTCCTTTTACTACATAATGTAATATGTTCACAGATTCTAGAAACTGGGATATGGACATCACTGGGGTGCCATTATTTAGTCTACCATATCCAGTAATAAAACAGGTCTTTGAAGTGTTCAAATTCTTTAAAGTCTCTTTAAGGGAAATACACAATCTTCTGACTTCTTTTATACATTGTCATTGTTCCTTTGGGATTTCCATAAACTTGACATATTATTCTAACATGAAATTAAGCCACTATCACTATTTTCAGCTTCAGAAATAGAGTCTATGAAAACATAAGAAATTTAACAGATGCCTTTTCTCAGGCAATTCTCCTCTTAAGAATAAGCACTACTGTGATAATTTTTCAACATAAATTAGTTTTCCCTGTTGTAGAACTTTATGTAAATTATACATTATTTATACACCTTATTAACCTAACATAACATTTTTGAGATTAATTCACATTGTTCTGTATATCAGTAGTTTGTTCCTTTTTATTGAGGGATAGTATTACATTCATTAATTATATTGCTGTTCATTTCATCATTCTATTGATAAATACCTGGGCTGTTTTACATTTTTTGCTCTTATAAATAAACCTGTTATGGGCATTCTTGTAAATGTCTCTAAAATGTTTAAAAGAGAAAAAAGAAGTGGATATCACAACAGATTTATGGCTCGTTTTATAAGAGATTACTGATTTCCTGCCCCCCCAAAAAACATTTAACCTTTTACCCTCTGAACAACAATGTATAATTGAAGTTGTTTGACATCCTTTGCAACATGGCAACATTTGATACTGCTAGTATTTGAATTTAAACTTCGTTGATGATTGTGTATTTCACCTCATAATGATTTTAATTGCATTTTCCTTATGAGTAGGGAAGATACACAGTGTTTTTATGTGTTTATTGACCATTTAGACATCTTCACATTTTTATTTGTGAAGTATATTACAATATTCTGCATACCTTTTTGGTATCATTGGGTGATTTGAAAAGGAAATATATATATAACCATCATGTAAGAAAATATATAGGTTCAAAAGAAAAATGCTGAAAAAAGATACACCACACCATAAAAGTACAAATCAAAAGAAAAATGAGATAGCTATGTTGTTATCAGGCAATGTTTACTTTAGACAAAGAAATATTAATACAGGAAATAGAAACATCACATAATGATAAATGAATATCAGGCATAGTAGACTTCAAAATAAATAGGATTACTAAAGATAAAGAGGGACATAATATAATAATAAAAGTATCAATTCATTAAGAAGAAATAACAACCTAAACAAAGAACTTTGAAATATCTGAGGCAAGATCCTCCAACTAAGGACATGCAGAAGAAGTCACCTCAAGACTCGTAGAAGGGACAGAGATGTGGAACTGGCTGGTCTCCTACCTGCATGACCTTTAAAAATCAAAAAGGATATCTCAGCTGCAGAGGTCCAACCCCCCCAATGGGCGAGGGGTCACAGCCCCTCCCCAGCCTAGGATTTCAATGCTGGGGAGAGAAGTCCCTGTAATTTCTGGATGTGAAAATCAGCAGAGATTGTGGCTGAGTGAACCAGAGGGAAGCTGGAGTCTCAGGTGCTCCTCTTAAAAGGACTGCACACAGACTTACTCACCTACTGAATCACTGACTCTGAGCTCCAGTTCTGGGGAGGCAGCTTGAAAGGCACCAGGGAAATATTGGGAGGAACTGAATTGTCTAGCTTCAGGATGAGGCTGGAGGGGCAGCTTTCTCCTGGATAGAGGAAATGGCAGAAGCCACTGTTTCCTTGTTGACCCCACCCCTCCCTGCGTGCAGCTGCAAGAAGCCACCTTATCTGAGTCTCTAGCCAACTGGCAATCACCTTTCATCTGCCCCACCCTGCTTTCCTGAGACCATGCCCCACACAACTTTCGAGCACACCTGAGCCCTATTAACAGTGGCTTCCAGTGGCTTTCCTGCATAAAAGGCCTGCCTTGGCTCATGCTGCGGACATTCCTAAAATCTCTCAAAGGGTCACAAAACCCAAAGAAATAGCATCTGAATTCAGCATGTCCTGTATCCCTGGCTGAGCAGCCCTAAACGTGGCACTAGCGGCAGCTGACCTTGGTTAAACACTTGGCCTCTCAAAGCACATCCAAGCACAGCATGGGCAAGTGACATCTCTGGATTGCTTTGTAGGTCATTCCAGGTGGCCCTAGGCGGGGCACAGAACAGGGCTAAACTTGGCCTGCAACAGGTCTTCTCCTGGAGCCCCTGGGGCTGGCAGGCACAGTAGCCAGCTTCAGACTGGGCAAGAGCATCACCCAGCAACCTGCAAGAATGACACACCCAAAGGACAGACCGGGCAGACACCGGAGGCCCACTAAAGCAAACTCTGCTTTGTAGAGTCAGCCCCTGCACAACAGCTCCTCCACTGGAGTCACAATAGCCAGTCCTCACAATCAATCAGCTTGCACATCAATCCCTCACATTGAAATGCAAACATAAATCAAGACTCAGCTACAACAGGAAGGCACACACAAGGGACACACCTGTAGCATATGGCTCTGGTGACTAGGGAGACAGCACCACGAGGTCTCACAGGACACCTACTACATAAGACCGGGAGGGATAGTAGCCCTACATAGAAGCAAACACAGGGAGGAAGCCAAAATGTGGAGACAAGGAAATATGTCCCAAATAAAAGAACAGAACAAAGCTCCAGAAAAACAACAAAACAAAATATAGACAAGCAATCTACTGGACACAGAATTCCAAACACAGGTTATAAGGATGCTCAATGATCTCAGGGAGAACTTCAACAACAAAGAGGTACGAAACATAAAACTAGAGATAGAAAACATAAAAAAGAAACATTCAGAAATAAAGACTACAATGATTGAAATGAAAAAATACATTATAGGGCATCAATGATAGGTTAGATGAAGCAGATTATCAAATCACCAATTTAGAAGATAAGGTAGCTGAAAACACCCAATGAGAACAACAAAAAGAAAAAAAAAAGTACCCCCCAAAATGAGAAGAGTTTAAGGGGTCTTTGGGACAATATTAAGCATACCAATATTTGCATCACAGGGGTATCAGAAGGAGAAGAGAGCAAGGAATTGAAAACCTATTTGAAGAAATAATGATGGAAAACTTCCCTAACCTAGTGAGGGAAATAGATATACAAGTTCAGGAAGTGCAGAGAGTCCCAAACAAGATGAACCCAAAGAGGCCCACACTTAGATACATCGTAATGACAATGCCAAAGGTTAAAAACAGAGAGAATCTTAAAAGCAGCAAGAGAAATGCAGTTAATTATGTACAAGGGAGTTCTCATAAGACTATCAGCTGATTTCTCAACAGATACTTTGCAGGCCAAAAGGGATTGGCACAAAATATTCAAAATGATAAAAAGTAAGAACCTACAACAAAGATTACTCTACCCAGCAAAGCTATCATTAGAATCGAAGGACAGATAAAGAGATTCCCAGACAAGAAAAAGGTAAAGGAATCCCGACCAACTAAAGCAATATTACAAGGAATGTTAGGGGGACGTCTTTAAGGCAAAAACAAAACAAAACCAAATGAAAACAAAAAACAACAACCAAAAATACGAATATTAAAATGCAATAACTACATACGTATCAACAATTACTTTAAATACAAATGCATCAAATTCTCCAATCAAAAGATAGGATGGCTGAATGAATGAGAAAACAAGACGCTTACATATGCTGTCTGCAAGAGACTCACTTCAGATTTAAAGATACACTCGGACTGAAAGTAAAGGTATGGGAAAAATATATTTCATGAAAAATGAAACAAACAAAAAATAGCTGAAGAAGCAATACTCGTACCAGACAAAATAGGCTTTAACACAAAGGCTATAACAAGAGACAAAGAAGGACCCTGTAATCCCACTTCTGTGTATTCATCTGAAGAAACTCAAAATACTACTTTAAGGGGAAGAATGCATCCATACATATGTTCACCGCAGTATGTTTACAATAGCCAAAATGTGAATCAGCCTGGGTGTCTGCTGATGGCTGACTGCAAAAAGAGTAGGTGGTACATATACAATGGACTATTGCTCGGCCAGGGAAGGGAAGGGGTTCTGCCATGTGCGGCAGCGTGGATGGACCTGGAGGGTACTGTGCTGAGTGGAGTAAGTCAGACAGAGAAAGACAGATGCAATGCGATTTTGGTTATATGTAGAATCTAAAGAACAAAATAAACAAACAAAACAGAAAGAAACTCATAGATAAAGAGAGCATTTTGATGGTTGCCAGATGGGAGGGAGGTTGGGGGTAAGTGAGAAAGGGAAAGGGATTAAAAAGTACAAATTGGTTGTTAGAAAATAGTCATGGGGATTTAAAGTACAGCATAAGGAATATAGTCAATAATATGGTAATAACTATGTATAGTGCCAGGTGGTGACTAGTCAGGGTGATCACTTCATAAATTATATAAACATTTAACCACTGTATTGTATACCTGAAATTAATATAAAATAATATTAAATGTTGAAAGAAAGAAAGAAAGAAAGATAAATAAATAAATAAATATATTTGCTGCTTATATTTTTCTTATTCCCAGCAGGTCTGAAAAGGTTTGAATTATATTCTCATAGTCATTGGATTACAACAATAAATCAGTTTCTCTCCACTTATCCTAATCATTAGCTTTCCTGTAAAGGGATATTCTTTTAAGGTGAAAAGAGGCAGATATTGGAAGAAATTGTTAAATCAGTTATTTGAACACATTTAGCATCATGGTGCAACAGAAAATCTACTCCATAGAAAGACTTCTTTGATGTGAACAGTAGTACTGCTTTAGTTATTTAGTAAAAAGCAACAGACTTATCTCTCAGAGAGAGGAATGGTAAGCTAATTGGACAGATGACCCTGATTCTTAGTCCACAGCCTGATATATATGCAGATAAAGTAAATTACCATTTACATGATATTCTTTGAGAAATACTGAGTAGCTTTTCTTGGCCACTAAGATGACCCTCACATCTATCCTGTAGCCTCACTACTTCACTGACTGTTTTTCTCTTCTCTAGGCCTTTAAGCATCATGCTGTTTAAAGTGTCCTCAAGGACATACATCTATGCACTTTCTAGATCACACCTCAAAGCCTACACCTTAAGTTAGGTTACACTTCAACTGTCTTACAATTTTCAGCGAGGATAGAAGACAATAGTATCTCAGGGTATAAAACTACTGATGCTCAGGAGGACCCCCTGAAAAAGTGGAGTGTAGAACACCTGAATTCCATGTTGTTGACTCGAGGCATGCTCTATAAGACTAGCCCAATGGACATTACGACAATAGTTATTCAGGGGTGGTTATAAATTTCTTTCTGGGCAATATCTGAAGACTGCAAATTACTTAACGATTGCATTTGGCAGATGCTTGGTTCCTTGGACAATATTCTGATCATGCAGAACCAGAATCTGACAAACTGGCGAATGAAGGCAGTCACTATGGATACACCGATCTAATTTAACCACCTCTAATTCAAAAATTTACTAATTTAACAAATGCTTTCTGAACACTTGTTCTGTTCCAGTTACGGGACTATGTAGCAGAGATTCATAAAAGTATCTCCCAGAAAAAGCACCATGAACACAAGTCCTTCAGATCACACAGTAACTGCATTCTTCAGAAGGAGCAGACGTGAATTCCTTGGGCCATCGATACTGTACCACTCCTATCAGCCTGCAGTGACTAAGTGTCCAGGCACACATCGACAGTGCACAGGCACTTTTTATCCATCCAAGAAAATGACTTCAGTTAATTGAAAGCTGTAGACAACACACCCCAATTACATATTAGACATTTCTGGATTGTAAAGATAGACAAATATTTATGTAAAATCTGTATCTATAGGCCCTTTATATGTGTCCATTTGTGAAAGTGTATATTTCTCTTATATAAGATAAAATATTATCAAAAATTCTCCTTAGAGTTTTCTTGACACGAAAAATTAAATTAAAATAAATAAAATTTGAAAGATAATAAAACACTGTTAACTTGGAAAAGAAATTAGTGTGAAAACATTTTTTGGTTCCAAAACTTTTTGGAGGACCAGATTTCACTCTCAGACACAAATTTTTTTTTTAAGGTAGTTAAAAAAAGAAATTTACCCACAGGAATTATTGTATGTTGCAGCACTATTATCCAAGCTATTAATGTTAATATAAATATTTGTTGATTGTTAGTAATAGTGAAATAAAATTCCATGAAAAAGAAAACTAAAGGATGTAAATCGATTGCATAATATATAATGACAAATAAACAATTTCCTAGAAACTGTAAACAATAGTTAACTAATTACAGTTAAATATTTCACAACAGGAATCACACCAAAATCCTGCAGTTTATATAGTTTATATCACACTGGAGGTATTGGTCATACCAAAGGAAAAAAAAAAAAAAGATATCATCTTGCATATTATCCTAGTAATAATCTGCTGCAAATTACATGAGGGCTTGGTTTGCTAAAGGTCACAATTCAGGGGAAGTATGAATTGGAAGGAAAGCCCAGACCTAGACACTGAGCTACAACAATTTATTCAATAGGATGGAGGAAAGACAAAGAAGAGGAAACAAAATATTGAGGACCTAAATTAAAATTGCTGCTTACTGTTTGTTCTCAGGAAGCTTCATACCTTTATATTCATTAAAATATTACTTAAAAAGTTGAATTGTGTGTTGAGGACAAAGTTAAGGAATGCCCTCTTTTTGGTATCACACATACAGAGCTGCCAATTGATCATCTATGGTATTTGAGGATACTCCTTGCTTCAAATGAATGCATCCTCTGTGATTCAATTCATGCTCTAATTTCTGTTACTATGAGGGCATCTCTTCTAATTAAAATGAGCCAAATTTCTTGTAAGATGAGGCCAACTTCTCATATTAAGATGCTTATTTTCATTAAATAAAAATAGGCATATTTTTAATAAAGACATGTATTTTGCTAATAACACACCAAAACATTTCTTTCTTCCTTCCTTCCTTCCTTCCTTCCTTCCTTCCTCCCTCCCTCCCTCCCTCCCTCCCTCCCTCCCTCCCTCCCTCCCTCCCTCCCTCTTTCTTTCTTTCTTTCTTTCTTTCTTTCTTTCTTTCTTTTTCTTTTTCTTTTTTTTCCTGGAAATTCTCCTTCCAGTAATCTTGTATAATGAATGTTAGAGTTGAGGGACAAATGCAGAATGCTAATAGTTTTTATAGAGAAATTTCCATTATGTAATTACATGATATGGTGGTATTTTGGTTTCTATCCTATAAGATGTTTTGTGTCCTCTCACTCTGTGCTGTCTCAGAGCAGACAGAAAATGCAGCACAGTGGTCCTTATCTATAGACCTAGGATGAATCAGCTAAAACATGGAAGTGCCTCTGCTTCTAGAAAGATGCCCATCAGCCCTCCTTTTTGTGATCTATGTTAAGTTTCCATCACTGCTTCTTTATGTCACTTTCTTTGAGACGGTTTAAAGTGTTTGGGGAGAGAGAGGGAAGGAAAGAGAGAGAGAGAGAGAGAGAGAGAGAGAGAGAGAGAGAGAGAGAGAGAGAGAGAGAGAGAGAGAGAAAGGCTTGCAGTTAAAGTTGACAAGACGAAGGCATATGGTTTGGTCCCCTAAAATGTGCTTGTATTCTGGCTCTCCCGTCCCCACTTGTATGACAAGAAGTCTGGATTGAATTTCACTAAATAGCCATAATTTTCATCCTTTAAACATATTCGATCTCCCCAACCCCTGCTTCCTGTGTGGCACGATTTTGAGTCTTCAGCTAGATCGGCCCTTTCTGAAGTCATTCCTGCTTGCTTCATCCTGCTTAATAAAACTGGAGTATGACTGCCCTTGTACTTAACATTTTAGTTATTTTAATACAGGCTCACTTTGCCTAAGCTTTATTGATTTGATAAAGAAGCAGGGAAGTCAGACTTTTTGAATGGCTATCCTATGCTAGGAGCGTTATACATTTATAATATCTCATGTTGTGAAATTGTTACAGTCATATCTATTGTGCCAATAAGGAAATGAAAATTCAGAAGATCGAGTAAAAGAGCTTAGGTCTCCTGATCTGATGAATCTATCTCCATTGACTCAAGAGGCCATGTTCTTGCAGTCATGATGCACATTGAGTTTTTGTTATTGTTTTTAAACTTTAATAAAAAGTTTACTGAAAAAAGTACACGAGCCACTTTAAACTGGTTCTCACTAGTTGTAGTCGACTGAATACACATTGAGTTTTATAATCATACAAAACCTTTGAGTTTTGAAGCAAGCATCTGCTCAGCTATGTCGATTAGTTTGTTTTTGTGGTCACTTATCTAGACGCAAATGAAGAACATTATATTTACCTTGGCTATACTATTTTATATTCAATCTCAATATATTCTGTCCATAAACCAACTGTTAAGAGATTTGATTATCCTGACAGTAATAAGCAGTTGTAGCTATTGATAGTGACCGTAAAAGTAGTAGTAGAATATCAGTTTTATTATTACTACTAATCAATATATACAAACTGACACTGACTTTCTTTTGTGACCATACAGTTTATCTTTCAGACTGGATCCTATGCTTGTTGCTTCTGGTAAGAATCCTAAATACTGTTTTGCTCACCGTAAGGTCCTTCTTCACTGAATAAAAGATAATGTGGAAGAGATGAATAGGAGAACAGGTAAGGGAAGGAGGAAGAGGGGGAGGAGTGGAAGGAGGAAGAGGAAGAAGAAGAGGGGAAAGAGAAGAAGGGTAAGTAGAAAGGGAGGAGCAGAAGGAAGGGGAGGGAAGGAGAGGGAGAAAGAGTCGACAGTTTACTTTTTTTTTTTTTTAAAGATGTTTTTATTGGGGGAGGACTTTATTGGGGAACAGTGTGTACTTCCAGGACAACTTTTTGTTTTTTCTCCAAGTCAAGTTGTTGTCCTTTCAATCTTAGTTGTGGAAGGTGCCGTTCAGCTTCAAGTTGTTGTCCTTTCAGTCTTAGTTGTGGAGGGCACAGCTCAGCTCCAGGTCCAGTTGCCATTGCTAGTTGCAGGGGGCGCAGCCCACCATCCCTTGCGGGAGTCGAGTTGAACTGGCAAACTTGTGGTTGAGAGCCCACTGGCCCATGTGGGAATCCAACCGGCAGCCTTTGGAGTTAGGAGCATGGAGCTCTAACCGCCTGAGCCACCGGGCCGGCCCTCGACAGTTTACTTTTGACTTTAATAATCTATTGAATAATGACTGTCAAAAAAGCAGCTACTCTATCCCTGCCCAGTTGCTATTTTCACTTCCTTAACAGACTAAATCTGTGATCTTTGACAATAAACACAAGGATGATTATTTCTGTTTGTTAGCATTTCTGGCACTGATATTACAATTCCACACCTCTTCAAATTTCTCTCTAGTTACTTGACTCCCATTCCACGTTTTATGCATATTCTCATTTATCTTTGCGTTCATTAGAGAATGCTCTGTGCGGCTTCTTTGTTTCTGGGATTTGTTTAGAATTGCATCAAGGACAATAAGAAAACTTTGAAATTCTTAATGAATGAATAAGTGAGAAAATCCCTCCACCTAATTTATCGAAAATATGAATCTTCCATTTATCTGTCCTTTTTAAGAGGTCAACTGAGTATTTCCCCAATAGTTTGTCCCCCTTTCTAGAAAATGACAGACATTCAAATTAATTTCTCTTTTCAGAGTGTTAATGGCTTGTGAAATTAGAATCAGGGAGATAGTGTGGCCATGCATGTAAAATGTTCCCTCTCATATTGGCTTTGTAAATGATGGACAGGTATTCCTCTGTTTAAAAGATGTGTGATATTTACCTATAAGGATCGGAGGGCAATACAAAGGCAAAAAAAACAAAAGCCATGTATAACCTTCCTTATGTAAATGGAAAAAGTTAAATTAGAATATTGAGCCAAAAGAAGGGAAAATATATATCTAGATTTTGATAACCTTCATGAATGCACAATCATTGTTAATACTGAAAATCAGCAAAAACAGAATCTAGTCTTTTGAGTATGTTTTGAGTATGAAGAAGGAAAAAACAACAACAAACTTTCCATATTTCTTAATTATTTAATCAACATAAATATGAATTTGGAAGTTATAGGTAAAAATATTTCCAGATACAAGGGAATGTTCTCAAGGGAGAAAAGGACATAGTCTGCAACCTCCACATTAAATTGCGCTGTGCCGGAAGGAAGTTTCTTAATTTGCACAACATCATGCAAATCAAATGAATATGGAGCCAAGGAGCTGAGATTTGCAAGTTTTGTACTAATAGCTGAATTTTGAGAAGCTGAGATATGATTTTATCTGAATTAGTATTTTATATAAAAACCAAATTGCTTTTCATAAAGTATCTCACAAGCTACCAGCCAACAAAAACCTTTTTATAAGGGAACAGTGTCTCTCAAACCAGTAACTGTTCTTAGTTATAAATAATAGAGGTAAATGTAAGAGTAGACCAAATATAATTTTTTTGGGAAAGACAGTTACCCAATTTATCAAGCACAAGGAGGAAGGCAGAGTCATGTGGCTCTTTGAACAAGTGTCTTCTAAAGCTATCCAGGTAGAAAACAGTGGAAATAAAATAATTATGTTATCTTAGTTATCATCAGTATTGTATGAACTCTGTCTAGCCCTTGATATATTTCAGGTTGTGCAAATTTGAATGTATAAAAAAATAAATAAATAACAATGTGAAAATTCCCTCAACTGTATGATAATACGGACTCATTCTCAGGGCTCTCTCTGGTCTCCTGCATTCAGTCCAGCTTGTCCACACAACATTCTGAATGGAACCCCATTTGAATCTGACTGATACTTTAAGATCTCACTAGTATGAAACCCAGCACTACTGATGATTATGTCATGAAATCTAGCAGGCTATTAAAACAGCACTGCCTGAGATCTACAAACCTCTAGGTATCAATCAGCAGGAGTACATAAAATGAGGAGACTCAACTGGCTATTTTGTGGATGATGTGAGCACAGTGGTATCACTGCTGTTATTTGTTGTTGATTATTCAAATCACAGAAACACGAAGAAAATCAGCCTGTCTCCTCAAAATCCTATTGACACATACATGATAATTAAGGCCATTGGTTGGCTATGGATAGGGACAGAAAAGGATAGGAATGGAAGTGACCATGGAAGATATTTCTCACGATTAGATTATTATTAGACTAGTTGATTGGTTTATTCTCTTTAGTGAAACAGTGGAATCCAGGGGGTACTTAAAAGGTTTTTAACACCTTTGCTCCAAGTGAGGTATTTAATCCTCCTTTGTAGTTACACTGCACCCCCCTGCCCACACACACACAGCTTGTAATTCTTTATTCAGAAAATATTTGGGTGAACACCTTGCATATTTCAGATAGATTCCTAGGTTCTGCTGTGGGAAATAAGTGAGTAAGAGAAGATTGGTATTTTGGGGGATGTCACAGTTATGTTATCATTCACTTTATTCCACAGGTTAATTAATTAAAACAATCTTCACCCATATTGGGGATACATTTCATGGAATAGTTTTCTTTATGGACTTATATTAAATGCATGTAGATATACTTTTCAACTTCATTTACATTAGCCACTCTACAACATATTGTGCCCATAAATTTAATTAGTGATAGCTTAGATAGAAAAATGTATCTGTTAATAAGAATACAAACTACCATTTATTTAACAATTACTATGTACAAGTTCTATGTACATGTATTATTTACTAAGTCAACAAACACTGATGTTTAATGCAGTCAGTCCTTCCTTTAACTATGAGAGAATAATGACGACACTGAAGTAAAGATTTTCATTCTGAGTTTTGAGAGGCTGCTACCTCTAAAACTCTCCCAAACTCAGGTGGGAAAATATCAATATTTTCTCAGAATTCCTTTCCCTCCCTGTCAATCTTTCTCTCTCTTCCTGTATTAAAAATAAACAAAATGAAAAGAGAAAATAATATTTTCATTACATCTTTTATACAATAATCTAAATTAGATCTAAATTACAAAGAACCCCCTGGGGAAGTAACTTTTTTTTTTTTCTTTTACTTCCAGATATCTCATAAAATTATATAATGGTTCATTCTAGGTTATTTAAACACAGATCAAAACAGGATGTTTTGATCCAGTTTTCTCAATTTTGAAAATGTCTGCCCCACTTTTCTTTTTGTTTCCCCTCTTCCATTTTTCAAATATCTCTTTCTCCATCTCTTGCTCTTCTCTTAATCTCCTGTTCCTTTCCCTGCCATCTCCATATCCTTGTTCTCCATACCATGTTTCATTTGACCCCCATTTGCTCCATCTCTTTGATTTAGCAAATTACTCAGCATTTTCTCATGGATAAACATACCAAAAACAAAATGAGATTTTAAAAAGTTCATAATAAATATATTCAGTGAAAATGCAAAACAATAATAACTAGTAATGCTTGAAATACATATTTGGGAGCATTTTTATAGTCTAAAAATGATCATATAAAATAAAAAAATTTCTATCAAATTTTAGTTATTCCAAATTGGTTCAGGTATAAATGAACGATAATAATACACTTACAGCATATAAGTACACATAAACACACACATGTTAAATATTTATCTTATAATTTCTTGGGTTAGGAAATCAGAAACATCTTATCTGGATCTTTCTACAATGTGATCCCTTAGATGATTACAGTCAAGATTTCAGATGGGTCTCCAGTTATCTGAAGGCTTGACTCGGGCTGCAGTATCCACTACCAAAAACGTATACTCACAGGTCAGGCAGATGACATTAGTGAGGTCAGGAGTTCCCAGATTGCCTCTGCACGAAAGTACCTTTACAGATAATTGAGTGGTGTCTGGCTTACAGATACTTATCACATGGTGTCTGGCTTTGCACAGAATGAACAATCTAAGAGATTTGGTCTAGATATTGCATAATATGCATGCTATGAATAACACCATGCCTAAAATACTACTTAATAGTTTCTTCCTTACTTCCATAAAGAGGAAATAGAGCTATAACGAAAAAGGAGGCAAGTGAGTGAGAAATCTTTTTATAATGGGGCTTTGCCTTGGAGATCATTGTCTTCCCACTGAACTCAGAATCTCAAATTTATACCACATTGATAACAATCAATATGATACCACATCAGAGAGTTCAATCATACGCACCAGGAATTGATGAGTAACAATTAAAAAAAAATAATGTTATGGGATGAATTTCGCCCTCCTCTCCAAATCTCTATGTTGAGTTACTGGCCCCCAGTGCCTCAGAATATTACTGTACTTGGAGATAAGGACTGTAAAGAGATAATTAAGACAAAATGAGGTAATATGGGTGTACCCTAATCCAACATGACTGGTGTCCTTATAAAAAGAGATTAGGAGAGATAGTGGGCAAGCACAGAGCAAAGACCATGTAAGGATATTGTAAGAAGACAGCCGTAAACAAGCCAAGGAGAGGCGCTTCAAAATGAAAACAACCATGCCAACACCTTGATCTTGGTCTTCTAATGTCAAACTGGGAAAAAATAAATTTATGTTGTTGAAACCATTCAATATGTGGTATTTTATTTTAGAAGCCCTAGAAAACTAACCCAGATGTTATGACTCAATTATGACTGAGAATGTCAAGTAGAATTGAGAAAATAAAAACGAAGCAAAACAAACAAACAAACAAACAAACAAAAAACCCCATAAATATCTATTTCAGTGTTCCTTTTATGTATTTATTTATAGTATCGTTTATTCCCTTAGTCCTGGGTTCAACTCTTAAAGGAATAGAGCCAAGGTGAATTATGGTAGAGAATCATAGCAAGTATAAAAGCCACTGGATCCTTCTTCATCTTCTCCACATGACAGCCTCTCCTATGTTGTGCAACCTGAATGGAAGCATGACTCAAAGCATGTGGGAAATAAATGAATAACTAAGTAGTGTAATGTGAGAAATATCATTGAACCCATTTATTAAACACACACACACACACACACACACACAGTTACTTATTTATATAATAGTGAAAGACTGCCTCTGCTACCCTCCCCCCAAAAAACATATATATACACATATGTGTCTGTGTGTATATATATGTGTGTGTGTGTTTGCGTGTATATATACATATATATGATGTATGTATGTATATACACACACACACACACACATCTATGTGTGTGTGTGTGCATATATATATATATTTGCAATTTATTGTCCTACTTTATATTTTTCCCATTTCCCAACTTTACGACATTATCAGATACTACTGGACTATTTCTTTGATATTCAGGGCCTCTCCTACCATACTCTGCCTGTTTTGGCTCTACTTCATATAATAGTATTTCCTACTTATACTCTTCTTCTCTATGTACAGATGTCATTCTCCGTTCTCAAAAGGCACCTTTTCATAAAAACTGAAAAGTTTATTAAATTAATTGAGTGCAATGTATATCAAATCTCCCAAGAAATAGGAATAAAATGACTCTCAAGGAAAGGGCCTTTCTTAGAAAAAATCATTATTTTAAAAGGATTACTTTGAAAGCGAGCATATTATAAACCAGAAAAATTTCATAAAATACAATTTCAGAAAAGTGCCCTTAGTATGTATCAATGCATGCTACCTAAACAGTTGTGTAGTTAAAACTAATGGTGCTACCCCACCTTCTTTTGTCTCAATTTATCATCAATATCATTTTCTACCAAGGGTGACATAAAATGTATACAACGTTGCTCAAGTAGTAGTTCATCATAATCAGAAGTGTCTGGACGCTGATGGTAACCACTTTGAGCACCTCTTGCAATTGCAAAGTCAAATTTGACTTGTATTCATCTTTTGTTATCGGTATATATTGAGTATTATAATTTTAATACAGTTTTCCTTTCTTAAAAGGTGTATATATATATTTTGGTACCCTCTGTATATAACATTTTGAGACTGCAAATGTGAAGGTCAATTTAATACCTTGGAATAAAGTCAGCCATTTTTTTGAATCCTTATCAGTGAGAGGTAGTTATATTTCATGGCCCTGTATTTTTTATCTAGCTATTAAAATGTTTTCACCATATGTTTGAAATTTCCATTTCAGTAATTCTAGTAATTAAAAATCAGGAACCAAGCAGACTCTCCAAAGTATTGAAAAATCAAGTATTATATGTTCAGTAATATTCAGTAAAGAAACTGAATAAAGGACAAGGGACATAACTATTGTATGAGACTATACAGTATGAGATTGCCATTCCACACTTAAAAATTCTACAAATTCTTTTTTTTTTTTCTAGTAACAAAAGCTGAGTGCCAACTGGCATTTTTCACTTCCTTCCCTATTTCCCTCTACTCTAATCCTTAGCAATAGGATATTACTAGCAAATATTTTCTACTCCTTTATAAAAACTCATATTTTTTTGGGGGGGGGAAGAAAGCTTAGAAAAAAAACTACCAGTACTGCGAAGTCAACTAGGAAATTCAAAACTATTTAATTAATTTCATACTAAAAAATATGTCTTCAGGACTTTAAAAAAATACATGAATAACAGACAACAAAATCTATCACCAAAACTTTCAAAAAAGGTTATGGTACCAACATGAAAATGGAATTAATGCTTTTGGAGAAAATATATTACTCTTCTCTAATTGGAAAAGCAAAATTCCCAATCTACAGACTAGATTTTATAAAATATTAAATGTCCGTCACCTGAAAATATATAAAATAATAAGAAATGTTCATATCCTCAGTTTTATATTTTTCCTGAGTTGCAAATAAATTATCTCACATTCTCTAGTCAATAGTTCACATCTATCCCACACCAAGCAAATGAAATTGGAAACATTTCTATGGCCAAGTTGCTACAGACATGGACAAAAAAGCAAACACTACATATGGGAATCTCAGACACTTACTTTCAATCTTCCTAGAGTTTCAAGCAACAATGCAATTCTGGATATTTAAATATATCTAATTAAAATATGTAAAACCAATTCAAATTATACTTTGTAAGTGTAAGAACAATTTTAAGGACATTTCTAAAAAGTTAAATATAATGAATATGTTGAAATAGTAGTTAATGAAAATGTGCATAAGTCAAAAGAAAATAAGTTCTCTACAGAGGTAACTAGGGAGAGGGAGGGAGGGCAAGAAAGGGAGAGAAATACCAATTTTGACCCTGTTTCATACTTAAACAGGTAAAAAGAATAGCTGATTTCTGATATGCTGGCATTGAATAGTCAGGGTTATCTATCATCTGCAATGACTTTGTACCTCCTTGGAATCACATTTTTTTTTTTGTTTTTTTTAATTAAAGTTTATTGGGGTGACAATGGTTAGTAAAGTTACATAGATTTCCGGTGTACAATTCTGTAATGCATCATCTATATATCACATTGTGTGTTCACCACCCAGAGTCAGTTCTCCTCCCACTTCTTAAAAGTACCCAATGACATTAAAATGTGTTACACTGATGGGATACAGGTTTATATAATGTTTATTAAGACATCAATTTATTCATCCATCCACCATGTGTCCCTGTGTCCATCTTTCATCTTCCTACTGGCCAACCTCCCTTATCCTGGAATTTTCCCAGAGTTGAAAACAATCCACTTTTTCCAACAAGAGCAATGATAATACACTCATTTTTTTGTTTTGTTTTTTTTTTTTGTTTGTTTTGTGTGCTTGCTTGTTTG
Source organism: Rhinolophus ferrumequinum (assembly GCF_004115265.2). Taxonomy (NCBI): domain Eukaryota; kingdom Metazoa; phylum Chordata; class Mammalia; order Chiroptera; family Rhinolophidae; genus Rhinolophus; species Rhinolophus ferrumequinum. Next base: position 35,928,503 of record NC_046299.1, on the reverse strand, counting down.
TTTCTTGGGTATTTACTGACCATTTGAATAAGTAGTGGTCTCTGTGCTAAATGGTGGAGCAGGACTTAAACACAGTTCTGCATGGCTCTAAATTCCACGCCCATAATCATTGTTACATAGAAGGTCTCTCTGAAGAATGAAAAGGAAAACAGCTCCACCTTTAACTGTGTGACCTAGAATTTAATTTCCCCCATGTGAACCAGAGTTATTAAACAGTACTTATCTGATAAGGTTGTGGTATGGATTAAATGAGATAATATATATAAAGTGTCTGGAACAGGGTTTGGCAAATTTTCAGTATTCAATAGGTGTTAGGTATTATTTTTTTTATCAGTTTATTTTTATCCTTTCTTATTCTGCAGTGAAATAAGTCATATTGAAACCACATAAATAGTGGGGGAAATGTCCTTTACAGTGAAATATTTCACAGGTATTCCTCACCTGGAATGTAAGCATTGCTGAAACAAATGAAAGATAAATTTGGTAAATTTAGTCACAACTCTGCTCTGTACTCTGATAGCCATCAGTCTGGAGATATATTCCCATAACCCTGGTGAGAAATAACAACATAGACTAGGTTGTGGGAGTGGAAAAGGAGAGAAATGGGTAATGTAGAGACTTATTTAGGAAGCAGAAAGGAAAGGAGTCAGTGATTGTTGAGACATCATAGGATGAAAAACAGATCCATTACATTGGACAGGAGGCCACCCAGCGTGTAACTGAAAGATTAATATTAAACCGAACAGAAATTTAAGTAGTGACATGGTAAGTAGTCCATACTCCATAAAACACCTCTGATATTTCTAGAAAACTGTATTGGAATATGGTAGCGTTTTAAAATCTAAAGACCATTTAAGTAAAAAAAAAATAATGGTTATGCTTTGGGCTATTTAGTCGAACATTTGCATTTACTTCACTGAGTTTGGATTTTTACAGTATTTTTTTTTTTATTATTATTTTTTAAGTTTGGTGCGATGGTCTGAGTTAAGATGTTTTATTCAACATTTGAGAAACTCATTTATTTAATCATTTTTGGAGTAGAAGATTTCAAAAATGTATTGCTCTTACTCATGTAAAAGCAATTTCTCTTACTGACAAGCATCTCGGCTGCTACCGAACTCCTAAATGCCAGTACATTAAAGTGCACGAGAACGCTTTTAAATGATGCTCTTTCTCTGACCTGTTTCTGAACATTCACATATATACAGTGCAGTGGTAAATCAAAGGTTCCCTGTTGTAAGCATTAAGGGAAGCTATAAAAGAGAATGAAATGATGCTTTAAAAAGAACTCGAATAAAAGGCCCAGACAAAATCTGGACAATAATTATACAATGGCTTTGTAGGATCAGCTAGTTCAACTAGTTGAAGAATTTTACCGGTGTGCAGTATGCAGGAAGACTGCCGCTGGCAAGTGAGGGAAACAGGTTGGGGGTGTATGGGGGGAAAAGTCCGTTTCTCCTCTACCTATACACTACTGTCACCTTCACTTCTGACACCAGATGTGTGAGTTCTCCACACATATAAAAATTCTGTGACACAGCTTAGTGTCCTACAATTCAATTCATTTCTGACATTACCTACCTGGAGTTAGTGCGAGATCCCACAAGTAAAGGGCTCAGTCCCACAAGACTACTTCCACTTCAGATGCCAAAGCACAGGCTGTCACCTGTACTTCTGACAGACAAACTATAAATTGTGTTTCCCATGCCTCCCTCCTTGGGTTGGATAATTTACTAGAATGGTTCACAAAATTCAGGGATATACTTACTTATGTTTATGGGTTCATTATAAAGGATATAATAACGAATACAGATGAACACTTGATGAAGAAATACGTAGGGTGAAGTCCAAGCTCAGGAGCTTCTGTCCCCACAGAATTGGCATGTGCCACCCTTATGACATATGGATGTGTTTACCAACCTGGAAGTTCTCTGAAACCCATACTTTTGGGATTTTTATGGAAGATTCATCACATAGGCATGGTGAATCCTTAACTAATTCTACACTCCTCTCCCCTCTCTGGAGAATGGGGATAGTTCTGAAAGTTCTAAACTTATAAGCATGGCTTGGTCTTTCTCGTGTCCAGCCCGCATCCAGGAGTCCAACAAGAGATGCTTCGTTAGAACAAAAGATGTTCCTATCACCCAGGAAATTCCAGTGGATTTAGGAGTTCTGTATTAGACGATTCTATCACTCAGAAAATTACAAAGGTTTTAGGAGCCCTGTGCCAGGAACAGGGCTTTAATATATATATAGATACACACACACACACACACAATATTTATTTATTTTTAATAATAAATATATATATACATATATGTGTGTGTGTACATATACACACACACACACATATATTTATTTATTTTTTAAATATTTAAAAAAAATTTAAATATTTTTTAAAATATTTATTTTTTCCCTATTATTTCATATGGAGGAACTGATGATATGGCAATATCTCTCATAATTGATAAAATCATTAAATGAAACTATTACAAGCTATAAAAGTAAAAAGAAAGACATGTTCTCTTAAAGAGTCAAATATGTTAGAAAAATGAAAGTTATAGGCTGATCATCAGTCATTCCAACGTATCCAGAGAGAAATACTTGGCACTACTAAAAATGTAGTTCACTCACTGGCTGCCCAGTCCTTTTGCATATGTGCATCTCTTCACCATCGTTTCCCTAGGACGTTTCCTATGACCTCTGACAATGAAGTAAAAATCTCCCGTCATGTGATTGCACAGGACCACACTACGTACACTTTCTCGGCTCTAACGTCACAAAAGTAATGCTTACTTGATATTGTAATTACCAATTTTTCTTTCATTTTCACTAAAGGGAAGTCCCTTAAGGTGCAGCATTTTTTTACTTTTTTTTTTGTCCCCACTGCTTTACCTCTAGTATGTAATACATCATCTGACATTTATTGATCATTCAATAACCCCCACTTCCTGCCCCGGTTCAATGTTCATACAAGCTTACCAGGCTCACAGAGATTTGGTTCTCCTCCAGTCTCTTAGAGTTAGATATACAAACCATGAGTGACAAATTTTTCAGGACAGACTCCAGTTCAAGTAAGTTTATTACTTCTATAAACCAATGAGTTTCGATCTGTCTGTCAACTACAGCATCCTTAAAAAGTGACTGAAGACATTGTCACTAAATTTGGGGCAAGATTACATCACACACACACACACACACACACACACATATTGTAAATGCAACATGGTTCTGCCTTTTGTGGTGTGAAAATCAAAACTCAGGGGAATAAGTGAACTCTCAAAAATAACTTTTCTCAATCACAAAGAGTAGAGTTAAAAAATTAGTGAATGGCATTTGAAAAATTCATGATAGTCTTTGATGTGACTAGAAGAGAAAGAGAACTGGATGTTGCTGTGTCATCAGAGGCCCACGAGGATGTCCAAGAGAGGACTCAAACCTGAGCAATGACTGGGTTCATATCTCCATGCAAGAAAGAGTTGAAGAGTGAGACAGATGCAGGAAAGCAAAAGTGATTTCTTGAAAATGAGAGTACACACTTGAGGGGAAAGTGTGAGTGAACTCAGAGAATGAGTCGCCCAAGGAAGTCAATGAGGAGGGGTTTTTCTCTCTCTCAGGGTGGGAATTGGTGACACACCTTTGTCCTGGTTCATTCATCTCCTCTCCCTGGGTGGAGCCCTCCATTTCCTGATGTTTCTTCCTTGTTTGGTTCCTCTGGAACTATCATGGCATCAATGCATGATGGGAGTCATAGTAACCACAATGCAAATGAGATTATAATGCCATTATAATTAGCTAAAAATCGTGGTCATAGGGATCAGCCTAGTTGGATGAAACTGGTTCTTGTTTTTCTCCAGCTGCAGGTACTGGATACAGTCACTTGTTATTTGTGTAACCAGTGATGCACCTCCCGTTGTACCCTAGAGGAGGTTGGATATCCCCTAGGCTGCATCGCCTGCTTCAGGTAAAGATTAGTGATTAGTGATACCTACCAAGTCTATAGCCTATAGTTTCTCCACTGATTAATAATGTCTCTTGTATAAAAGGCAAAGAACCCGGAGCTAGGTTTTCTGTTTTATGTGTTTGTGCCATCCCCACCAGCACACTGGCTTATTTATAATAACTTTTGATATTATAAGTTTATTATAATAAGTTTCAATATCTGCTAGTGCATTACTCCTCCTTATAATTTTTTAGAATTATTTTAAATAGTTTTGGACACTTACTGAACCCAACAAAGTTGGGAAAAATTAAGATATAAAAAAGTAAAATTTTATTGGATATATTGAAACAATATTGTGTTTATAGAATAAATTCAGCAAAATCACTAGCATTCGGAAATTGAGTCTTCCTATCTGTGAATACAGTATATTTTGTTCTTTGTTCAGAATAAAATTATTATTCGGAAAAGGTTTTGTAAATTTGATTTCATATATATATATATATATATATATGTATATATGTATATATATATGTGTATATATGTGTATATATGTGTGTGTGTGTGTGTATATATATATATATATATATTTCTGGGAACAGTGAAATACATCTTGTTATTTTCTAATAGGATCTCTTATTCTTTTACATTTTGAAGTTTGTTTTGCTGACGTATAGGACAATTAGTGATCAATACACATCTTTCTTGTTTCCAACATCCTATGAACTTTCATAAGATCTTTAGTTGGTTGTAAATCCTTAATTGTATTTGTGAACATAGTGTAATATCTTTGAATAGCAATACTTTTATCTCTTCTTTTCCAATCCTTAATTATTAACTTTTCATATTTTCATTCATTGCCTTGGGTTGCTATCAGAATACTTAATACTATTCATTAGTTTCTTTGTTGGTTCCTGAATTTACCAAAAATAAGTAAAAAAAGGCCTCTTGAATTTCTTTGTTTACTAGTACAATTTCTGTAAGTTTTGACGGAGACTATCAAATTAATGAATTTCCCAGTATTTATAATTTGCTGGATTTTATTTTTAATAATTTAAAATTTTTGAATTTTCCCAAATGCTTTTCCTTTGCCTATAATCCATAAAATAAAATGATGGCAGTATTTCCATTATAACAGAACTTTTAAATAAAAAGCTGAAACAATAAGGATAGTAAACAAACACAAAAACATGAAAAACAACATTTGCTGTTTATTTTTAAATTTTGGGGGACGGCTTGGAAGCAATTAATTGTAACTTTATTGTTTTAGAAGTTACTCTTATTATTTATACGTATACTTAATTTTAAAGTCTAAATTGTATATTCAGTACAATTATCTTCCTCCCCATTAAGGAAAAACAAAAACAAACAAACAAACAAACAAACAAAAACTGTCAAACTCTTTAGTCATTTAGCATTGCTTTTCCAAGCCTTTCACATTCTTTGTTACTATTTTAAAAATTTGCAGTCACAGTTTTTCTAATAGTCAATTTTACAGCATGTTTTACAACTATGGATGCATCCATTCCATTGCTTCCTTATGGGCTCACTTCCACTAATTACAATTATTGATGTTAATAGTCTTTCAAGGAAGTTCTGTGTGTATTAAAGTCCTTATTATGTATATGTCTCAAAATGTTATTACTTTTGCTTTAGCTCTAGTCTCCTGTCTTTCCAGGATATAGACTTCTACCATTTGCTCTTTGGAATAATCAGTGTTTCCTGGAATTTAATATTGCTGCTGAGAAGTCGGCTGCCATTCAAATTGTTTTAATACATTCATCATTGTGATAATATTTATGATAATGACCTAGGGTTTCATTTCATTATGAGTCTGGGTGGATTTATTATACTTTATTTATATTGGATGGAAATTGACAGTTTTAAAATTATTATAATGATTATACTTTTCAATTTGGAATTTGTAATTAATTGTTTTTTTATAGCCAGCTGATCTTATATACTTCTCTCCTTCATTCCTTTCACTTTCTTTTTTTTGTATTTTATTGTTAATTTTCACATGGCTTTCTTTTATTTATCTCAGACTACACGTGCTAATTTTAACTTCATTTTCAAATGAACTTTCACTATTGTCTTCACATTGTCTAGAATGAATGGATTTCCAGAATATTATTTTATACACATTTATTGTTCTTCATTCCCTTATGCATTCTGGATTTTTCTTTTTTCTTTTCCTCTTGATTTCTAGAGTTTGCCTTCCCTACCAGTATAGGTTTTGCAGTCTCTTCCGCTCTGCCTCCAAGGCCCCTGAGGTTGATGTCTTAGTATGCCTGCTACAATGTGACACTGGGTCAAAGTCAGATACAGAATTTGAGTTAACAATCATTTTGGTCCAAATTTGGGCTACTAATCTATGTCTGCTTTCTAATACTTCCTCAGGTAGCAGGCTTTGTATAAATTCACCTTTTTAGTCGTGAATCGGAACCTTATTTCAAAAAGTGAACCTGGCTTTATATTTGCTGACTCAAATGGGCCAATTTCTTTAAATAGGACCCTGTATCTGCCCTTTGGACTCAAAGTACAAAAATCCCGCTGCTAATTCTCATCCTTGATGATAGACATCCTTTTTTATTTATATCTGTCTTTTTGAAATTTTGTCTGCTTATATATTTATATTCCTGTTATGCACTTGGACAAATGCAGTGGGTAATTCTTTAAACATTAAAACTAATTTACCAACTTAATGAACACAATTTTTGATAAATGCATTTAATGAAACATAGATTGAGCTTCATCTCTTCCATACTTCACATTTCCATTCTAAAATATGTAATTATTACAAAAGGGGAAAATCACCAATTTAAGTTTCCAAAGCTTGAACTGCCTCAATTTGACTCACTCAGACACGTTTAATAAATGAAGGGAACCCCTCTAAGATTACCTACATTCAGATAAAAACAATATTCATGTCAGAGGCTCACCAATAGTAAAAGACTGCTTCCATTCTTTGCCAAGTCTGTTTGATTTAAATTTACACTGCAATCAAAAATTATTTGGTTTGACTAGCAAATTATTTTCTCTCTATTTAATTTTATTTCTTGTCAGTAAAAAAAAAACAAACATGGCATGGCATTTTAGCCGAAGCCTCCCACCTTCTAATTACTAAGGGACTAGCAGTATTATACAATTGGAAACAAAGCAGGCAAAATGGGTGCAAGCCATCAAGAAGACTTTATCAAATATCACTTTATTTACTATTGCATTCAAGCTCAGTCAGTTCAAGCAACCACTAGACTCTGATATCTACAGTTGTCTGTAAATTATTCTTTATCTGTGAACTAGTCACAGTGCCATGCACAAAAAATTAATTCCCTAGTCTAAAACCTCTGCCAGAGAAGGTCTATTGTTGACAAATTACCTTTGTTCCATACCTTTCAGTGGACTGTCTCAGAAGTGCCCATCAAGCCTATACTTTTATAGTCTTTAGTAAATCCCCCTGTGTTTAGAGCTGGTGTCTCTCTTGTTCTTTCATCATTTAAATTGCCTGGAAAGCCACATCTCTAATATGGCCACTTGCCCAGTGTTGATTAATACAGATTAGAAATGGCAGGGTTTTCCATCCAAGAAATGCAATTGCCAATCTCGCTGTCATATTCCTGGCTATTCTATCACATCAAGTCAATGCAGTATCTACAGCTTCCAACACTGTTTTGTGTTCTGTATTTAAGCTCTGGCTGCATGAACTAACTCCAAGTCTTTTCATTCCCATGACAGGCTTTTCTTCCCAATCTGATTCATTTCTAGACTAGTAAAAGCAGAGGAATTATCCACATGTGAGGACCAGCTCTTGCTCTCCGTCAGTAAATATTACAAGAAATGTGTGTGGTAATCAGGGGGAAAAGTACAGTATCTCGTGTATATCTTCAATTCATTCGATATTCTTCATATCATATCATATCATATCATGTATTATTAGTTCAATAAAAGTATTAGGATATAATCCATAGTATAGAGCAAAACACAGACACATAAAGTCAAATAAACAAAGAAAGAAAAAACAACTAAATGAACTAAGGAAATTAAGTATTAGCCTTTTTAAATTATGGTTTTTATTTTTGGATTCAAATAAATAAATATATTTGTATTTATCATTTGAGTTTAAAGCTGCATTATTTCTTCATAGATTTCCTCACCTAAAATACGGATAATATCACCTATTTCATTTTATTGATGTGATAATGAAGAAATGTACCAAAGGTTCTCAAACTTTAGTCTGCGTAAGAATCACCTGGTACATATGTTAAAATGCAAAACTGGTATCTAGCTCATTTAGTCTCATGCAGGATATCTGCAAGACCTATAAGAAAATGAATTTTCAGTAAGAACCTTTTTTTTTTTTGAGATGTCATTTATTTTATTTCCAAGAGACATATATTAATTCAGTATGTCCCACCTTCTCCTCTTTGATGAAAACAGAAAATGATGTTCCGGATTTTGTCTTTTGTGGAGAAACCTTCAATTAGGAGTAAGCCAACTATGATGACTTATTATTAACAATGAACTAACATGAATTATAAAAGTGAACATTTGTTCCTCCATTATTATCCACTGTAAGAAAAAGAATTTTTAGCAATCACCATGGTGATTTTGATGTAACTAGCTAGTAGGCAGCTTGAGAATTATTGATAAATACAAATGAATTAGTACAATGGCTGTCACATATTAAGAATTCTATAGATGCTAATGATTAATGCTATTTTTAATGTATAAAATGGAGTTGGAAATACAGTGTAATACTACTGGTACCTACAAGTCCTTTATCACTAGACAAGAAGTAAAGTCAAGAGTAGTGGTAAAGTGACCCCTGCCTGGCTTCAGTCTGTTTCAGGTCTGATTATGAGTCATTATCCCTGGGCTGAGTGTCTGACCATGTTCTCAAATTACGAGTCTCACAGTCTTCTGGTGTAAATGTTGATGTGTTCAATGCAAATATCTCACCCTATTTATAGTTGCTCAAAATTGTGTCCTTAAATATTCAGTTAGATTTGGACAACACAGAGTTCTGCGACTGCACGTGCACTTCACTCTTTGTGTTTCTAAATGTTTGGGGAAAGTCTAAGTGGTTTTGGAAGTGATTTTTCAGATGCCTGAGAATGGCCTCAATCATTTTCCTCATGACTCAATTTTATTTTTCTACCACTATAGCACCATCAATAAAGGAAATCCTTTCACTGGGAATGAAATAAATTCAGCTTGTTAATCTAGGTAGTTGCGTGAAATCTGCTCAGTTTTCACTGAAAATAGTTACATCTTATTAAATAGCTAGAAAACTACAACATTTGATAGAAACAAATCCACTGTTTATTAGATAAGGTCATATGCTAGAGACTTTATTTCCTATGAACTGGAATGGTGATTAGTAGAACTATGGAATTTGATTTGATTTATTTTTTTTTCATAGAAACACATGGTATAAGTAGAGTCAACTTCTGCTAAAATTAGGTGATTTGTGGAATCACACACAGGTCATTTTGCTTATAATACTAAGAGCCTATGTGTAAATGATTGTTTCTTTGAAAGCATAGTGATTTGATGCATCTCTTTTTAAATTGAAAATAAGAAAAAATTATAACAAGTTGCCCTCTTAGGAAATATATTTCCAAACATTTGTCTTAAGGCAATTATTACTCGTTGGAAAAGAGTACAGGAAATCATGCTTCCTAGGCATTAGCAAAATGTCTTGGAATGGCAGGGACTAAGCTGTTAATGTTAGCGATGTGTTCCTGGAAGGAGTGAATAATGAAGCAGAAGAAAGGAGATGGAGGTTGAAAAAAAGTTTTATACGATCAGAAGGAAGCTTTAATTACTTTACAGTTGTGGCCAGGATTGTCTTTGTTCCTCAAAAATCCTAAGTGATAGATTTGACGCAGGGCTATGCCCAGGAACCGATATGTAGAATTACCATGGCTGTCTGGCCTCATCCATTGGGTAGAGCATATTAAAACAATTATAAATGAGATCTATTGCTTAAAAATGAACTCTTAGGAAGAAGAATATAAATTATTTGCTAATATCAAATGTTAAAAAGGTCTTTCATTTTTATTCATTTTTTGACTTTTAGGCTAAACTGGTGAACAGAATATTTTAGGAATTAAAAATCTAAACCAAATAGAAAAATTTAAACAACTAGTTATACACTATCTAGTGTTTACCACATCATGGTATCAATCATTGGCCTTCAAAAATAATTACAATGTAGTCAAAATCCCATTTTCATAGAAAAAGCACAAATAATTTGATATCTAACATTGACTGTAATGGGGAAAAATTGGAATTGGACAAGACCAGGAATTGATCCAGAGCCAATTCCAGGACTAGAGGAACTAAGGGAGGTAATAGCACTGTTCTGCTAGATAATTCTACTTGAATTTCAAAAGAATTATAAAATGGAGTATGTTTTCATCTAACCTGGGCTGATATATATTTTAAAAGGATCAGATTTTGACAGCTCAGTCCACTACACTGTACCGATATTTATAACCAGGAAAGTGACCAGTCCTGTTTCCTGGAATGTGAACCCAGTTTGCAGTAAGCACATCCTTAGCTCATATGAATAGGAAAAGCTTACGGTCTTTGTGAGATTGAATGCGACCGCTGAATTTTTGTTTTGCTTTATTTTAATTTGTGCCATTCAATCCCTAGAAAATATAATCACATACTAGTGATAAAGAAATCAAAGTCTGAGTTCACCTCAACCAAATTTAGCCAACCAGGGTGTTCTACCTTTAACTAAAGCCTTTATTGAGAAAAATACCTTCACCATTCAATTTTGGAGAAAGAGCTCAATATAGTAAAATTCACTAAATCTTCAATTCCTTTTAGGAGAAAACAAAGTTAATCTGCATATTTCAGAGGAAAGCTAAGAGGTACATAGAAGATAAGGTTATTCTTGCTATTGTAATGATGTTTCACCTGGCCCCTGGACACTGAATTTGTTAATATAGACTTCAGTTTTGCTATGAGCCTCCGCCAATGTTTCATTGCATTATATGTTACTTTTCACATTCTTTTATTGTAGCTTTTATTCTATCTTCTTTTCATGTTGCATTCATGGAGGGGTGATGAATGAGCTGGCTTGATGCGAGACCATACGTCACTGTGCCTAACACGAGATGACATCATGACCAAATTTGTTTTAGTGTCCAGAGCTCATCCACAGGGCTCAGCTATGGCTATATTAAAAGCTGCATGAAGGATAGGGTACAGTCTAAAATTTTGCTTAATAGAGGAGTAGGTTCTTTATTAGTCCTGTCAAAAAACATGCCATAGAAGAAAGTTTGAATTAGGAAAATTCACTAATTTCTGTGTCATAGCAAATAGCTCGAACAGAAGCAAGACTAGAGAACATATTGGATAAGAGAGAAATAGTTTGGGATAGAAGGAAGCCTTGAAGGGACTGTAGAAGGTACAACACGACAAAATGAAAGCAGCTCTGAAGACGTTTCCCTGTATGTTGAATCTCCTCCAAAATGTTTTATATAGAAGCCAAAACATTTCCTTCCATTGGAAGTGATCTCTATCAAGGGGTGAAAATGGCTAGGCAGACAACATCTCAGGACCCTCTTAACATGCCATGAGGAGTGAATCCAGTTACCTTCCTGATAGGAAGGACCATGTCACTGGGAAGGTTGTCAGCTTCACAGTAGACTTTTAGTTTAAATTTACTTCCTGAGAGAAGACGAGTACCTGCCCGAAGCATACTGCAGAAATACTTTTGGGAAAAAAGGACTTCCTTATTGGAATTCAGCATGAACATGTCTATTTGGAAAACAATCCCTCTCCCCCCGCCATAGAGAGGATACCAAAAAAATAAAAATAATAAAAATGTATACACATTTTAAGAAAGGAAGACTATTAAAATTGTAATACTCAATATATGCCAATAACAAAAGATGAATACAAGTCATGTTCGACTTCTGCAGTTACAAGAGGTGCTCTAAGTCATTACCATCAGTATCCAGACACTTCTGATTATGGCAAACTACTGCTTGAGCAACATTGACCAAAGTGTCCACTTGTATAAGTTTTTTTGGCACCTCCAGTATTTTGCAATTTTTTTTGCAATTGTCTGAGGGCTGTAAAAACTCAATCAAATAATCCCAGGTTTTTAAATAGATATATTTGTATTCTAACTAAATGCACCCTTGGAAACTGTGTATCTTTTTTTTTAATAGTCATGTCACAAGTATTGTTCTATATACTATAGTACTATACTAATTCAGAAATCACGCTCTTCTGTTTAGGGTCAAGTTCCTAGAGTTTAGGAATAACTAAAAGTTGGAATAGCCCTGAATTTGGAACTGGTCAATGTTAAAAAAAAGACAAAGAAAAGGTGGACAGTCTTTTTTCCCTTCTTTAAATATTTTGGATTTTGGATGGGTGCCTAGAAAAAATAATAGTAAACCTTATAATAATGATGATGCTTTTGATGAAGTCACTAGTCATGGCATGGGTGCCTGACACTGTCTACATGCTATCTAATATAATCTTTTAAATATCTTTATGAAAATGTAGAATTATTTTAATCATATAAAAAACAAAAACAAAAGTAAAACATTAGCTTTGGAAGCTGTAATTTTGGTAAAGGATGGAATAGTCTTAATAAAGGTCAGTGATCATGTAACTATAATCAAATACTTAAAGAAATAGAATGCCCTCAATTTCTATTGTCAAACTGCTTTTAACAAGCATCGAGCATGGAACTATTCACTATGGACTTGTAAAGACGTTATACAATGGTATCTTTCAAAATGTATTTTATTCCACATTAATAAATATGTTATAAACATATATTCATTTGAGTAAATATGTACTGTAGTATGGTGTCAAAATATTTAAAGAAGGGAAAAAAGACTGTCCACCTTTTCTTTGTCTTTTTTTTAACATTGACCAGTTCCAAATTCAGGGCTATTCCAACTTTTAGTTATTCCTAAACTCTAGGTATTAGAGCTAACATGACACAGTAATATGGAAGCCAGGTATTTCCTTTTATAAAATAACCTGGAAAAGGTTATTTTATAAAAGGAAATACCTGGGGTTTTTTGGCCACAAATAATAGTTTATACATATCTGAGTGCAGTATCAATCATAGACCTGAATAGCAAAGGTCTATGATTGACTATGAATTTAATAGCTATGCTATGAGTTTAATAGCATTTAGAGCTGCAGTTCTTAATGTACTATTTCCTGTTCTGAAAATTATTTCTAAGATTAGCTCATATTTTAAAATTATTGTATTATAACATTATCATAATTTTTCTAAGTAATTATTTTAGGGCAGTGGTGAATTACCTAGATTTCAAATTTACTTTTGATAGGCATATGCTCAACTGTTTTAAATTAATAGGATATGAAGTTATTTTAAGCTGAAGGCATTTTTCACGGAGAAACACTTTGAATCCGTGATTGGGATATTAGCTTATAAAACACAGGGACACTGCTGGCCTTTATGCTGCCTTTGTAGGAATTAGTAAAAGGGGTGGATTAGAGCTCCTCCAGGCAGAAGCCATGAGTGGGGTGTGAGCTGGATGTCAAATCCAACATCCACTCCCAGCTGGACTCCATGACACAATGACCAATCCGCCTGGTAGAATGCGACGACCTAGAGGATACCTTTCCAGAGTTTCAATCTGTGTTAGACTCACATTTCATAGTAAGAAATTAATAGTCTTTTTTTTTTTTAAGTTCTTCCCAATGGCCAGATGTGATGTAATGTCAAAACTCTTATTTAAGATAACTGAAAACACAGTTTTGTTTATCCTCAGGTACAGATGAATCAACCAAGACTTAAGAGTTTATGTATCTTTCCTGAGGTTATCAGTAGTATCAGGATTGCACTGAGGACTGTTAACTTTGAATTCAGAGGTCTTTGTATTAAAGCTCGACCACCCCAAAGAGGCAATGGAAAATACATAAATCCAACTTCTTTCACAATTAAAAGTAGCTCCCCAGTGCAATTGTTCTTACTGTTTAGGAGCAAATCTAAATGGACACTAATTATGATTTATTGTAAGTGAGAAAAATCAGTAAACCATTATCTTCTGTAACTATTCACTCAATAGATGTAGACATTTCTTAAATTTGTCCATATACGTAGCACTGGGGTTTTTCTTTATTGATTTTGGGGGAAAAAATGTATCAATTTGTTTACACTTTCTAAATGATCAATAATTCTCCAAAGGTAAACCATGTAATTTTTGAACTCTGAATTTTAAAAACAATAAATAGAAATTAGTTTAATATTTCAAGTAGGAAAATATAGTATCTATTTAAAGGTAATAGTAAAAACACATCATTTTATTAATATGGTGGTCTGACAAGGTAAGAGTTGGATAGATGTTTAATCAAATATTGTGATACTGTTAAAACTGTTAATCTTGATGGATGGTATAACTATCTTAATTCAAGATATTAATTGAATTTCATAAGCAGATGCTGAATTTCATGTATAGAAGGCAATAACTTCAATAATTTATACCGAATAATTCTAATGCAGTGAGTACAAAAAAATAGATGTCTTACTTACATTTTCACTGAAAAAAAAAGTTTCAATTGCTTAATCTCCCTAAAGAGTATTTGTTTATAATTTGAATAGTCTATAATTGGATAAGGTTGAAGAGGACTATAAATTGAAATATAATTTTTTGTTGTTTAATCAACACTGGTTGAGTTCTGCAAAATACCACATTATTACAAGCAAGCAACGTATTTTGCACATATTTTGAGATTTTTATTCCTGGACTATATTTGTGGAACTCACCAAGCTTTGTTATCAATGGTTACTCCTCATCTCTGACACTGCTTGACTATCTATTTTAGCTATTATTATTACATAACAAATGAACCTACATTTTAGTGGCTGATAGATTCCATGGGTCAGAAATTTAGATAGGGCCCCATGGTAATGGCTTCTTTCTTTGCTCAATGATGTTTGGATATCATCTGAGGAGACTCAGCTGCTCAGTGTGACTCAATAGGTAGGAAGTAGTTTGATCTGAAGGCTTCTTCACTCACATGTCTAGTGGTTAATGGAGGTTGTCTTCTGTCATGCATGTGGTCTCTCCATACGGGCTGGGATTTCTCATAGAATGGTATCCTCAGTCAGATTTGTTAAAGTGAGTGTCCCAGCAAGTAAGGCAAGTTACTTTTCTATACCAAATCAGACATACATCTAAATCAACACACACACATGCACTCTCTCACACACACACAATACACTTAATAATTTAAATTATATGATTCCATAAGGTATTTTTTTTCAGTAGTCATAGGAAATAAACAATTTTGGGGGGAAAAAAAGTCTTTTTCATTTTCAAACTATCCCAAGGCCTCCTGCCCTCAACAGTTGCCTGGACACCCTTTATCACCCCACTCTTGAGGAGCACAAGGGAGAAGATAATGAAGCTGAGAAAATATATTCTAGTATCACCATGATTCTTTTACAATCCCGTATAAGTAAAATAATGAAGCTGAGAAAATATATTCTAGTATCACCATGATTCTTTTACAATCCCTTATAAGTAAAACTCAAACGAGCTCTTTTCATCGAAGTCTTGGCCAATAGAGGGCAGAAATGTGGTGTCCATGGCATGTAGCTAGGATGAGTTTGGAACAGTGAGTGTCTGAAGTTAGTCAAAGGCTGCATCACAAAGTTAATTGGATTGTGGTTGATGTATGGTTGACTCATGTCTCATTTCTCCCATTTAAATTGTTCTGTCTACACTAATATCCCCCATTTCTGTAATATAAACAACATGAAATTATGTATATGTAATATAAAATAGCCATAAGAACAAGAGCTGTCATTGTTTTAAGCATGTGTATTGTATTAGGGCTCAATAGTATAGTGACTAAGAGACACAGTCTCCTGGAGGGGAGACAACTAATTATATGACCTGAGGCAAATTATTTAAACTTTCAGTTTAAATAATGAAGCCTCAGTTTCCTCATATATAAAATAGAAAAAAGAAGGAATAGTTTTTATGGCATGATCTTATTAAAAGCATGAGATGAGACAATGCATATAAATTGCTTAGAACAGTAACACCAGTCATTATTTAGGAAAGGTTAGCTGTTAAATTTTATGAGTGATAGAACTCGGGTGCACTGAGTGTAAGGCACATGGTTAAAAACAGTGAAGCAAGATTCAGACCTAAGTCTTCTTAGCAGTAAAAGCATGCTCTTCTATTTTTTTCTACCTCTCCATTGTCAATGAAATTACTGTCTTGTAATGTTTTAGAAAGTGAGCAGGGTCCCGAGCTAGACGACGGGGGTGTAAATCTTAGCCTGCTATCTCCCAGCTGTGCAACTTTGAGAAAGGTAACCTCTCTCTACTTCAGGTGACTCATCTCTAAATTGTGGATAAGAATAGCAACTAGACCTGTGATAGTCAATCAAATAACGTAATTGATGGCTAAAAATAGTGACATGGGCATAGTAAGTGCTACGTGACACAGTTACAATCAGCACTATCATCGTTATTTACCATTTGTTTTTAGGTACTGTTTTTAGGTTTAATTTCAGTAATTCTTATTTTCCTTAAGAGCAGAGACAATATCTTAATTCCTCATCACTCCTACTGATGGATATTTACTAGTATTTATCAAGTGACATTAATTTTCTGATGCTAGAAGATCGGTTCTAGGAGTACTGATTTTTGTTTCTTGACAACAAAATGATTACAGTATAGTTTTTACTATCATTTAAAGGATTTATACCTGTAGTACTTTGAGCCTTAAAATGATTATGATTCCTTGAGTCCTAGAATCAAATGCCCTGATTTTATTTAAAAGTCTTTATCATTTTACCCTAATCCTCATATTTTGGTCCCTATATACTGCATAATACAATTAAAAAAAAATCACTTAACTTGATGGGAAGGGGGAGGATCTTTTCACAGTCTATACATATATCTAATCACCACCTTGTACACATTAATATCTTACAATTTTAGTTTGAATTATTTCCAGCTTACCTCAATAAAGCTCTATTAAAACCTCTATTAAAACGTTCCTCTATTAAAAAGTTCCTGCTTTTCACTGTGGACACAACTGCTTGGACACAATGAGAATATTGTTCAATAAGAATTTAGGGAAATACTAGCTAAGTTTGAACTATATATTTCCTTTCCTACACACACACACACACACTCACACACACACACATAAAAACACATAAAAAAACACAGAAAATAATAATTATTCAAGGGTACAATTATACTTAGTTTTGACATAAGAATAGCCTCTTCAGGAACTCTTAGTAATAAAACTACTGAGTAGCAGAAACTAAAAGTTTCATAACAGAAACTGCTTAGGATGTCAATGCCAAGCATATAATCTTTGCTACTGGGAAAGCCTTTTACAGGTGTAATCAGAGCTTGTTAAAAGTGTAACAGGAAGCTAACTTAGACTGGAGAATTTGGGCAAGTCCATATACTAGGACTGCAGAAGAAATATAGAGAAACTAAAACTGCCATAAGCTGTAAAATCATCTTGTGCCTGAGTGGTATTGCTCTTTTTATTTTAGAGGGAAAAGCATAATGAGCTCATTTCTTTTCAGGTTTATTTATATTCATTGGGAGAAATAATAGGAGCTTAGAGACTCTGAGTATGGGTTTAGTTAAAATCCATTTAAAGATGGAGAACATGCCTTCAGCATAGAATGTACCTAACACGTTCAAGAAAAACATGGCTCTCCATCTTAGGGGAATAAACAAATGCCTATGAAACGATGGCTTGTCAACAATTAACAACTTAGGCTACAAAATGAGATATTAGGAATTTCCTTGTAACTTCCAGAAGCATTCAGGCTATTTTATACACTCTGAGACTATATAAAGATAAGACATCTGAATGATACAGAAAAGTTAGTCAATCATTGACTAAGCCATCTCATAGAGTAAATTGAATGAGGTAGACTATTTGGGGAATCTCTGTTCTAGATTTAAAGGCATCTTTTACTTATGCTTTTCTCAGAGAGGTTCCCACCACTTTCCAGTACTAATTTTATCTTTGTTATCTCTTGCTTAATAAATATCTAAGATAATTTCCTACTTCTTACATCCTCCTATTGGACAAAATATTGTTTTTCCTTTTACAAACTCTTTACTGGCTGATTGACTATGATTTTACCTTTCTGAAACCTGGAATATGTAATTACTTGTGTGCTTTGTCTAACCCCCCTAGACCAGCTTTTCCTGGGAGCACATCCAAACCTGTCTCTAATTCATGCTTTCTAAATAAAATAGAAATGTTTTAAATTCAAATCATTTATTTATTTTCTCTGGGTGCTGAAGAAAACATTCATTCTCAAGCAATTTCAGTTTTTGTATTACATATTCCCTAAATTCTTTTTTGTTCTAATCTAGTTTGTGAAAAACAGTTAATCATTATTCTTTGCCTCTCTGTCCCATCTTCAATCCTCAGCAGGCAACATAGTTCTTACTTACACAATTTCCTAATATGATATCTACATATGTTGGTCCTTTAAGTAGGTGTTATGAATCAGTATGTGTCATAGGTCAAGAAAGCAACAGATAACTAGTGAATTAATAAAAATCAACAGACATTCTTTTAAAGAGAGAGAGTACAATAGTAAAGTAAAATGTAAAATAGACTATTGCAAGGCATTATTCAACTGTAAAACTAGAGGGAAAAGTACCCACATGACTACCTTCACTTATGACACTGATTTCAAATTCAGGGGGTTCCCAAAACAACTCTCGGGTTCAATTCACTAGGAGGATTCATGGAATTCACTTAAAGCTGGTAATAAACACTCATGGTTTATTACCAAACAGATTAAATAATCAGTTAAGAGATCCATAGGGCAGAGTCCAAGAGGGACAGAACCTAGTCCAGTTGTCCTTTCTCTGTGGAGTCAGGCCAGTGTTATTCTACCTGACACTTATGTGTAATCATACACATGGGGTATGGCTAACCAGAGAGGTTCACCTGAGCCTGGGTATCTAGAGTTTTTATAGAGACCCTATCATGTAAGTATGGCTGACTGCTTAAGTGATTAATCTTTGTCTCCAATCCCTGGAAAAATTGAGCTTAAGTATAATGTGACCCATCTCACCACCATCCCAGTCATATTAAACAAATATAAACATAAATAAAGTAATTATAATCGATCAGCTCAAATTTTACTTGGGTAGACAGAAATGCAAACATTTTCAGAGTAGAGAATTAAATGCATAAAAAGTCTACAGGAAATGTTTTATTTTACTTTTGTGTGTTTGTGAGTGGACTGGCAACATTTCCAGAATTAAAAAGAAATGTGAATGCAGCAATCAGTAGTAGAGAAACACTTCTTAGTGGAGGATGCTAGGAAAAACCCCCATGTCTCCGATTCTGAAAAAAAGGCACTAGCCCTGTTAATATGCATGCAAATGGATCACTGATAAGATGATCATAATGAATAGTTACAATAATTTCAAATATTAAGACTTTTTATGGACATTCAGCTGTCTTGTGAAGCTAGAACACAGTTCACATAAAAAGGATCATACAAGTGATTTAACAATTTCTATTAGGCATTTTTATTAAGTTGTCAGTAGCTATTATTTGCTAGGTGATTAATGATGGCCCTGTAATTAAAAGATGTCTTTCACAAAATATTGTAATTTATCTTTTGGGGAATGTTTGAGTGCAGACAATAGACCACTTACTACTATTCCCATTATACAAAGATGGTTTTTAGAGGCAGCCATTTTCAGATTGCTTTAATTACATTTTAGGGAAATTTTAATTTGATTAAGATTTATGGATTCTAATTCACCAACTTTCAAAGAAAATCAAAGACTCAATAGAGCTGCAATTAAATGCAAAATCAGAGAGAAGAGAGAAAGTAACGTGCAAACAAGACAGATCTTTCTATTTGTTACTAGACCCACACCCATTTGTTAACTTGGAGATGCACTATAAGAAGTACAGGAAAAGATATTCACATGGCTATTACAGAGTTATTTATCAAAAGAGCATTTGCTATCTTTTGTATAAGGAAAATGAGAAGTGGGGAAAAGCAGATTTATTTATTTTACATGACACAGACATGTTCTTATGTCATGACATATAAGGAAACATTTATATTTAAAAACATAAGCACAAATATATCAAGGTTCAGAGAAATGGAAGAGCTAATGCTGCAAATTGTGATCTACCTGCATTTTATTTTTTTATTTATTTTTTATTCCATTGAAAACTAAATAGCCTGGTGCTGGGGCATTCTCTGCTAGATTCAAGCATAGCTGGTCTTGGTTTTAAAAAGTGGTTTAGAAATAGTGGTTTTGGCAAAGTCATTTCATTTTTCTGTTAAGAAGGACTATATATGTTTAGAAATAATGGTGCTATGTCACTAGAATAGCTCTTCTATCTGATTTAATAAAACTGAATTTCATCCTCACAATGGGAAAACATTCAGTCAGAAATTTTAAGATTCAGTTCTGGAATGGAAAATGTTAACTTAGGAGCCCACTTTCCACCTCGATGTGTTTGGCTCTCTCCCTCACTGGTTGAGGGCTGTCCAAAGAGCACTAACTCACTCCCACTTCCAGAGATCTTCTGCTGGTATTGACTGCACTGGAGCAACCCCAGGGTGAAAAATGAAAGGTATAAGGAATGTGCTTGGGTAAAATGTTTACAGCACAAAATGAGTAAAAGCCCAGACATGAATACCTGCTGGGTATGAGGCACGATGCATTATAAAGCAGTTTAGTCCTGGAATAAAAGATGACATGTTAATGATATTAACTGAATTCATCCTTGTAAATGGTGTTGATGTTTAAGGGAATTTTTTAAGTGTCAGATGCAGTATTTTGAAAACCAGTTGTATTCGAACTGGCTGACAATGTTAATGATGCCCTCATTGATTCCGAAGAGCTGATTTAAAGAAGGGACAGTCTTCTTAAGTATGTTTATGTGACAGAAAATTCAGAAGTAAATATTCATATATTGCAACTTATGGTAGTATAGTTCTTTCAGGATACAAATTATCTTCATAAAATTTGTAAGCTCTAGTTTTTCTTGTTGACTATCATACTCCTCCAGCTATCCTTTATTTTTCATGGTCTGTGTTCCTGTGTGTGTGTGTGTGTGTGTGTGTGTGTGTGTGTGTGTGTGTGTGTGATTTCATTGATCGCCTTGACTCAATCACTACTCTGTAAACTCTAGAAGGGCAGGGGTAGTGTCTGATTTACCCATCATGTGTGCCAAGCACCTGGTAAGGTGTTTGCCACATAGGAGATACTCACAGTTTTACTAAAACATAAATTTATTTACTAATTGGCTTTCAGCCAGGACAAATTTGTTCAAAATTATTTCTAATAATTTGAAGAAATGATTTGAATAAAACTAGAATACAGTTTGGTGACTAATGGGTGGAGATACAATGTTCAGTTCCTTCTGAACATTGTTAAGCTTAAAATGTGTAAAATATAAATCCTAAGTTAAATACTGAAATCACTTTATTACTGCTTAAGTTTGTAAAAATCCATAAAAAAAACCAAAACACAGGAGAGATGGAAATTGCTTCCCAATACTCATATCAGCTTATACCAGATTCCAAAGAGTTAATAAGGATACAGGTTATTCAGAAAGCGCACTGGGATGGCAGTGAGGAACTGGGGTTTAGCCCCAGATTTGCAGCTAATCACCCCTGAGACTCAGCCAGCCTGGATAGCAGCAGTGTCATATTTTAAAGTAAGGACATTAATTTCCATAAATTGTATTAAAAGCCTCTCCCATCTCTAAAATTTTGTGAAATGCGACCTTGCTTTAGCTCATTCTGGGTACTGTAACAAAAATACCTTAGACTGGGTGGTGTAAACAACTATTTTTCATACTTCTAGAGGCTGGGAATTCCAAGATCCACGTGCTGGAAGATTTAGTGTCTGGTGAGCCCAACATCCTGGTTCACAGGCTGCCAAAGTTTGGTATCCCTTTGTAGTAGTATAAAAAGGGCTACAGAGTTTTCTGGGTTCTCTTTCACAGAAAACTAATCCCACTTACAAGGGCTCTACCCTCATGGCCTAATTACCTTCCAAAGGTTCCAACTCCTAATACTATCATGTTGAAGGTTAGGATTTCAACATTTGAATTTTGGGGGGACACAAGCATTCAGTCCCTAACAGAGTTATATGGATAATTTTATTGTAGGTATGTAGGTATTTTGCAACAAAGTAAGTGTTTAATTCAATTTTTTAATTGCATTCTAAGCCTAACTAAACTTACTGTATGGGAACAATATTGAATTATATAAAATAATTTAAAATACGGTAAACTTAAATGATTTAAAACGTGCTTTAAAAAGATGCATGAACAATCAATGTGCAGCATAAAGAAATATTTCTCAAAAGTGTACACATCTGCATAAGCATTGTAAGAATTAAGAAATAGAACATTAATGAGATTCTAGAAGCTGCCTTTCATATCCACTTATTACCTAACATATACCCAAATATATTTTCTAACTTCTATCACCTTATATAAATTTTAATGATCTTTAAGCACTTTATACAATGAATCATACAACCTCCTACTATGTCTTAATTCTTTTAGGCCATATTACATTCATGAGTTTCATCCCATTTTGCATTAAGTTCTAGGTAACCCACTTTTATTGCTGAGTAACATTCCATTGTATAAATATACCACAATTAATTGATCTAATCTGCATTTCATGAACATTTGGATCATTTCCATACTTGGCTATTAAAAAGTGTGCTGTTATGAATATTCTCCCCCATATTTTCTGAGGCACACGTGAAAGCATTTCTATTGGGTATATACCTACAAATGGAATGGTTTGGTTATCTGGTTGGTAGACACTGACCTATTATTATTTTTTTAAATGGTATCAATTCATACTCCCACCATTATTTTCTGACAATTCTAGTTTCTCCATATTTTCTGCAACACATAGTATGGTCTTTTATTCCTCAATGTGCTTTGTTTATTATGATATATTTAAAAAAAACAACAAAATCTTGAATGTACAATCCAAGGCCTTTTTACACAGATCTAGTTCCTTGTAGTCAAAATACAGATCAACATATAAAAAAATGTCCATCATCCCCAAAATGTTTTGGTGCACCTTACTAGACTTTTAACAACCACCTGCTCACACTTCCACGCCATCACCAAGTAAGCACTTTCTGACCTTTATTATTTGGATGGACTCCTTTCCTACTGGCTTTCTTTACACAACTTGCAAGACTGATTCCCAAAATTTCCACGTATATTTTAAAAATCACTTTATTTAGATATAATTGACATCAATAAACAGGGTATTTAAAGTGTGCAATTTTATGTTTTAACATTCACGTGCTCCATGAAGTCATCACTTTACTCAAGATACGGAACATATCCATCGCACCCAAGGGTTCCTTTGCACCCTGTGTCATTTCTCCTGTCTCTCCCTACCTACACTCTCCACAGGGCAACCACTACTCTGTTTTTGGTCACTATAGATTGATTTGCATTTTTCAGAGTTTTATAAAAATGGAATCATTCAATATTATTTTTGTGTGACTTCTTTCAAACAGCATAATTCTCTTGAAGACTTATGCATGTTCTTGTGTGTATTAATAGTTCATTCATTTTTATGGCTGAAAAACATACCATCATTTGTTTGTTTTGTTCTGTTTTGTTTTATACACTTCTCAGAACGAATAATATGATAAAATGTATTGTGAATTCCCCAGCTCTGTTCAAGGGAACTTTCTACAATGTTGAAAATATTCTATATTTGTACCGTCTGATAGGAGTAACACTGGACACATATGGCTGTCAACACTTAAATTATGTTAGTTCAACTAAGAAACTGAATTTTTATTCTATTTACGTTTAAATTATTATTAATATAAATGTAAATGGCCACTGGTGTATTGGCTGCCATATTGTACAGTGCAGAGGAATACTATGCAATATTTCTGAAATGTACTTGGTATATGTTTATGTGGGTTTTATGTAATTGTTTATCCAAAAGAAAATGAAGAAATACAACAGCAAACCACATAGGGACTTCTAGGAATAACGTAGTAATTGTGTATAGGACATATTAATTTGCCATCTGACCACAATGTGAATTAATAGCTTTTATTCAATGATTTGTTTTGCCTTTTTTGTAATTTATTTGTCAATTATAAACAGCTTAATATGCTTGGTATTCTGTATGTCCTTTACTTCCATAAAAATATTTGTATTGCCTTTCCTCTTAACTCTCTATTTGTTTCCTACATACTTTGTTGAGATTTTTATTCCTTTAGTTCTTCCTTAAAAATTTAAATCCTGCATTATTTGCCTTCACTGATTCTTCTTTACATACCCCCACTGGGTTATTTCCCAAATTTAAATGCCTTAAATTATGGAGTATGTTATGTAGTTACCCAGTATGCATTATCTATACTTGTTTCTTTTCAGAATTTCAGAATCCCTCAACTCCTTCCCCTTTAAGACAACGTTGATTTGGATGTTGTTGATTGCTCTTCATCACCTTGTGAACAATTTTGTAGAACTGTGTTAATGTTTTGTGCTACTTTCTCTACTTATGTATACTTTCTAGTAACCTTTTGGTTTCCAGAATTTTGTTATTTTTGGGGGGATTTTGCTTAGATTATTGTATATCCCTTATATATATCATCCATTGGTTCTCAAAAAATCAAGCGCGCGCACACACACACACACACACACACATACAAACACATACAAGCACACAGGCAAAGAAAAATCAAGAAATAAATTTATTTAAACAGCATTGTATTAATGTGACTTCTGTAATTAAAGTTTGCAGTGTCTTTTAAAAGTATGGCATGTTTTGTTTCTTCTCCCTAAAAGTGTCAAAAATGATACTCTATTTTCCGTATTTGGTTAAATGTCAATTGATAGCATTGAATTTATTTCCATATGATCATGATACGTGGAAATGAACTTTCTTGATTGTATTGGAGCCAAGAATTGGCTGCTTCAAAATATCCCACAACTGGCGTATTGATTACTTTGAATTAAAGTTACTTGGCAAGTAGCCGGTGAAAGAAAGGAATATTGACCCTCCTTTGTCTCCTTGAATTTAGGGAATAAATCTTCCCTGTGGAAGGTGCCCTCCTTGCAACAGAATAGTAAGGCTGAGAGACAGACAATCTTATTGCCAGTTAAGGAACTTCAGAGCCAAAGTCTGTATAAACAAATTCTGTTACCTCTTTACTAATTTACTACCCAAAGCCAAACATTCGTTAGATTCCTCACTAATTACAACCCAAACTTAGGTCTCTTGGCCCTATCAATTCTTCACAAATGTATTGTTTCTTTGTCTAAACAGTATAAAAAGTGGACTGGTTCGTCATTTGGGGGAGAATCATTTTATTTATTATCTCTTGTGTACATGTACTAAATTGTTTCCTCTCCTGTTAATCAGGTCTTATATCAATTTTGTTACTAGTTTAGCTGTAGGAACTCAAAAATGGTACAGGGGGAATTTCCCTCTCCCCAACAATTGCTTCTAGTTTTCTGCTGGTTAAGTATCCGATAACAATTGTATAGGTGCTATGCTATTATTAAATCTGCCTTTTATTTTATTCCTATTATATTCTCCATTTTAAAATACATATTTTATATACATCATACATATATGATATATTATATATATACATAATATATATGTGTGTGTGAGATAAATATATATATATATACGCGCACGCACACACACAAACACACACACACACAAACATACACACACAGAGGGTGCCAAAATGTATACACATTTTAAGATAACATCTCTTAAAATGTGTATATATATATATATATATATATATTTGGCACCCTAGATGTGTGTGTGTGCCATAAAATGTATACAAGTGGACACTTTGGTCAATGTTGCTCAAGCAGTAGTTAATCAGAAGTGTCTGGATGCTGATGGTAACCACTTTGAACACTGCTTGTAATTGCAGAAGTCAAAGGGGGATTTCATTGTATTCATCTTTTGTTGTCAGTATATATTGAGTATTATAATTTTAATATAGTTTCTTTCCTTTCTCAAAATGTACACACATTTTTTTTGGCACCGTGTCCGTGTGCGTGTGTGTGTGTTTGTGTGTGATATGTCATTTTAGAATATCTTGTGTTCTTTTCCAAGACCTACTTAAAAAAAATATATACAAACATTAGTGACAGTCACATAAATCTAATTTCTTGAGAAGGCAATGCTGTTTCAGGCTGATGTTCCTCATCCAAGTTGTTAGTTATATTTTAGGTCTTACATTGAGAAGTTGCTCGCCTGGCTGATCCTTCTTTATCTAGAAATATTATCCCTAATAACTTTAGTTTATTTAAAAAAATGGTTATAACTTATACTTTGCATTTATATATTAAATATATCTTTTTATATTTTAACCCTACCTACTTAA
Source organism: Rhinolophus ferrumequinum (assembly GCF_004115265.2). Taxonomy (NCBI): domain Eukaryota; kingdom Metazoa; phylum Chordata; class Mammalia; order Chiroptera; family Rhinolophidae; genus Rhinolophus; species Rhinolophus ferrumequinum. The sequence goes on along the minus strand of NC_046299.1, from coordinate 35,902,143 downwards.
CCAGTTTATAAGAACATAAACACTGTCAACTTCACATAATAAAGGAGAAAGATAAACTTGAAAGCTAAGGAGAGAAAAATATTCAACTTACTTTATTATTCTACATTTTTAAAGAACCCTTGAAATTTGCTTTAGAAAGTTTTCATTATTTAAGCTTTACCTCTGTGTTTGTACTAAAGCAAAGAGGTACAGTTATTTTTCCCTCTGTAAATTTCCAAAAAATTCTAAGTGACTCTTCCCAAATATTACTCAAATATGCATTTAAAAAACAATGATAAGGTCTTGAGACTGTACAAAACTTATACTATTAATTTATAGTCTCCCACTGCCATACATATCCACATAGGAAACTTGGCATATGCTATCATTAATGGAGCATTTGGAAATGGGTCTGCACATATGAGAAATATGGAAAAAATAGCCACCAACCCACTGCATCTCCTGTATTACTATGGATTTTTACCAACTTCATTTTTACCTCACCTTGTGCTCAAATACCAACACTAAGACACAAATGGGATGTTTATGCTTGAATCCAAGGGATTGACTAGAGCTAATTATAAGAGGTCTGAAGTAGTCATTATACCTGGGCTCCTAGCCATGCAATCTGCATTGTGGCTTGTCCAGAATATTGGCAGATGGATAAGGTGTCCTTCTTTGCCAGTTCCATCCTAATTATTTCTTGCTTACTCCCCCGATACTCATTGTGTTCACTGGCTTGGTTCCCCAACCTACTGCTCAACACGTAGTTTAACTCCTTGGTTGAAATCGCCAGCTCACTCTCCCCTAGCCCAGCCCTAAACTGGCCATTCAGAGACAAGACTAAGCCCTAAGCCCTCATCCTCTTTACAAGACCTAAACCTTGGACTCTAAAGAGGAAGGGTCTGTCCTAATAATTTAGGACTGATCGAAGGATAGTCAGAGTTTTCCTAACTCTAAGCCTCAAATCTGCCTCTTTCTTTGAATATTATTTACTTAAGTAAAAAGTATAAAATTCAGGTTCAAGTTATTTTAGGAAATTAACACTAAAATTTCAAGAAAAATATAAATTATTCAGGATATGGGATAATTTGATGAGACCCACCCAAACCTGTCTCTTTGCATTCTCTCTTTATGTTATTGCTGTTCTCTGATTTCTGATTACCTCTGGCATTTTGTCTTAAGTTGTTCCTATTACATTTTCTTCTGAAGACACAGGTAAGGGATGTTTGTGTGTGTCTGTGTGTGTTTTACCCTAATTTTTGTTTAACTTCTAATAAAAAGAGCCACAGCACAAGTTCAATTTAACTAGTAAGGTTTTTGGAGAAATTATTGTCCTTGTAAACATTTTAGAGTTTAGTTCCTTCCAGGGAGCTTGTGCCTTAAACACTATTTTCCATATTCATATCTTGTCATTTGGAAAGTATTGTGAGGGATCTTTTACATAGTTTTCAGTTATCACTGACTCCCGAAATGGATGTTCTGCTCGGTTGGCATGAACTAAAATGACTCTAGCATACATTGAACAGGGCCATTTAGCAAGTTATCAAGCATCCATTCATTTATTAAACAGATACATTGAGCATGACCATGTGACAGGTCCTGTTCTAGGTGAGGTAAGCATCATTTCCCTCACAGAGCTTGACTAGAGAGAGAGAGAGAGAGAGAGAGAGAGAGAGAGAGAGAGAGAGACAGAGACAGAGAGAGAGACAGAGACTGATGATTTAAAAATAATACTCAACATAATGCCAGTTAACTATAACAACTAAAGAAATATGACAGAGAAGAGGATGAATGGGAAAACAAAACAAAACAAAAAAAAACCCAAGCTCAAGATAAAGAGAACAGACTGGTGATTGTCAGAGGTGGGGGGCAAGGGGTAGACGAAATGGGTGACGGGGTCGAAGGGTACAGACCTCCATGTATACAGTATGTAAGTCCTGGGTGCAATGTACAACACGGGCACTCTTGCATATTTGAAAGTTGTTGAGTTTGTGGATCTTGAGAATCCTCATCACAGGAAAAAGAAAAAAAAATTGTAACAATGTTTGGTGACAAAGGTTGACTAGAGTTATTGTAGTGCCCATGTTGCAATGTATACAAGTTTCAAATCATTATGTTGTACACCTTAACTTGATATAGCATTGTATGTCTATTATGCCTCAATAAAAATATTAAAATTATAAATAAATAAATAAGCAATATAGTGCCAGTTAAATATAAGTATTATGAAGAAAATATAACAAAGAAAAGGATGAATGGAGGGTCCTACTTCGATAACATAGACATGGATATTTAAGCCAAGACATGAAAGCATTGAGAAAGTAAGCCGTGAGAATATCTGAAGAAAGAACATTCCAGTTAGCATGAATGGCAGTGCAAAGACCCTGAGGAGAATGCTTCTTTGCATCTTTAAAAACTAGTATGGAGGCTGGTTTGACTGGCACTAGATGAGAGAGGGCAAAATACATACAGCAAAAATGAGATTAGAGGAATGGGCAGGTACAGACCTTGTGCATGCTTATAGATGAAATCAGAGATTTTGGATTTCAAACTAAGAGCAGCTAGCTCCAGTGTTAGAGCAATAACACCATTTCTGTAACTGGCTTTTAACATAGAAGTATGTGCATGTATCTCCTCATTGATATCTAGCTGAGACTGTATTTTTCATATTTGAAAAAATCAATATTTGCTTAAACATGCTGCTATAACATTGATAAAGTGATGAGAGTAGACAAGTGATTGAAGGGTACTTTTACTCTCTGAATGGCAATAATTTTGACAGTGTATCCCTTTCTGCTACACTGATTTTTCTAGTATGGAAATGGTGAACATTTTTCTTCGGTCCCTTTACCTCTGTGAGGAACAATCCATTCATTTTCTGAGTACTGAATCATTCTTCCTTTAATGCATAAGCATTGAATCATTCTTCCCTTAATGCATCGTGTGCAATTAGTAACATATTATTTTAAAATACTATCTTTAGAAATAGGATTTGGGGATTATAATTTGTATATAGATTTTTACCTAAAAGACTCTATGGTATAATATGTAGCATAAAACATAAAAAGCAATGACTTTATATGGCAAAGCATAAACTGATGCCACAAGAAAAGTACAGATAATAAAGAAGAGGGGAACTGACAAAATATCAAAATATGTGCATATATATATAATACATATTATATAAAATATTATATACATTATATATAGTTATATATAATATATACACACATATTTTGATATTTTGCCAGCTCCCCACTTCTTTATTTTCTGGACCTATCTCTTGTGGCATATATATATATATATATATGTATATATATACATACATATATATATACATATATACATATATATATATATATATATATATATATATATATATATATATATATATATATATATAAAGAGAGAGAGAGAGAGAGAGAGAGGGAGAGAGGAGATTTCCAGCCAAATTTGTCTTGAGAATTTTCAGAGATGAGGGGTCACCTGTGTTGGAGATTACAGGAAAGAGTAGAATAATAAAAAGGAGTGAATTATAATAGGAAGTAATCCATGTAATGAAAAATCCAAGTTGTAGCTTTAGATCAGTTTAAACAATCTGAAAAATGGGAGATACTCAACTTAGTTACTTACCATGTTTCCCCGAAAATAAGACTGGATCTTATATTAATTTTTGCTCCAAAAGACACATTAGGGCTTATGTTCACGGGACATCACCCTGAAAAATCATGCTAGGGCTTATTTTCTGGTTAGGTCTTATTATCAGGGAAACATGGTAGTTATAGCACAGGAGAAAGATGGAAAGGTAAGCTGAAATTAGAAAGAAAAAAAGAAAAACACTAACTGCCAGGAAAACATGATTTTCTTCTATAGACACTGAAAGGTTTTAAGCCCAGAATTTTATTCTTAGCAATGTAAGATAAAACTGAATTATTGCAGTGGTTCATAGAAGAATTGTTGGAGTCTGAGTTGGAAGAAGAGCATGGGTTCAAAGAAAAGAAGAGTCCCCATGATATTTTGCAAATAGATTCCATACAATTTGGCAATGAACTGAATTAAAATAATGAGGAAAGAGACAATCACTGTTCAATCAACTAATCAGACAGAAAGAGGATGCTGATATACTTAACAAAGAAGATGGACATTGGAAGAAAATATAAATTTGTTGACTTTGACTTTCCAGATATTGACTTTAAATATCTAAAGCCTCTACATTGGAAAGGCTACAAAATTCTAAATTTAACACTAAATTTAACCCTACTGTGCCACATAGCAGCCTACCCATCTGTCTCCATTGTACCTACCCCTAAAGAAAGGAGGGTCTGTGAGACGGATCCTTTCATGGACTTTGCTTCACCTTTGTGCTTACATCATATATCTCCCTGTTTGGCCCCAAAGGATGGCTGGTTAGTCAATGACGGGTAAGATTCCCCATGGGGGGAGCAACCTAAGCCAGACACAGTCACGTGGGGACCATCTGGAGAATTCTCAGGTTCCATAGAGGTGGGCACAGCCCCTCACCTTCCCCCATCTAAGGAGAGCTTCTGCCTCTGTGGCTGCATTCTTTCCCACAACCTGCAGGGGAAGTGACTCAATTATTTGCTCTCCATCTATTCATATGTATAAAGCTTGTGTCCCTTGGGGAGGTACATACATCCTGAGACTACGGTTCCACTGCCTGCAGGCAAGGGTGACTGGCTTGAATCAGTTTCCTAGTATAATGTGTGAGATTCACAGATCTTGAGATTAACAAACTTTATTTCCTCACTTAACTAATAAAAGCCATGTGTTGGACCGATTTGGGGCTCAGTCCTTGAGGCTCGAGTTCCTTGGCCCCGTTTGCACTCTATTCTTGGCTACTGTATTTTTTAACCCTACGCCACCCTCCTCACTTCCCACAACTCTTGTCACACTGGACGCGAAACCCTACCTCATAGCATACACAACAATAAAGTTAAAATGAATCATAGACTTAAATATTAAGTTCCAAAAATATAAAACTTTTTGAGAAAACATAGGAGTAAATCTTCATTTTACTTTCATTTTTATGAAAGCTTAAAATCTTCTAAGTACTTTTCTGGTCATCTAATTGCATCTATTATGGCCGGGGCATATAAATGACTTTAAAAATTTCTCAGTATGTACAGGTGCATTTAAATACCCTAATTTTTCACAGAAACTCTCTCCCTACCCTTTTCTCCCAATCTTTAGGCTCCTATTGTAGTGCTCATTTGTAGTCTTTTGCCCCAGGCAGCTGCAGGTTTTTCATTTACTTTGCAATGTTTTCTAGCAATGCTCACTGCTTTATCAGCTGCCCTGAGTGAGTTCAAAGATAGGCAAAAAAGAGACAATCATCTTTTGTTGGTCCTCAGGCTGTCCTCCAGATAGACTAGAATAGAACAGATAAACTATTTATAAATCTGCTCACTCCAGAACCAGGGACAAGTGTCCCACAATGGGAACACAGCCTTCCACCTTCAAGACCTCTGCTGTGCCAGGGACGGAGGGAGACAGGGAGAGCAAAAATGCCACAACACTTTCCAACAATTTTTCAGTTCTCTTTTTCTTAATTTGTTCACTTATTTGTTGTAAACTATTGCCTATTTCCAGAGTTCTAACACATCGGTTCTGACAGTTTCTGCTTGTTTATTGATGTTTCTGTGGAGGAACGGGCGTTTGAAGCTTCCTACTCCATTTTACTAAGCTATGTTTTGTGAAGAATTTTTTTTTTTTTTTGAGTTCACTAAAGTATCACATACAATGCAGAACTGATAACACAACCTGTGTATTTTTTCTGCAGGGCATTTGCTGACCTACTGTTCAGTAGTTTATTTACCTCCCAGCAAAAATTTCAACCTTTACTAACACTAATATGTTGACACATATCTGCTCTCTTCTCTAGGACCAGAGACAGTGTATATCGGGGTGGTAGAGGTCTGGGTGGCATGGAGCTTAGGACCAACATATACATGCCTTTCTTTGGGAATTTATGAAATTTCAGGGATGGCTATGTGGCAGTAACAACCAGCTTGGATACATAACAGCTAATAAATGGAGAATTTCTAGCTGAAAAACCCATTGCTAAATTCGGTGTAATTATATGAGTAACACTAAACTCATTAGGTATGTGACATTAAAAGTTTTCAATCTTTAGAAACTGAATAGATTTTCCAATTATCATCTATTTTTTAAATATCAAGGTTTAAACTTTTCATGGAGATGTCATATTTTCTGTTTCCACCTTGCACTGAATATTTCAGCCCATACAAGCCATCCTTTATACACATATTTTAGTGTACGAATCCAAAATATTTTTAATTTGTTAAGGGCCATCACTAACTTGGTAAAAAGTCTTGTGCTGAGGCGATTCATAGAACAAGTAAATTGTTGTAATATCAATTAATTCATTTCTACTTAAAGTATTTCTGAAAGGCGCTTGTTAAGAGCTAAAGAAAGTGATTTTTCCTATACAAGGTTATGATAAAAGCTCTTTCTCAACAAATTGAATTACAAAACTTAGCTCAACCATAATCATATAGGTGATTATAATTGCACAAAGTTAAATGTAATTACAGTGAAATTATTTTTAAATCAGAATCTATAGTGACTGACAGTAGAAATTCATTTTGCCTGTGGGAATTAAATTGCAAGGTATGCAAATGTAAGTAAAGCATGTCTTTCTCTTAATTCAGAGATAATTTATGTCTCAATATCTTTAGTATCACCAAGGACAAAGATGCTCTCAAAGTGACACTACTAGTTCATGGATGACCTTGAATCTATAATCCATATCTCCCTAACAATCAGTTTCCATATTTTGAAAATTAAGCTAAACTATTTCCAAACTCCCTTAAATTCTAAAGGCTTTGGGAAATTCTAACTCTCAATTTATGTTTACATGCTTTCACTAACTTACGTGTGCATGAATGCATCTATCAAAAATATATTAACCCTTTCAAAAAAAGTATATATATATTTATATATATATATATATATATATATATATATATATATATATAAAAGTATATATATATATGTATGTATATATATGTATATATCTCCTGAGCATTTACCGTGTACCAGGCAATATGATGTTTTTGGAAATGTAGATTTTAACAATTGACTGGGTTCAACAGGGTCTAATCACATAAATCACCGGCAATTCCATAGGTCAAAGAGGCTTAAATTACTCCGGTTCCTGTTTCTGTGTCAGCCAATGAGGTTCAGGGCAAGTGGCCCCAGAATGTACCACTTTGGCATGTTGATTATTTTGAATTAAAGTTACTTAAGAGTGACAAAGAAGGTCACTCTGACCCTCCTTTGCCCCCAGGTAAACAAGAAACAGATTTCCATGTGAAGTTTACCTTCCGAGCACCTGGAGGACAGAAGGCATCCTTAGTGCCAGAGATAGGGAATTCAGGGCTGAGAAAGCTACATAAATAAACTTTGTTATGTATTCACTAATTAATACCCCAAGCCTAATCCTCTTCATTGTATCAGTTCTTCACAAATTTATAGTTTGAGTAAAGGTATAAAAGCAGCCTGCTTTAGTCACTTCTTTGAGTATCATATTTTTATGAGTCCGCATACATACTAAATAATTATTATTTTTTATCCTGTTAATCTATCTTTTGTCAATTCAATTATTACACCAGCCAAAGAACCTAGAAAGAAAGAAGGGAAACATTTTCTTCCCCTATACTACCTTAAAAACATTCGCTTGTTTATCTGGATCCCTATCAGCCTGTAGACTATCGAGGGGTAACTCTTCATCCCATGCCTCCCATGTTTATGTATCTTGAATAGTCTTATTTGCCTGTTGTTAATTCCCTATTTCCATACTGCACATGTGTGGGACCCTCCATCCCTGTGTTCCTGTGTCCCAATTATTGTCTGATTTATAATGCTGTACTACGTAATTGATCCTTTCTGCCAAGGGTATGCTAAATAATCATGATCTCTGATTGAAATGCTTAGCAAATTTCCAGCTTGTTAGTTAGTCAAGCAATCAAGCTATGCAACATACTGCCAAAGGTACTTTTCTTACAGAATTAATGCTGAATCCCATCATTTCCTGAAATAGTATTTCTCAAAATGAAATTATACAATGAAATTACTTGGCTAATTCACATTCACAAGCTATTAAGAATGAGGTTATTTTCAGCTCAAGGAGCCCAAGAGTTAGTTATCTATATTAGTCAAATTAAATAGATGATAGCTTTCCATTCTATTACATAAGAAAAACAACGTATGAATTACTCCAAATTTACTATAACAAGATTTTTACCAATTTTAAGTTTCTTTGACATCATTGGCCTTACTTTGAATTCCATGGTATGGTATCAGAATTTATAGTTACAGGTGCCTGTACTTGAATCACACAGTGATGTTAACCTGTTATTAATGACTCTGAGGCTCAGATTCTTCACCTGTAATATAAGAATAATAGTACTGGCCTCGAACATTGTTTCTGGTTAAATATCTACAATAGTGTTTTTCAAAATGTAGTCCCTGATTTAGCACCTCAGAACGACAATGTACATTCTCAGACTGTATCCCAGACATACTGAATCAGAAACTCTCTGGAATGGATATGCAGGATACAGAGAAAGAGACGATTCATGTCTTGGGCAAGTTGAAGCAGAACAGCAAGAGATTTCATCACGCTACTCAGAATGGCACAAAATTTAAAACTTATGAATTGTTTATTTCTGGAATTTTCCATTTAATATTTTTGGACCACAGTTGATCACAGGTAACTGAAACCACAGAAAGTGAAACTGCAGATAAGGTGGGACTACTGTCCTTTGAATGCATGGAACCACATTTGCTTATATTGTCAAGTTGGAGCATGATTTGAAGTCATGATCATAGGATTAGTACTTAAAATTTCTATCCTCATTTTCTGATTCAATCGACATTTGAACATTCACCTAGTCAAGACTGAATGTTCTCCAGGTCTTGCTCCACCAATGGCATTTAATATATGAAGTGAAATTACTTCCCTCTTCATGTAAATAAGTACAGAATTCTACTAACTTCAGAAGTGACTTAGGAAACAGTCAACACGTGATTCTGCCACTTATTAATTGTCTATTCCTGGGTGATTTATTGAAGCTTTCTGAACCTCAATTTCTTTTTCTACAAGATGGAATGATAATTCTTTCAATCTCAAATTCATAGGCTTATTTAGCATAGTGATTAAATGAATTTATATACTGAATATATGTGTAAACAATTAAGTGTCAAACAAATTGAAAGATTTGTATGTTTACGTCCCCTTAGGATGGTGATTGCAGATATCTCTGTGGGTCTCTGAGGGAGTATTTCCTATTTGAGGTAGAAGTTGGTAGATAAGGACTGTCTGCCTTGTTTATACTTATTAAGGAGATACATTGCCGTCTGGTATCACAATAAATCACCACTATTGCAGATGGTCTAGGACTCTGGATACTTTGGGACTCTGTGGCATAGCTCTCAGTGCTACAGGTCCCTGACTTGAATAGACCATTGTGTATACACATATAATTATGTTATATGCAGTTATTCCTCTTTGGGATTTGTTTATGTGAGGTTCAGAATAGGTTACCCTGAGATGTGCCTCTGTTGTAGGCAAATTACTTTGAGCTAAAGGCAACTGAGACCCTGAGGGCTCAAGAGAAAAATCTTCCCCCTCCCCCTTAACTACCTAGAAGAATTTCAATTAGGAAATTTTCCCACAATGAGAGATTATCAGAGATAACCGTTTGGACCTATCTATATGGCAGGGCAAACTACTAATTACTGATCATCTGCTCTTCTCATCATCCTGAAACGACTTTCCTCCATCATGTGAAGTCGCAAGGCGCCTTATGTCATCTTATTATATATACCTACTTTTCCCTTTCTTCTCTGAACCTCTCATGCATGTGGGGTTCCCATATGCATGTATATAGTTAAGTTTAGTTATTTTGTCTTTTTAATCTGTTTTATATAGATTCAATTATTAGAAACTTGAAGGGTAGAGGGAAGATTCTCCCTCCTCTATATTTGCTTATCTTAATCATTTCACCAGAATTTTTGTCAGATTGGAAGACGAAAAAACAATTATACATATATAATATACATATATATATATATACATATACATATATACACATATATGATATATGCATCTATATAGACCATGCATGTATCATATGTACCATATATACTGGTTCACATATATACATATATATAATAGACAAATACTACAAAAAAAATCAAAAGAAATATCCTATTTCAAAAGGCCTTTAGGGTTCCAGCTGCCTAAAAGTTCAATTTGAGTTCTACTGAGCGATGAAGCCCTCCAAATCAATAATTTTATCACAGACAGCACTAAAAAAAGTATATTTTCCTAAATGAGAGAGGACCAGAATCCATCTCAACCCTATGCTGGTCAGATAATGGTGAAGGAAAACTTCTTTTCTGGCTCCTGTATTTTGAAGACAGTAAATAAAATAAGGAAGTGCAACCAGAATGGTTTATGATCTGGAAACTGAAAAAGTTCAGATTGGATCAGAGAATACTTGACAGCAAGTTTGCATACTTAGGGGTGTTGTCAAATACTGGAAGACACTTTCTGTGTGTTTTAAGACAGCAGAAATAGATTATAGAGGAGAAGCTGCAGAGAAACATTATGTGCCCTCAAATGTGAAAGAACACTTAAGTGTCATTTTCTACTGCAGTAAGCAACATGCTAGGACAAAAATACCCGAATATATTTGACTCATTTTATTTCCTACCGCACTTCAAGATCTCTCAGTAATTGACCATAAATTGGTATTCAGGTATTGTTGTACACCTCACAAAGTATTTTCACCCTGAAAAATATGTCTTGAGAAAGAGAGTAAAACAAAACTCCATTACAATTCTGAAAAAGGAGTGGCAAGGAGATTAGAAAAAGTTTCATGTAAGTAACGGACAGTGGATATAAACGTTTAAAGATGAATAGTATTTTGACTGATAAGTAGTGGCATTCCAGGAGGAGTAAACAACATAAGCAAAGACCCAGAGTATGGCAAGCACAGAGTATATTTAGAAAATAGAAAAATAAAATTTAAATTTGTGAGTGGCATAAATGGTAAGTCTTGGGAGATAATGGTAGAAAAGAAAGTAGATTGGGGTTATGATATGAAGTACCATTAATATCAAATACAGAAGTCTTCAATCAATTCAGAAAACAATAGTTACCACTGAAAATATTTACTTCTTTAAAAAAATTTTTCATCCACTTTAGACTGTTTTAAAGTTCTCCTTTAAAAAGATCACTTAAGGGTCCCTTTCACATCAAAGAATGAGATTTATTATGAACCAATATGCTAATTTTATTTGAAAAGACTTAAGAATATTACGGAGTATTTGTGTACTCAGTCATTTTAATAATAAGCAACCGGAAGAAGAAATTTTTCTTCTTCATTTTTGTATTCTCAGAACAACTTGCACTTTACTCTTTTCCTGAAAGACAATCTATAAAGATTTAATGGTTAAATATAATCCATGACTTCATAGTCATAAAAAAATTTGCATTCAATGAAATTCACTGAATTTGGGGGAAAAAACAAAAACAAAAACATGTACATTTTACTCATTTTACTTCCCAGTGTGCTTCAAGGACTTCCAGACCTCTGGAAAATATCATAAAGATAAATTCTTACAGCCTAGTTTATGAAAGAAAAAAATTAGTTTATATAGATTGATTGATTTAGATTTTAAATAATTGGTATTCATGCACGTAAGATATTTAATATATTGATAAGTATACTAAACTAGACCATTCCATAATTTTTATTGAATGTAAAAATGCACATTTGGTTTATATAATAGTTTATATATTCTTATATGTTTTCCTTAGAGGCAATTGTAGCTGTTCCACTTGTGTGAAATTGTTTGTTCTAACTGTTAATAAGTTTGAATAATGCAAAGTTAGTGTTTCAACACTCTACAGGAAAGTTGGTAGTATTGTTAATGCACATGTAGATTGTGCTGTAATAGCAGAACTTCTGCTCTCTTAACTATACTGTACTCAGTATCATGTAAGGGTGGAGAAACTGACAGACAAAAAGTGACAAGATCAATTTTGCTTGCTTTATACTTTAGACTAAGCCAATACGTAACACTTCCAAATAGTTATCTACCGAAGGATGTTAGAATCCTACCAATATTAAGCATTACTTTATATTTTGTTTCCATTATTATTACAAACATTATCAGCCAAGCAATGCACAAAAATCAAGTCAGCAAAAACGTTCTGGGTAACATTTATGTGCAAAGTACTTCCCAGGACAATGGGGCAAGATAAGATTTTGAAGAGGTAGGAAAGAGAAACTCAGCTTTGTGGGATCTTAAACTCTTATCTATGAGCAGCTAAGATCAATGAGCACCTTAAACTAAGGAAGACATTTTTGTATCTATAAGCGATTTCCTTTAACAATTTGCTCTTGCTTCAAGCCGTGACATGGAGACTTGACAGAATTCAGTTTGTTTTGTAGGAGATGTGGTATCGTAGAGAGATAGATAGACTGTTAATGTCTATTGTTCCATAATGTCACTGACACTACAGGTCAACAGTATGTATTGTACTCCCAAAGAACAGGCACAGCTGGTAATTTCTGTGCTGGAGGAAACATAAAGGAAAGGTATGATGTCGTTTTCTTCAAGGCCCTTGTTTGTTGATGTAACTCACATGTTGTTAGATCTACAATGGAACATCATCGCTTCTGGTTGCAAAGCTTTCTTTTATAGAGGTAAAACCAAAGTCCCAGGTTGCTAGAGGGTGGTGTGCATGAAATGGGGGATAATTAACAATTTGTTGTACATTAAGACTGGCCTAAAATTCAGGTCTTCTGACCCCTCCTCTTATACCACACTGCCTCAAAGTCCCGATGTTATAAAAATACATTTTCAGGAGAGCCTGGAACTCACAAACCCAAGGTAGTCCTACCTGGCATGCATGTAAAACACACAAACACACACAGGCACTATTTCTTGGCTCATTAAGCAGCATATCATTGAGACTTGAACAAGAAAACAGCTCAAGAGAGAAACACAGTCAAAATATACATTGCAAGGTATCAAAAAAATGTTAATTGTTCTTAGAAGGAAGAGATCAGAATGGGCTGGAGTATTTGTGGTAGCCAGTCAGTTCCTTCTCAGAGATAAATGTCAACACATCACCTAGCTGAGAGATGGATATCCTTGTGGGGAATTCTGTCCATTCATATGGTATTTAGTTTGAACTTAGTAAAAAGACTCTCCCTGAAGTAATTTTTTTCTGTCACATTTAGATCCCAGGGGGTGACAGAGTGGGCCATGAACAGGGAAAGTGGCTGATTATCATGAGGATTTCTGTACCGAGTTAACTCATTGCCATTATCAGTTTCCTAGAATCATTTGCAGTCAGCCGCTGTCAAGGGGAGTTTTTCACTTAACAATAGGAAATATGAATCTGGACATGAGATTTCTTGCAGCATTCATGGACATCCTCATGATAGTTACAGAAATGGAAAATGTAATTTCATTGTAAAATTGTTTCTACTATGCATATGTTTATTTCAAGCTTGTTAAATTTTCCTCTGTCTCCCACTTTGGTTTCAGGGACTGTTCCAATCCATAACTTTGGTCTCAGTTTTTTTTTTTAAAGTGGTAATATGCTGTTATAATACTATTATACTGTAAATAAATGACTATCCAAAGATATATTCCATATACCGAATGACTATCTAAATACATACTCCATTCACTCTTATTCTCTAGGTAAGAATTCATTCTACATATGTGAAATTTACTTTTAAAAATATTAACTATTTTATTAAACTATTTTTAATGGAAAATACATCATAGTCAAGCCTTGATGGTCCAGGGAATACATGTTAATAATGTTAGTAATGTTATTATTTGTTTCCCCTCTGATAATAATTACCATCCTAAATAAAATAAATGGTTTATATAACATCATTTCTGTATATAATATAAATCAAGGAAAACATTGTGAGCTATTGATGTGGGCAGCAGCTGGACTCACTCACAAATCCTGCCACTTCTTTTCACATATTGGCCTTGCTGTGTGCTTATATTGTATGCTCCTGCCAGAAAGCAAATCATCGCATAATATTGACTCTCAGCCTCACTCGCAAAAATCAGTGGTAGAAAAATTAAAACAGTGAAAATTAGTTTAATTGATCATAATCACTTTTTAGCAATGCCTTATTTTCAGAGGTCTGAACTGAAGGAAAACACTTATCACAGTGTTACTGAGCTGAACTAAAGGCATTACCACCGTGCCTCATATACACTGAACACTCATTTAAACATAGTTGTTGTTAATATTAATATCCCTATTAGCATCCCTATTATGCTTATAAATGGATAGTGTCATTTTTTCTATACCAAGTTCAGCTTCCATATGGTCCTCAGGACTCTGGGACTTGATTGAAATAGCTTCCATTAAATAACCTAATTCCACATTTCAACACTTTCTTTAGGTTTTATTTCATTTGATGTGCACTCTTATTTCCTTCGGAGATGTTGTGCAAGTCAGCATATACATTCTAATTCACCTGGATTTTCACAGTGTGGTGTGCTCTTTTGGGCTGCCCTTGATGCTGATACATCGATAACAATGATTCTCTGGGACAGGGAAATTTTGCCCCACCCGGGGCCAATATGATATTCCCTTAACTCTTTGAATCTGATTTCTTCACTGCTAATCAACCTCCTTTTATAAATTCCATAAAGAATTCGGAATGTGTTATTCTCTGCTAATGTTTTCACTTTATTATGCCACAAACTTGCCAGTGCCCTATAGGAATCCGAAATAGAATCCCGAGAAAAGTTCATCTGGAAAAAGTTCAGTGAGGAAACAACACTCAACCTTGTGTATCAGTCTTTGACCTTGCGATTACATTGGTCAGATTTGGATCCTCTCTGCAGTTTCCAATGGTAATAAGCATTCTGGTCTTCACAGAGGAGTGATTGTTCAGGTGACATACTACCTAGATATAATGATTTCTTTCACTCATCATGATTGACTTGCGAGAAATTTAGCTAGCTACAGTAGGCTATGTAATGATCCACCCCCTTCCAATTTTCCACAAAAATAGATAATAATTAGTAAATACTAAATGTAATTCTCTAGGGAACTTCTTTGCTGTGAACTTTTGGACCTATTCCTGATGTTTTTCATCCCTTCTGAATTCATAATAAAGTATATCTTAGACTACTTAAAGGGCAAATGATGCTGAAAAAGTCTGGTCTATATGTTCATACCACTAATAAAAATAGAGGGACAAAGCTAGCTCTGGTGAAAGCTAGGAATAACGAGCCCCCTAGGAAAATTGTTTCCACTTATGTTACAAATAGAAACCATTCCCAGTGACTCACAAACCTCCACCGCGCAGCAACCCAGAAGCTGTCTAGTTAAATTCTTATGCGTTAAAATTCACTTTTCAAAGGAACACCCACTAAATTTATGGGCTCTGCCCCTATTCAACTCTGAAATGAATAGAAATTGCCATCTTTTTAAATTTTTTTTAATAGATATAATGATCCCCAAGTTAACATCTGGCACATAACTTCTCGGATTCTAGGATGATGCAAATAGGAAGTGCCTTTTATCAAACACAGGCATCCCTTGATGCATGTTGTCACCACACTGATAAGTGAGGCTGTAGGGGTTTAGCATTTTCTCTCCCCAATAGAGCCCTATCTAAATGGCTGTCAATTTACATTTATTTTAGCTGTCAATACATCTACTAAAGTAGTCCCTTTAGCAAGCATTGAGGATCAAATTCAGGGAATTCTACTCATGATCACAGATCCATCTAGTTCTACTGCCAGGAGCTGATCTATCTTCCTGGAGAGACAAGGGGATGTCAAAAATAGGGTGAGACAGGTAGCACAGATTGCCTCTGTACAGTTTTCTCCCAGATGCCGCCATCTTACCTATCTTCAAGATTTTCAATTTAGGACCTATTTCAAGATTTTCAATTTAGGAAATATTTTCTTTGTATTTCCTCCTGAAAGCTTTTTTAATTATTGTATTTATTATTCAGGATATACTGCCTAGTATACAAAACATTCAAGGAATTTCAAGACAATGGCTATGTAAAACTGTCAGATCAGTTAGGGCCATGGTAAGGGATCCAGAAAACATCAATATGGCTGTACACACAACAGGAATCTGAGAATGAATATATATATATGATACATATATATATATGGTCAGCTCTGTTGAAAAAAAATATCCATAATCTGACCATTTCACAACACACAATTGTCTCACATGGGTACTGTAATAGTCTCCTAAGTACTCTCCCTGTTTTCACTTTTGCTCTCATCCATTTTATTCTCTACACAGAAACTAGAATGAGTGATGTTTATAAATTATGAATCAGATCATTTCACAATTTTGTTCGAAATACTCATACGGTTTCTGTCAGACTCAGAATAGAATCTGAACTTCTCACCATGGACTACTACTTTCAATATGGAGTCCCATATGATTTTGGCCCTGATTTGCTTTCAGATATATTTCATATTCTCTCCACTTATTCTCTCTGGTTTACGCAACCTGGACCTCTAACTCTTCCACAATATTTCTAAGAACCCCTCTACCTGAGGGCCTCTGTCCTCACCAATTAATCCTTCTAGAATAAGACACTCCTACCCAATCTCCATGCTTCTTGATTTCCTTTTTTCAAAGGTTTTGTTCCACTTCTACTTCACCACTGTTGCCTTCCTTAACCACCTAGTTAATAGAATTTCAATCCTTACACTGCTTTATATCACTACCTGACAGTGCATTTTATATAATTATTTATTTACTTATATTTCTTTAACTAAACTGTAAGATCATTAAGCGCAGGGATTTTGTTTGGTTTACTTCTGTATCCCCAACAGCCATGATAGTGTTTGACACATTTTGGGCACTATAACAATAAATTAATCTATCATTTGCATCTTTCATGAAATTAGTTAAGAAAATCATAAGAAGCAGAAACTTGAGTATATAGTCCAATGGATCAAATTTTAAAAATGGGTCCTTATTTAGTAAATTACCTTTTCTTTAGCATAATTGCCTTTCTCTGATTCTGTTCCCCTTTTAGCAAAGTAGACTCAGAACTTTCACCAACTTTGAAGGAGCATACTAAAGATATAAGGAACTAAGTTTGGAAGAGCACAGAAGCTAGTTGCTCAATTAATCAATTTTGCTGACTTCTCTTTTTCTTATCACTTAGTTAAGCATTGTTCTGATAGTTGTATGTATGTGCTCTGTGTATTTGTGTGTGTATGTACCTTTGCATCTATCTATCTATCTATCTATCTATCTATCTACCTACCTATCATCTATCTATCTATCTATCTATCTATCTATCTATTTATCATCATCATCTTTCATCATGAATCTATCTATATTCAGGAGATTCTCTGCTCACAATTTAGAGCAATGTTCTTTGAATAGGATTATGTTTACTTGTATTCTCTCTCTTGAAAATATTTCAAATGCACAGACCCTCTCATATTTATTTATATTAGACATTTCCTAAGGGTTTACTCTTTGGCAAAATAATATAGTAAGTGATAAATGGATAGGAATTTGAGTTGAAACATCTGTATCTTTTATCTCTATATCCAACCTGCTTTGAATTGTCAGCCACCAGCTGAAGCAAATTGTCTGAAATTAATTTACCATCTGAAACCTAGGCAAATGATATTTATTTCCTAGTTATTTTATGACACTTAGAATTTTCCCCAGAGTTAGTCTTTATTTTTCTTGCATGATTTAACATAATGTAAATGGTTAGACATGCCTTTCACCTGAGATAGTTTGGCCTGTAGAACCATACAAATCTGCATTAAAATCTTTGGTTGGCTGGTTATTTACTAGTCCTGTGAGCCTAAGCATAGAACCAATTTTAATGATAATAAATAATTCAGTCTACAATCAGGGATTTAATGGGGTTTAGGTATTTTAACAAATAAGTAGTGTACAATAACATCTTTTCTTGATAGCTACATTTTAAATACAACTTAATATCCTTTCCATGTCAATTTTCACAAATTCTTGATGAATCTTCTTTTAAAAGACAGTGTCAGAAGCCTACCATTCTTCCCTCAGAACTCACTCTCCCCTCACATTTCAGCAACATTTTACTGAAGCTTTTTACTAATACTCTGCTTGCCTGCATTTTCTGGCTAAGGGAACATGCTTAGGGTGGAGGTTCTGAGAAATTCATGCCTCTGGGAGCAGCCTTCAACCAGTGGCATATGGAAGAGAGATGACTAATTGAGTTCTGGTCCTATTTCAACTCAGGCTGGATGCAATAGGTCGGCAAGCACTGCTTTATAGTCATTTCCCTGGCCACTAAGTGCATAATTGAGATGGGTACCCTTAGCAGCTGCATAGTCCTAATAATGGTTCTACAATATGAGAAAAAGCAATATTAGACATCAAAACAAAGAGAAAATCCTAATACTGCCTCACATTTCAGCAAGTCAGAAGCAACACAGCATTGTAGATTGTAGAAAGAGTTTAACCCCTCGTATTTTTTTGATTTGTTCGAGATATAATCACATTATTTACTTTTCTGGGATCCACTTGCTTCAGTCATATTTTTAGATTATCGGTTCAAGATTTTCAAGTGAATTTTGAAGAATTATTTCATAAAAGGAAACACAAAGTTGAACATGTATTTAAAAGTATTCAAATGCTCTCAAAAAGACATAGGAAAATTATCATGCCTTCATTAGTGTTACTTGATGTATGTACTAGTCAGACAAAGTCATCATTAAAGAAGTAATCAGTTCTCCAAAATAGTATGAAAAAATATGCATATGATTTCCACATGTAAGCACGATATTGTAGTGAAATGTATAAATGTAATGACTTAAGTGATCATGTAACTATAAAATAACTCAATGAATTAGAATAGTCTAACATTGAACATATAGAATCCAAAGCAGAAACCAGAGATGGAAACATTTGGAGGGTTCATTGTACAAATGGAATTATTATTATTATTATTATTATTATTATTATTATTATTATTATTATTGCATTATTATTATTATTTTATCTAAGTTTTCAACCAAATGCACATGCTTCTGTGATAGCCTAGGAAGAATGAAGTATAGCATGACAATTAGTCATAAGTTAGTTGTAGGTTTTCCGCAAGATTCTTTTTTCATTTAGCCCTAACTGACGAGTCTTTTTTTTTTTTTAATTAAAGTTTATTGGGGTGACAATGGTTAGTAAAGTTACATAGGTTTCAGGTGTACAATTCTGTAATACATCATCTATACATCACATTGTGTGTTCAACACCCAGACTCAGTTCGCCTTCCATCATTGGCATGAAGAAAATATTATGGAGTCTCCAGTAAACTTCAATTTAAAAACAAATAAAGATAAATTCAGTCTTCCTCACATATTCTTAACATTATCTTACTCAGACAAACAACCATAAGGAAAACGGCTTTTGAATTCTGAGAAGCCTAAATGTGAAAGCTGCTGCTAAAACCAAACTTCAAATTGAAACAGGGTTTCAATTAATTTCATTAAAAATACACAGGAAATCAAAGTAAAAAACAGCAAACAGTTGATAGTAATCAGTACTGTGAAGGATTTAAAATGAGTTTCCTATATTTTCAGGTGCCTCCATGATTGAAATGAATATTCTGTACTAAAAAAAATCTGATATAAACTAAAAGAAATTAATTTTAAAGAAAGCAATGACTGCCCAACTTTATATAAGTGAATATTATTCATTTTACAAAAGAAACTAATTTTGAAGTCCAAAACTTATCATCAAATAGTTATATTATCTAACTTTACAAATAATATCTGATAATTATATCAAATAATATCTGATAATTATATATACTATGTCTTCCAGAAAAGAACAATATTAGTAAAAAGACTTAAAAAAAAGATGTTCCCTTGTTAATTTGCAACTGGTTATATATCTATATCTATAGGTATATAGATAGATAGATATAGATATATATAAAAGTATGAAATAAGAGCCAAAATGTATTTTAATGTAGACATTTTTTGCCAGGTTTATCTATGCAAAAATATGTAGACCTACCCGAGATTCATTTTAATATATTTAATGATATTAACACAATTTTAATTATCTGTAAAAATCTGTCCATTTTTGCTATTATAGTCTTGATGCCCCTCTTTCCCTTATCACTCTTTCTCAAGAGCCTCTACTACCACCACAAAAAGAGTTGAATTTTGTTAGTGAATTAGTCCCTAAAAATTCCTGAGTTGGGGGTGAAGTTAGGAGTGGGGTTGGAAGAACAGATGTCTTCTTACATTGTCAATGATCAGTTTTTAATCTAATTAAGGTCCTGTGTCTGATGTCTGGACCCAAGAATTAATGAAATCTGTTGTTTTTGCGAAGGGTGACGTAAGCACCTACAAATAAAGATTCTCTCCATTTTAAGTTCCTGTGCCCTCTGAATATTGTTAAACTTGATTAAATGCTAATATGGTTAGTCATAAATTATTGTTTAAAAATCATAGGGCACACATTTTGTTAACTGGTTTGTATAATAATGTCATTATTAATATAAATATTTATTATACATGGAGGGTTTTTATCTCTTATTTTCAATTTTTAGTCTCTGAAGCCATACAATGTGAAATGTTACATGAACAGAGTGATTTTGCTTTGCTGAAATGCTTCACAACTCTGTCTTCCAAAAGTCAATTCATGAAGCTCCAGTAGCTAATAAAATATGTATAAAGTTAGAGCTGTGGGCACAGATGATGTTAGTAATGGTTTCCAGTGGGGACAAATATTGTTTGACTGGTTACTGCCATCATCCATGGATGCTAATGACACTAAAACTCTTTATAGATTGTTCAAGAGGCTATAATGTGAAGCCTTTTATAATTACCGTTATTATATAGTTTATTATTTTTAAGAGCACTTGTAGTGGCATCAGATTAACAACTCTATTTTAGAATACTGCCTCAATATAATATCTAATGGCCTAAAAGGATTTCAGCTTTTCAGTTTCTGTCATTATTGTGAATTCCAATAATAAGCAATGATTACTCAAGGAGATATGTTCACCTCAGGAGAATGAAAGCATTTTGTACAGATTTCTAAATGTGCATTCCGCCAAGAACTCATAAATTGTACTCACCAATGATGCAACTTCTCTGATAGTGTCAGTAGATAAATATACCTGAAGTCTATCTACAGAGTAAGAAGGAAGGGCCTATCATTTCTATCACGGCATTTTAGTTGGCTTCCTTGCCTCCTAGAATAAGGCTGGCTCCCCATAACCATAAGGATGAAAACAAAAATTTCCTACAAAAACTCAAATCCCAAACCCTTCTTCACACCCTCATCTGCAGGTCCTGGGCTACTTGCATCCCTGAAAATGCCAGGGTCTTTCACTTTGCAAACCGCACTGATGATGCTCCTTCTGCTAAGGAGAAAGTGCCTGTCCTGGGTGCCATCAAAGCTTTCTATTCCTTAGCTCTTAAATATAACAGTGATTTGTATTTATATTTATAATATGATGCTTAAGTCATTTATTCACACATTTGCTTCCCTACCTCTGAATACAAAGTCAGCAAAGGCAGGTATATTGTCTTGCTCATCATGTTTCATTTTTCATCCTCAGTACACATTACTCTGCCTCAACATATATCAAGCATTCAATAAATGTTTGCTGAAATTTAATTTGGTAAATTCTATTGACCGATCTTCAATTTCAGCAATTATTTCTCTGTTGTGTTGAGACCAATAATGGGCCAGTTGAAGGCATCCTTTCCCTCTGTTACTGTGCTCTTTACTTCGAGCACTTCCATTTGCTTATTTCTTACAGTACTCCTCTTTCTGCTAAAATTGTCCATCTGATCATGAACGTTAATTATAGTAATTTTAAATGTGCTGTCAGAAAGTTCTAAGTGTCATATTTGAGTATGCTTCTGATGATTGGTTTTTCTCTTAGAACCATGCTATTTTTCCTTGTATTTTCATATATCTCACAATTTATTGTTGAAATCAGACATCTTATGTGAGACAGTAAAGATTAAGATAAATTGTTTCTATGACTGGAAATGGGCATACCACTCCTTCTTATAGCCCTTACATGCACCGCTCTTCTCCTGCACATTGAGAAGAAAAGATTTCCGTGGGTGCCATAAGCACAGTGTAATTATACTATTTTAAGACAAACTTATGAATATCACTGATCTTTGTAAAAACTGTCTTTACTTCATGCAAAAAGTAAAACTTCTCATGAGTTCAGGATGATGCTAGGAAGGAATGGAAATAAAATTGAGAGTTAACTTCAGGATATTTTGAAGGATAAAAAACAAAATGGGAGGGAGGGACTCCTTTGCATTATATGCCAGTCCAGTACATACATAA
This sequence comes from Rhinolophus ferrumequinum, assembly GCF_004115265.2. Lineage (NCBI taxonomy): Eukaryota > Metazoa > Chordata > Mammalia > Chiroptera > Rhinolophidae > Rhinolophus > Rhinolophus ferrumequinum. The sequence continues at coordinate 35,879,744 of NC_046299.1, read as the reverse complement.
AACATAAATTGTTCAGCTTTTATATGTACATCTTATTACTTGAATTTTATCATGAAACTTCATTCTCAATGTTACAATATACACACTTTATCGTAGACGTGTGTTGTAGTATTTATTTTTTAATTCAATTTTTTGATAAAAGTTTGTTGATAATTTACTCATCCCAAATTGAGGTATTCCTATGAGTGCTTGGAATAGTAGAAATAGGCTAAATGTCAAAGAAAGAGGCAGATGATGAAGTAAGAGAATATATGTGACACACACATCATATGTGGAGAGTAGACTTAAAAAGAACCTCAAACATTTGAATTCCTTCATTTTTAGGTGAGGGAACTGAAGGATAGATGTGGATTTATAACCAGAGTCAGATATTCCCAGCTTCCAATATATGACTTCCAAAGTCAGCAAATCTGCACAAGACCATAATGGGTAAAAGTCTGAATTTGTAGGCAGTATTTGTAAAACATATCATGACTGTTCTATACTCATGAATGGTCTTGAAACTCATGATGAGAGACAGTGTGCCAAGATGGGATTAGGAGAGAGAGCAGTGATAAACCAGGAGGGCTTGGCCTCGGGTATTGGTTTTTGACACAGATAGTAACATTTGTATTGAGGGCTTTCAATGAACCCCAGGTAGGCAAAATTTACCAATTGAAAATGGCTTGAATGAGAAGCTGGGAAGAGAAACACCTGTTACAAAACAGGTCCAAAGCACCAAGGGAGAAAGAGAACAACAACAAAAAAAATCTCACCTCTAGAAAGAGTTTACCATCTCCAACCAATTAGGCTCTTTTCCCAGAAAGTTGGAATTGAGACTAAGTGATTTCTGACTCGATCTGTCTATTTCTCATGCACAAAGGAAACATAAATCTGGAAACTGTGGGCAATACTTTTTATGTTATTAGCAAGTCTTTTAAAGTGAGTTGGGTTGGGATGCACGGGGATTGGAAACTTAGTGATAGATAGATGAGAAAGATGCACAAGAATGAAGAGGAGGAGGAGGAGGAGAAAAGCAAAAGGGGGAAGAAAGGAAGAAAGAGAAATAATTGTGGTTTAGCACCACAGTACACATGAGAGAGAGAATAGAAAGCTGTTAAGAATATAAGTTCAGAATTTACAAAGAGTTTGGTTCAAATCTCAGGCATCATCGCTTGCTCTCATTTTGAGATCTTAAACACATTAAATAATGTTAAGTAAAATCAGTCACATTCCCCTAGCATTCTGAATAATAGATCTACTACATCATAGGGGCATATGTCATGTACCACTTGCAGTACATGCCTGAAACATAGTGAGTACTAAATAAACGTTAACAAAAATCAGACAAAACAAGAATGAACGGCCAGGAAAAAAAAAGAAAAAAAAAAGAATGAAAGTCCATAGTAATGAGAAGCTAGACCAAGTTAGACCTGCTTAAATAAAGAGTAGTCAGCAGGAGGTGTGCGTGTGTGTGTGTGTGTGTGTGTGTGTGTGTGTGTTTTGGAGGAGGGACAGGAAATGTTCAAAAGTACTGAACATCTTGAGAGGAAGGACTGTAAAAGAGAGATGGAGAAATAATAGAGCAAAATTTTAGGTTTATTTCAGAGCTTTTCTAAGAATAACTTTTTACACTACTCCCCTCGTTAAGTTAAATAAAAATAGTTAAATGAGTCCTTAGTTTTCTAAAAATACGACTGTCCTCTTAAAATAGCTTAGCTTGACATTCGATAGAATTGTTCCACCTTTCTATCTCTTTCTGTTCAGAAGTCACCAAATACTCTGCCCACACCACAATTTTAAGTGATTTGGTCATTTTCTTCCCCATTATTCAACTGAATGAGAAAGAGGCGTCAATTTGAATTTCATTTCCTACCTCCTTGCTGAGTCATATAGAAAAAATAATGATGGTTTAGCACCACATGAGCAGTTATGATCAGATTAAATTGCCAGATATACTCTTCTTCTTCATCTTTCACTTCCAGCAATATTTGAAAATAAAAATAGCAAAAAAAAAAAAAAAAAAAACCCTGCAGCAATAAAATAACACCCGACATGGATGATAATAACTAAAATCTGTGCTTCTAGAAATTGCAGTCAACTTTGGAGCAGATAAAATGTATGTGTGTGTGTGTGTGTGTGTGTGTGTACGTACATACACACACATGCTTATAAGTTTTCTAAGAGAAGTGACTTGGTTGTGCAAAACACATGCTGGCAGCAGAAATTACCTCTTCATCCTCAATACATTTCTTTTAGGTTGCAACATGTAACTAACATTGAAAAGTACTCCTTTAGAATCAGGAAGTTACTGTCAATGCCTAAGTGTAGGAAGCTACCCCACTTTTGGGTGACTCTTCCCAGATTGTTGATCAACATAGATTTTTTTTCTTTTTTGAAAGGAAATATTCAATGATGCCCCGTCTCTGCATATGATTGACCTGGATCTCGCGTTCAGATATATTGAAAGAATCAGTAGTGATATTCTAACTCATGGACTATGCTGAAACATATAACTTTAAATTTTAAAATTATTTTGGTAAATATAAATCTTGTCCAATGGTTCCATCTAGGAGGTAGAGTGAAGTGCACACTGGACCAATGTGATCAAGAAGTGAAGGAGTGTCTGGGAGCTATGCCCGCCTCCCTCCCCACACACACATTTAGCACAGCAGCACAGTCCCCATACCATTGTTTCATCAGCCCCATGAGAAACAAACAGATTTTTTCAGGTCACCTTTCATGCTCTAGTACAAACAATGTGCCCCTTTGAATTATGACCTTGAGCAACTTAATTGAGACATGAATTTCTCATTTATCAAATGAGGATAAGGAAGATGTGCTAGTTCATTGTGAAGAATGAAGTAAACTATATTTTAAAAGTCTCTTGAACTATACCTGGCATATAGTGGGTATTAATTACATTTAGTCCCTCTTTCTGCCACTCTTATTTTGGGGTCATTGTTAAATATAACTAGAACCTAAATAGTTACAGAACTATTTGGAAACTATTTATTGTGCTAACAGTCCAATATATGCCTGAAAGCATACACCACAGAGTAAGCATGTTGCTTAATATCATGAATCTCTGAGAATTGTATTTTCAGGCTAAGTATAATGCATGGCCTTTAACTTTTGGTCCTCCAATTTCATTTTTATTTTCAACTAAAATTATAATTGAACATTTTAATACTGTATTTCATCAAAATAAAATTTAAGAGCAAATATCCCAGCTAAAAGCTTAATTTTTGGTGATGACATTTATATTTGCTCTACTGTGAACTATGATTCTAAATCAGAACTTCAGATTGAGGTGAGCTACAGCTCTGGTTCACTGGAAATTTTAGATCATAATATCAAATATAATTTAGAAAGTTTGACTATGTTTAGTATCTAAATGGTAGAACACAGAGTAATACTTGTCATGACATGGTAGTTCTATGAGATTCTGACTTACACATTACCCAAATTCCTACATCTGTGCAGTTGGGATATGGAGCATCTGAACTACATCACAGGATTATCATGAGAAAGGACGTCTTTCTCCTAAAAAATGCCCCTGAAAGCTTGTGATTCTTTTCTAATTATGACTTAACTCTCTTGGTTCTTTTTTCTTGCTGAAATATAATTGATATATAACAATGTGTATGTTTAAGGTGTACAACACATTGATTGATACTTACATATTGCAATATGAGCACCATTGTAGCTTTAGCTAACGCTTCCATTACATTATTAAGAATGTAATTAGATTCTTTAAATGTGGGCAGTGCTTGTCAGCTGCTAAACACAAATCATAGGGTGATTAAATAGGGACTGGAACATATTGTTGAGAATCTCTAAATGCCACTTCTCTTAGTTGGTCTACCCTCAGAGAAATTCTCTGCTCTCCTATTCTAGTAGGAAGCAGGAAGGCAGGGATTATAAATGTGGAAGACAGAACTGGAGAATTCAAGCTGGGAAGAGCTTTGGGTATTTATCTCATTTTTGTTGCATTTCAGCAAGTTTCCCTGCTCCAAGTGTAGACTCTCACCCACAAGCCCAGCTCATCTCAGGGTCCCTGAGCCCAGAATCTCTCCAGAAAGTAAACATATGCTGTATGGGAGAGGGTGCAGTTATTGGGTGGCATAGTTTCTGGGAGGATGTCTAAGGATCTAACGAATTATCTTAACGGGCCAGATGTCTCTTCTGTAGTGGTTAACTAGTCAGCTAGCATTTTGTTGGTTTGCCCAAATCCAATCACTTTGGTTTCAGTTTCTCTGGTTTGCTAAATCCGTTAGTACAGGTCTAACTGCTTTCTTCTAAAATTCTGCATTCTCTTTTGTTATTCACAAAGGCATCAGCTCTCTCTTTGCTGTTTCTTAGCTACATGGATATTCCTCAGATACCTCATTATGAAGCTTTGTTTTACCTGGAACACTGAAAATTTTCTTTCAACCAGAATTTGATATCATAGGAAGAACGTTCCACACAATGCCCTTATTAACTGTCCTATTCTCTTTTGGATGAGATGGATTAATTCAAGTTATTTTAATAAATACAACATTTTAGAATCTGACTGTTGGGATATTCACAGATACTTAGAAAAGCAAGTCAATCATGTCCATTTCATATGTCAAAATGCATGATTAATAATAGAACTTCTGGAATCATATACATCAACATTCAAGCTTGGCTAACAGACTCCCTGCTGGTATACTTAGTATCTCTGTGCAAGATAGGAAAATGTATTCCCCCCGTGAGTGGATGTATCCCCAAGGAAGAACAGCTTATTGAGATGAATGGGGGCTGGATCTAGCTCCCTGATATTTGGCACAGAGCCCTAGGATGGGATCCAATTTGCACAACCAAATGTGGAGGCCCTTCTGGGTTCCCACCTCTGACAGCTGTTGACTATGAGCAAGCTATTGATATTATCTATATGTTAGTCATGGATACAAAAGTAAATAGCCGATTAATAAACATGTTATGAAATTGTTATGAGAATAAAATGATGTTTTTAAACAGATGACACATATATTTAATACTACCTTCCATGGTTATTATCACGTACACAGTAAATAGCAATTTAGATTTTATTTCACATTGTGATCTTCAGAGGATAAAGCACCTATCGCTATGTTTTATCCCGAGCATAAATATGTGTACAACTTCTTAAAAGGGGAAGGTAGAAGGTAGTACAGGCATTTCCATAGTTACAGGCAGTCCAAGATAATAATTCATTGTAATTACTGCTTTTGAACTATGGAACTATGATTAAACCAATATGTTATAATGATTTTAAGTACATACCGTATTTTATCATTTTGAAATAGAACATAATGATACAGCATTTAATTATTTATCATTTTCTACTCAGATGCTTAAAAATTACACTTTCATAATTACTTAATAATAGGATGTATCATTTTTGTTTCTCTACTTTTGTGTGTGTGTGTGTGTGTGTGTGTGTGTTTTCTTCCCTATGGAATATTATTTGATTGTCCATTATAGAAATTTTAATGCTTTATCCAGTTGCCTTGTCCAGAAACTTGAAATATAAAGAGTCGTTAAATTTAAAAAATAATAATAATTCAGGTAACTAACAGATTTTGTATCAATTCTGGGGACATGATTTGCACTATAAATTTTTCGCTATTTTGTCTTCTCTTCTTTTTAACAACACACTCTCAGTTGGAAAGAAGGAAAGGACAATCTGAAATGTGTGGTATGTGCATGCATTTATTTACATAGATTTTGAATACACATTTAAGAAAAGGAAACCAGATTTTAAATTACAAATTAAATAACAAATCTATATAATTTATACCTTTAATACTTTTTGGACTGCAGTATGTTTCTCCAATGAAATATTTTTAGATGTGCAAAATGAGCAATATATTATAAATGAACAAAGAAATATGTGAAGATTTTATATGGATATTTCTATCTTTATAATATTGAAATTTAACCTGTCATTAATATTGGGAGCTAGTTAAAATATTTTATCAATGTGCCTGATAATGGAAGAAACTTATGCCATAATGATGAAAATAAGTTATATTATTTTACAGTAGCATCTTTCATTATAGCTGGGTGTATGAAAATGCATTAGGACAACCTGAAGAGATATATGTAATATACAATATTTAAACATACATTGATCACAAATAATTTTAGATAGCTTATTTTTTTTTTTAAAAAAAAGGTGAATTAAATAAAAATACAAACTTACTCTTAAAAATTCCACATTCTATAAGGATAGATGTATTTTCTAATTTGCTTCACAAAGCATCTGAAATATGACAATGCTTTTCAGAGCATGTGCAGAAACAAATGAGAATATCGTGATAAGAATGAAGTTGAGGGAGAGTCAGTAGTATGTGAGATTGGCTGCACCATTAGGAGGTAGATTGGAACAGTGCTATGCAGTTAAAATAAGTTCTTAAAAATTAAGGTGGTTAAGACCTAAAAGAACAGAACACTCAGTGGGTACCATCATTTTCATTGTTCATAATTATTATTACATGCATATGATGGCATTAGAGCCTGAAACTTGATTTATATGTAGGTTATAGATTATTTGAACACAATAAAGGCAGAAACCAAATTACAAAAGCAAAGTAAAGATTAAACAAGCACAAGACTCAGGAATTGAAATGACAAAGGAAGAGTCAGCTGTGTCTAGTCCAATCAAAATCTGCTTCTATGAAATGCAGAACACTTCTTCTAGTGATGCCTTTGACATCTTATCAGTGACTTAAACAGATGTGTGACATTCTTAAAGGAGACACAAAGCGAACACTGGCCCTCCTCTCACCCAATCACATGGTCTTGGATGAGCTGCTTTATTTAGGCAGGCTCAAGTTTTTGAAAGAGACTTGGTGAACCCGTAAAACACTTTAGGCCCTAGTGACTGAGAATTCAATTATTCTCTTTTCTTCCATTATGTTAGCATTTCTCCTTTATAAGATCAGCACCATCTATTGAGAATACAATGAAAAATACATTCTGAAACTCTGACGGAAGCAGCATAGAACCCTGACCACAGAGAATTCATTCCCAGCTGGAGTCTGCCGTCTAGTAACACAATTTCAAATAGATTTTTCTGACCTCTAATTTTCACCTTCCTGAAAAAATACATTTGTTCTCAATACTTAAAATATTTCTGTGAAATCAAGCTAACGTTCAGAGAAAATCATTTCTCGGTACTTCAATTAACAGTAATCACCAGTCATCTATAAGGAAGAATGTTATCAATATACAAAAAACACGATTGTTACCTAGGGGAATTCATAAGTAATTGCAGACATTTTTAAAAATAAAAATACTAAGTACAGAATCCTACTTTTGCATTCCCTACATTTGCTTTTGACTTAGTAAAATACCTCTTGCCTTCTTCCCTTCTAGAAAGAATGAGTAAAAACTAAAAAACAAAGAGGCTTTAATGTCCCGGTTCTGCTTTTGATACTTGTATTTATTTATTTTTGAGCTCTTACCTTGCGTGTCATTTATAATTTATGCCAGTAGTTACTTTCTTCATGGATACATCACAAAGATTGAGAGTTGTTTTTAAAGTTGTATTTTCATTATTTTCTTTCTGCATGTGGGAGGTCAGCCTTGTCTCTGTGGAATATCTATAAGCTTTGGAAATGTTTTTGCATTTAGAGAAGGGAGGATTTTGTGTATATGAGGCATTTTTTATTAACTGATGGATCATAATGTCCCAAAGATACTTGGAATATTCCATCTTTATTCTTTTTGAGAAAGATAGGAGTGCAAACTTTACAAATGAATTTTATGCAACTTTTATAATTGATAATTTGTGTGTTTCAATAAAATTGCACAAAGCCCCAGAAGAGTAACCTATCATTATGAGAAATTAAAAGTTACAGTAACTCCCTCACCATATTGCGTGACTTTGATCTGTTCTCAACTAAAAAAATAAAACAAAATAATGGAAATGCTCATTTATTCTCTCAATTATTCAGTCATTCAATTATTCTCTCAATTATCCAGGTGTTCCTTTCCTTTCTATGAATTTCCAGGTCTCTTAAATTTCCTACAACAGTATTTACTTCCAGTTTTCTCATTGAATCCTGCAATATACTCTTTACTACTCAACATACTTGAGGTCCTTTGTAAGAGTAGGAACTACAGCTTTTACTCTTTGATTTCTCTCTACCACATTCTGTATGAAAGAAACTCTAAAATATTCCATCAATATCTTTTTTAGTAAACAAACGCCCTGATTTTTAGCTGGGTACATTGCCTCTATGCTAAATTATCTCTTAGCATTTCTTGCAGCTAGGTGTGACCATATTATTAAATGCAGTAAATAGACATTTATAAAAAAAAGTTATGATACTACCAGGAAAATTCTTTGAAAGGAAAGGGATCAAAAACAAATGTTCTTGTATTTGCTTTGTATCATTTTATGCCTAAAAGTTAAGCATCTATCATGGACTATTTGGAAACTTCTTCATAAATAGGGCAACAAGACAGAAAAAGGCTGTTTCCCTGACAACAGCCATCATTGTCTTCCTTTCTGCTTCTTTTCTGTGATAGAAAAGTAAATGCCTACTTTGGATAAGGTGCTATTTTTAGAGTTTTTGTTTGGTTTATAATCAAATGTATGTAATTTGAAATAGTACAGCCTAATAAATTGTTCCACATATTATGGATCTGAACAGAGATATCCTGATTATTTGACTTCAATTTTTAGGACGGAGAACATAGGTCTTAATGTGAGTACCACATCCATGCCTAAGACAGACGCTAATCATATAATCAAACACTAGACCTCATATTTCATGACCATTTATTTTATAGTGATTTTAAAATCATTAGATACTCATAAAACTTAGAAAGTATAGAGAAATACCAACAATACAATGGATAAAATAATATGTAATAAAATAAATACAAAAATTATATTAACAAAACTTTCCAGAGATAAATGCTATCACTTATATTATTTGAGAGGGAAGAAAGAACACTGCCCATCCTATTTAGAATCTGGATTTTGCTCAGCTGGCATGATTACAATGATTTTTATCAATATATTTCCACTTTCCATATTACTTTTTAAATGATTCATGACTCATTCAATAAATATTGATTCAGTACCTACTATGTGTCATACACAATGTTAAGCACTACCTAAAGATAAAAGCAGAACCTGTACAGTATGTGCCATTATGTAGTTCCAATCGAGTAAAAGATATTCAACAAGGAAAACCATTTTAATACATTTATCTTATTTCTTTAAACATAAGGTTAGACACTCATAAACTTGCCAAATTCAATTGTTCTATCTGCCCAAAGAATCCAGCAAGACTTAAATATAAGGGCAGATTATGTTAGGATTTTTTTTCAAGGAACTATCTCTCTTCAGAAAATAGAAAATATTTGATTAGGGTACTGGAGTTATTAGTAATATACAAATATCATGGCATCAATATTATCATGAAAAAAAAGCACACATTTGACCATATTCCCAGGCTACCTCAGAGATGTTGTTTTTCATCTCCTGTCTTCCTTATCCTACACACAAAAGGCATTAAATTAGCCCAGACAGTAGACAAATTACAGAAGGTATGGTTTACATAGATTCAGAGTTCACTTCTGTAGAACTTGGAAAACTTATCTCATAGAAGTATACTTACTACTTGCATCTCTGTTCTTAGAAGAGCGCATACAGTCCTATTAAACTTCTGGCGTGGCAGGACCATTAAATCCTTACGCATGGAACATGCATGAGCTCTGGGTTTGCAGATTATAGAAGCACAACTTTCAAAAGGAGAGGAAGAAGGAGAAAGAATGAGACTGAGAAAAAGGAGAAGCAGCATAAAGGCATAAAAAGCAAGAAAAAAGGAAGTAACTTCCACATTATTTTGTTAAATCAGAGTGCCCTACTTTAAAATGCAGTGTTTGTCTCTAGTATACTTGTTTACTAAATTCTTCATTAGCAAGAGTTTAGTGAACAGTTAGTACTGCTATAGTACTTTTTCAAGGTACTGCTATGGCTTCTCCCCCAAGTCTAGTTAGTAATACTCTGTATCAGATTGCCCAAAAGCTAACTGCCCCAATTCCATTTCTTTGGTGTACCTGATCTCAGATAACAGTTATTATAAGGTGGTGAAAGCAGTATATTGAACAAGCACGTAATGGTGCTTTTTAATACATTTAAAAATTGTTGCATTCCTTACGATTAGAGTTACTGTTTGATAATTTGTTCAAACCACAATAATATTATGGGGAAAGGGACAATATTACTAACTATGTCAAGACAACAAGCTAACCCAGGACTGTTCCAAGCAGATTGGAAATATATCTCCTTATTTAAATGGATCTTTATTAATGCCACGAATCTCTAACTGGTGCATTCTGAGATAAGACACATATGTACTGCAGTGTTAAGAAGTACTAAGGGAATGAGCCCTGCCTTAAAACATATCCTATAGGTCAATGCCTCTTAATTATTCTTCATTCCAATAACTTTTTTTGAAGGGGCTCTATTTGTCATCAACTTATAAACTTACATTTTCTCACCAGCTTATAAACCTGTATCTTCTCAAAAACTCTGTATGTACATATCAGCTCTTTTTTCTTTCTGCACAATTATATGTTGGTTTTAGTTGGAGAGTGTAGAATTTATGGATTGAGAGGACAAAGATTAGGTCAAGTGATGGCTAAGCAGTGGTATCTAAACATTAGCGGCTTGTAAAAGAAGCTGGGAAGAAAAGCTGCTTCTTGTATCTGAGGTATGTGAAGGGAATTAATTAGAAAAAGATCAGTGGTGTCTGCCAGCTTTGGGCATGGGCTTATCACAAGCACAGATAAAGACAAGGCACTCTGTGTACTGGGAAAGGACTTAGACCATTATCAATGGTCTACTACTGCTTTCCCTCTTGGACTGAATTAGTATTTAAATCTTTGGGACAACAACAAAAGGCTATCAGCAAATTAAATGGACTAATTCAAGCCTGAAAAATACTGATATCATGCATATGGAAGACAGTCAACCATCTACTATGACTGAGGTACCAGAACTACGTCCTCTATGCAGACAACACAGTGTCTGAAATCCCACCATTCGCAACAATTCGTTTAGAATAAGTATTACCTCTTCCAGGGGTCCTTATTCTGCCCCCACCCCTTAGCAAAATAATTCCTGAGAAGGACAGCACGATATTTCCCAGGCTCTGCACTGATGGATATCAACCCACATATGAGTTTAAACTCAAAGAGAAGCAGAGGATATCATTAAAAATAGAAAAATGAAGCAGGAAAGTACCTTCTACCAAAATAAATTGCATTTTAGTGCCAATATATCACTCCTACCAGATGAAATTTATTTTCTCACTGATGTCACTGAAATCTTATTTTAATTAGAACCATGCAGACTTATTTTAATTATAACATATCTGTCTTCCAAAATACTTTAATCTGCAAAAAGTCAGCACTGATTCTTTGCAAAGACTGCAATTCATGGAGAGAAGCAGTTTAATTCAACTTTCCTTTTAATCAAAACATTGCAAAAAACTTAAGAGGCAGAGAAGAAATAAGAAGTTATTAAAGACCGATCACAAGAGTATAGCCTGAGGCAGTTCTGTGGTGGAAGGAACCCTGATGAAATAGATTTGGCCCCAGACCTGACATTTACTTCCCTTCCATGGCACTGTGAGATAGTTAGTTACCTACCCTCTCTGAACTCCAGTTCTCTTCAACCACAAAAGAGGACATTTTACCTCACATGCAATGTTATAATGAAATTGAAAATGACTATGTATATAAAGCATCAAGCACAGTGGTATTAAATAAATGTTGATTGATATTACATTATCACTCTACTATAGAGCAAGGTAGCAGACAAGTTAGAACACAGTCAGTACCTAGAGAGTGGCCAGTTGAGAAACAAAATGGTCAGGCAGGTTTGCAAAGGTAGTCTCAGTATTAGTGCAAGAGGTTGGATCAACATTTAATAGATTTTTTTTCAGATCCTGTAGACAAATTACGCATTTGACTGCCAGTTATTACAGCAAAATACTGAAAATCTAACATTAGCTAATTTCCGTTATTATTTAACTCTCCTTGCGTAGCAGAGAGGAATATGGAAATATAAGACATAAGTGCTCTCCTGACATTTTTTAGTGCCTCTTAATCTTTAATGTGTACATGAAATACATGAGTTTCTTCTTGAATTTCAGATTCTAAATGATCAGATTTGTGATGGAGCCTAAATACCTGCATTTCTAAAATGTCCCAACTAGTGCCAATGTAGGGTTGCAGATTTAGTAAATAAAAATACAGGCAGCCTAGTTAAATCTGAATTTTAGATAAATAACAAATACTTTTTTTTTTCTTTTTGTATAAGTGCGTTCCAACTATTTCATGGCCATACTTATACTAAAACAAATTTAATTTTTTATCTGAAATTAAAATTTAACCAGATGTTTTATAGTTTATCTATCAACTATATGCCAGTGCTGCTGGTCAGCAGACCACCCTTTGAATAGCAAGACCTTCAGTTTTAAAATTCATGTGATTACATGCCAATACTAATATGGGATATCAGGATACTAGTTAATTATTCCAGAGAATTTAGAGCAGTAGGAGCATCAACACTTCCTTTCTCACTGTATGACTTTGTGGATTATGGAACAAAATGCTTACCAGGATCTGATTTTGTAACTTGCATGACACAGAAGATTTAACCTGCAATACAAGATAAAGTGAAGGGAATAATTTGAAACTCTAGTTCCTCTCCTGTCTGTTTACTCTCTCTCCTGTCATTCCTGTGGACTGAACTTGAATCCAGGTGAAGGCAAGGTGTCTATGGAGATCACAAGTGTAGGGCTCAATGATCAGCTCATTAAAGTCATTCCTTTCTAACTAAAAGCTAATACACACATTCAGAAAAGGCCGGTTGAGATATAGTTATCTCATATGTCAAATCTTTGAAATGGGCTTGGATCTGCCAGAGGAAACTGGAGGAAACAGGCAGTAATGGGAGAAGGTACTTTTCTTTCCCTGAATAGAAACATACCAAAAAAAAAAAGAAGACAAAAAAAGCATGTCTTATCTCTTGTGTGTGTGCTTCAACCATCAATGCTTATGAAAAATTCCTACCTATCAAACATGTTTATGTTTTCAGTAGAGTTGATACTGTAGAATGAAAACCCATCAAAGACTGTGTAATTAGCTAAGGTTGGTTGTCCTAGCATACAGAAGTTTCAGTAGTTCAGTATGCTCTCTGATATAAATGATAAATTCTCTTTCAGCCAAAGAATTGCTAGATGGATGATAAACAGAATTAAATCAGTTGAAATTTAATAATATTCTTATACTTTTTTTCATAATGAAGAGTGAATTGTAACTAAACAAGTGTAATGATTTAGCAGAGTGATACAAAACAAAAGTTCCACCTGTTTTGAAACTTTTTAGGTTCAATTATTCGGTGAAATTGAATGAAAGAGAAAAAAGGTGAGAAAGAATTAAGGTGAGGGGGAATGCAAGAGAGAAAGCCAGAAATGAAAAAGAAAGAGTCAGAGACAGAGACTGTTATTAGCTATTTAAAAATTGACATCTTATTATGTTTTCCACATGGAGTACTTATCAAATCTTAGGTAAATACTTCCCAGAAGACCCCAAACAAAAACAAAACAAAACAAAACAAAAAACACTAACACAATCTGTTTCCAAGAATTTGTCTCCTTTGAAGGAATTGTCTTTGACAGATGCAGCAAAATATAAACAATAAAGCATTCTTTTTTTTTTTAAACTTTTAACTGAAACATCAGAGGATATTATTTTCAATGGGATACAAAATACGTTTTCTTTAGGTAGAGAAAGGTCCTATTTATCATTGCCCCATCTGTGGGGATGAAACAGAACAAAAATAATATGTAACTCCTCTAAGAGAGTACATTATGTAATAAAATGGTAAGGATATAATTGGATTTTTAAAAAAATTATTATTTCAATCCTTTCCATCATGCTAAACATCAATAAGAAAGTCATCAATCTTATTTTTTTAAAGCGAGCAGGAAAGGGTAGGGATGGCTATACTGATTATGTGAGATTTTCGTTTACGAATACCATAATTACAATACCATAATTACTTTTTTTATTTTACTTTTTTATTGGGGTGACATTGTTTAATAAAATTATATGTGTTTCAATTGTACAAATACTATTATACATCTTCTATGTATTGCATTGTGTATTCACCACCCAAAGTCAAATCTCCTTCCATCACAATATGACTCCCTTTACTCTCTTCTACTTTTCCTTTCCCCTCTTACCCTGTGGTAACCACTAAACTGTTGTCTGTGCCTATGATTTTTTGTTTGTTTGTCTTGTCTGTTCGTTGTTTGCAGTTTTATATCACAAGTCACATTCTTTGATTCATTTTGATACCGTTTTTATTTGAGCATACATGCAAAATGTGAAGGTTATGGTTTTACAGCGGCATGGGATTGAATCTGTAGTTAGTATGTTCTTAAAAGAAACATTCAGTTGATTCTTTATTAAGCTCCCATGCAACTATGTCTGACTATCATGTCGCTAGTACTCCATAAAAATAATTCTCAGGTATTTGTTATATATTCCTTCAAGTCTTTGAGAGCTTTATTTTGTATTACAGCAAATATATTTCAGTTAAGTTTTAACCAACTATTATCGATGTCTAGATTCAGTACTGAAATGTTTGAGGAATACAAAAATGAATAAGTTACACTTCAGATGGATATACATTCGCAAAGTGTGTGGTGCAAAAATGAATACAGTAGCAACAAACAAAAGTATCAATTTTGGTCATTTCTTTTCCTACAAAATGAATTTTTGTGGAAAACAATTTATTGCATCCTTATAATACTCATTGCAGAGAATAAGACAGTAGAGTGACTTTTTAAATGATTGTGTAATGAGGCTCAGCTTATACGTACATGAAATGTCTGACAAAGCAGGCGCCCAATAAATGCTAGCTATAATTTAAACTTATATGAATGTTCTTGATTCTATGAGAAAAATAAATTGTCTGGTTTCTCTTTTGAAATATTTTCCAATATCTAGATTACTGCAAATATTTTGTCTCATATACAACCATCTAGTTAAGAATAAATCACTTCAAATTATATTTCTCTTGGTTGACTCACAGGTAAATATATTCATAGAAAAAACAAATAAACATGCAAATAAGCAACCACTGGCTGCAATGAATGTAAAAAAGCTTCAGATCTTTCCTTTTACGTATAAAATCAGGTCATCTGAAGGCCAAAAGACACACATAGAAGATAAGAATATCCAGAAAAATGTTGGATAGCTTAAAGTTAGTTCACACACACAATATACAGCATGACCAACTCTGATATCTTGGATGTTAAATGGAATACAATTAATTTCTGCCATTGTCAATGCAGATCATTATTTTATCTGCAATTTACATTGAAATGATGCATAATGATTTTTCTGCCACAGCTACTTGGCTTTTTGCACAATGCACATTAATGTTTTAATGTGATAATGCTGCTTTCTCTGAACAGAGATTAACATAAAAAGTTGTTCTTCCAAACAATAATTTCAAATGAGTACAAAAAGATATTATGCAATTTTTTTTCCTTAAAAAAATGTCCAAGTCTATCAAATATAGTTGTCCCAGGGGTATTTCAAAATTTGTAGGTAAATATATCAAAGGCAGGATATTGTATAGCAATGATTCATAAGGTTTTTTGTTTGTTTGTTTGTTTGTTTGTTTGTTTTTAAGTTTCACTGATTAGGAAAAAAAGGTTTAATGATCCTGATCTTGAAATACACGTTAATACTTCAGCAAAGTTCTCAGCTTTCCCTGTGTTTTCTTTTTCTCATTATCCATGTGTCATGTTGGTCCCTAGATCTTTATTCTTCTTCTTTCTGTCCTTGTTACTCCTGCTCCACCTTTACCTGCCTATTTAAGAAGTCACTATATTTTCCACACTCTTTTCCTACATTCTTTAAGATTCCACTACAGGTTGCTCATCTCTGGTGCTTTCTTTCATAGCCTCTTTCTCACAGATATCCAAATTAAGGACAATTTGGAAAGGAAAAAGGATTTTCTATTATTTTACTGAACTAATTGAAACTTAAGCTTTTAAGTGGCTAATTAGACTACATCTTAATACATTAAAGGGATTTTTACTGTGGATAATGACACATTTGAAATAATTTGGGGATTTCTTTATTTTTAGATAACAGCTTCCCTAAGATATACTAATTCACATACCTTAAAATTCACTCTTTTAAAGGGTACAATTCAGTGTTTTTTTTAGTATATTCAGAGTCATGCGGCCATCACCACTAATTAGAGAATATTTTTATCACCTCAAAAAACAATTGCACACCCATTAGCTGGCACTTCCCATTCCCCTCGTCCTACAAGCCCTGACAATCACTAATCTGTTTTCTGACTGTATGAATTTGCCTATTCTGAACAATTAATATCAATGGAATCATACAATAAGTGGCCTTTTTTTAAAGTGATTTGCTTTTTTGATTTTCTCTCATATCACCACTTTTCTAATGCCAATGATTGATACTGGTTATCCCACCAGTTTACACTATAATTTGAATGTCTGTCTCTGCTCTAAGAGACTTGTATTTATCAGGGGAGGTGGGAAGCTTCCACTACTTTTGTTGATTTCACTTTTGATCCCTTTCTTACTTGTTCAGATGTAATTTGCCTTAGAATTAGATAGCTTTTCCCTGCCCATAAAGGCCATTTCATTTCATTTTCATTCAGGACTAAAGAAAAAACTCAAAAACCAACCATGAAATGGTCCATTTTGATGGTCAGCCTCATGGAAGCTCCCAGGTGACTCCTCCCAGAGGCCAGCACCTGCCTCAGCTCCCTAGAGCTTGATTCTGCTACATCATCCTTTGTTCTTAGACTACTTCGTGCCTTTGTGCCTTGGATCCTTCTGGCTTCTCACTCTCACTAGCAGCAGGATCTTTCATCCCATGTGACATCTTAGTGCTACTTTTTCCTGCTCCTGGCTACATAGATAACTTTGGCCACTAGATATCCTAACACATCTGCTTGTGTAAAACACAACTATAGTTGCTGCCGACTTGTATGTTGCTCTGCATCAACCTGACTCTCAATAGCTGTCTATTTCTTCAGACATTTCACTTAGAATTTCCACCATTCACATTGCTTATTAACCACCATTTTGCTTGGCCTGGATTTGTCTGGAATTTAAACATTTAAGTGTAAGTCTGCTTTTATTTAAACACCACTCTTTGTGTATACTCCTCACCAAAATTCACTTTTTAAAATTCTATTAGGAAGTATCATCCCAGATTCTGCCCTAATTATCACCATTTTCTCACACTGATTGATGTTACAATACTATTTCTCATCAGCATTTATTTGGCCAGTTAATTTTCACCTCAATGTGTGTGTTGTTTCATTTGATTAACTAGACTCCAAGTGTGATTTATATTCCAGTTATTTCTTTTCTAAGTTCCATAATATTATATATACACACACACACACATATTACATATTCACTTTGTTTTATTTAAACTTTGTCAACAGATTCATTTAATAAAATGTTCCTTTTTTTCCTAGCATTTCTCAAAATTTTGTTCTTCCTAAAGCTCTTTCTCAAATTGTATTTCAATTAAATCATAACATTTAATATTTTGCATAAACATTTTAGATGAGTGTGTATCATTGTCTATCTTTTAAAAAATAGACCCTTCCAAATTACTAGCTACTTGAGTAAACATTATACTCAAGTAGCTAGTACAGAATTAGGCACCAAAACAGATTTCAACATATTCTTATGAGTAATCAGAGATATATGCAATATATTTGTTTTCTATTGCTGCCATAACAAATTATCACAGTTTTAGATGTTTAAAACAATGTTAATTTGTATTCTTACAATTCTGTAGGCTACCATCCAGTATGGATCCCATGGAGCAAGATCAAGTTGTCCCAGGGCTGTTTTCCCCTTCTATAGGTTTTTTTGGGGGCAGGGGGATTTATTTGCTTTTTCACTCATTCAGCAAGAAGGATCAGAATGTAGTTCCCTGCAGCTGTGGGACTGAGCTTCCATCTTCTTGCTAGCTGTCAGCTAGAACTGGTCTCTCTCTGCAGTTTTGCACATGGCCTGATATATCTCAGAATCAGCAAATTCTTCTCGTGCTTCCATCTCTCTGACTATTTTTCTGTAGTCACATATCTTTCTCTAACCACATCAGGGAAAACTCCATATTTAAGGTCTCTTGATTTGATCGTGTCCATTTGAATAATCCAATATAATCTCCCCATCTCAAGTCCATAAACTTAAAGTCCTGTTTGCCGTGTAAGATAAGATATTCACCAGTTCCAGAGATCAGGAGGAAGATACCTTTTAGGGGAGGGCATTATTCAGCCCATCACATACCAGATGCTATAGGAAAACAGAAGAATGTTTAATGCAATGTGAAGAAGTAAACATGGGATAAGATACTTGAAGTCAGGGATTGGATCTTCCTTGTTTCTTGCTGTATCATTGCCCGAGCACTATCTCTGGCCCTTGTAGGTTCAAAGTCAATATTCAGTAAATAGGTGAATAAACAAAGTGACAACTGTGCATTTTCCAAGGTAATATTTATCAGGTAACCAACAAAATCAGAGATAAGAGAACAAAGTGAGCATTTAGAGAACTGCAGAGAGTTTGGCCTAATAGGAGTGAAGATGCTAGCAACTGATGCTATAGAGTTTGAACTATATAGGTTTTAGATGCCACAGAATAGTTATGAGAAAACTGATAGTTATACAAGAATAACTCTAGATGAAGTAAGAAAAGCGAATTGGAGTTGGTGGAGGGAGGAAAAGGAGGATGCGTTCAAAACTAAAAGCTAAAAGACCCTTAGCTGACACAAATGAGATCACAAATTTGTGATCAAACGCATTGAGCTACTTAAAATCTATTATACTTTTAAGTTTTCAGTTTCTCTTAATGTTTTCTTCTGATTCAAAGTGGATCATGTTTTTTTTTCCATGTTGTTTTATGACTTTTGATGCTTCCTCCCCATTTTAATGTTCTTTGTTGGTTTTCCAAATATTTTGGTTTCATCAGCTCATTAAAAAATATCAGATACCTTAAATTTTCCTGCGTGCTATACGATGTTAGAACTGACAGAGTCCATCCCCTACAGAGCTTTCAATCTTGTTGCCATTGGTGCACCTATAGACCATGAACCTGGCTTGCTAGAAAACAGACATATCCTGCAGTGCATCTGTACTAAACAATACTATTCTATCCTCCTCCACCTGAAGTAGAGGTCTGGGTCCCCAGGAAGTGCTGAGAAAATGAGTAGTTGAATGAATGAAGTGACAACTGTGTATTTTTCACAAGTATGATAAAGATACCTTATGATAATGCAATGGGACAGCTCTGCCCGGTCTTCCTCTTGATAGATCCACACCACTGTGACCTTGAACTTCTATAGACCAATGGAGATTCTGCTTCCCCATCCCTGCAACAGGTACTGGGACTCTTCACATTTTCCTTTCACTCCAATACAGAGGAACAAGAGGTGCTGTGTTCACATCACTCCCAGAGATATCCTTCTCCTTTTCAAACAGGGTAAAAGCTAGAATTTCATCTAATTTCTTCTTTCGGAGGGCTCATACCACCCATTCAGAACTTACCAGTTACCAAAACATTCCTTTGGTTTTTTTCACAGTATTTATATAAATGAATATAATTTTTCTGAGTGAACTGTCAATTTTTAAATCAGATGACTGTATTCAAAACTAAGTTCTAAACTTCAACTTCATGTTTCACTTATAAGTGATCCTACTTATAGGTGACTATGGCTACCAATTAAATTCATAAAATTATAAACTTTCTAGATTTTACAAATATTTTCAAGCTTAAATTGGAAGGTGGGTGGAGAAAAAGGGGTAGAAATTTGTCATATATATATAAATAAATGTATATATAAATTTGTCATATAATGTTATCATATGTATATGATAACATTAGTGTATAGTGTTTTATATATATATATATATATATATATATATATATATATATATATATGATAACATTAGTGAATGAATCCCGACTCAGTGATTGTAACCAAAGTATAATTCCTCTTCTCTCACAACAGAGAGTTAGTAAAAACTCATTTATTTCCTCCATAAAACTGGAACACGACCATGGGATGTACATTTGTAAGCTAGAATTAAATACGATATTTATTAACAAACTGATATATTTACTAAAATATTACAGCACACTGGGACTCACTATTAACATAAGATATCCCTTTTTGATTAAATAATACACACTAGAAAAAAGAGAAAACATTATCTCAATCAGGGCTTGTTTTGATGAGAGATCAATGTGCATTTTTGAATAGGCACTCCCTTATTTTGCTTCCAAAGAAGCTGAGACAAATATGTCCACATTATTTGTGAAGGAAACAATAGTCATTCTTGAGATTTGTTTCTGGGAGGAAGGTGACAATCTCTTGGACATTTGGAACAATATTTTTTTTCCATTCTATGTAATAATAAATCCAGGAATGCTCTATTTATAGATATCCCTTAAAAAAAGAAAGAAAAAAAGTGTGCCCAAGATATTCTTAGATTTCTACTTTCAGTATTTTTCAGCCAGCAAAATTTAACAACCTTCTTCTGATAGGAAATGCATCTGCTTTCTAATCAGAAAAACAGAATGAGAAAAAGAGAAATGAAAGTGTGGACTTGTGCCATCTTAGAATGTCTCTTATGATGTTATGATATACCTTTAAAACCTGAGATGTATTTAGAAACTGCAGAAATTAGGTACTTTCAACATTATGTAAACATTAAAAGAAAAGAAAGAATATTTTTTTTCTGCTTAACTTATTTGCAGTGACAAGAGAACACCATTATTTGCATAGGTTAAACTGAACACTGGCTACACACTAAAAACCAGTATTTAGTCTCAAAATATTAGGTTGGTGCAAAAGTAATTGCGATTTGTGCAATTATTTGTAACTTTTTAAACTGCAATTACTTCTGTACCAACCTAATAGTTAGTGGGTTTTCTTAAATATCCTGACGCTTCATAATACCCCAAGGTCCTTAGTCTACCCTGGAGTTCATTCTTGATGTTGTACACGCTATGGGTTTGGCCAATTGTGTAATGACATGTATACATTATTATAATATCATATAAAGTATTTTCACTGCCCTGAAAATCATGTGCCCTGTTTATTCTTCCCTCCCTTCCACTTCAACCACTTAACAGTGACTAGTCTTTATCCTCTCCACAGTTTTGTCTTTTCCAGATGTCATATTGTTAGAATAACAGAGTGTGCATTTTTTCCCATATTGGCTTCTTTTAGCACTGAATATTATTCCATTGTCTGGAGGTCATGCGGTTTATTTACCCATTTGCCCTACTGCAGGTCATATCAGTTGCTTCCAAGTTTTAGTGCCTAACACTAAAATTTTTATAAACATCCATGTGCAGGTTTCTTTTCTTGTGGAGATAAGTTCTCAACTCCTTCAGGGAGATGCCTAGGACCATGATTACTGGATTGAATAGTAAGAGTACGTTTAGTTTTGTAAGAAATTACCAAACTATCTTCCAGAGTAGCTGCACCATTTTATGTTCTTATCAGGACTGACATAGAGTTCACATTGCTCCATAACCTCGTCAGCATTTGGTGTTCGCAGTGTTTTAGACTTTGTCCTGCCTAATGGGCAGGTAGTGGCATCTCATTGTTGTTTTAAACTGCATTTCCCTAATAACAGAAGAGCTGGAGCATCTTTTTATATGCTTATTTACCATCTGTACATCTTCTTTGGTGAGGAGTCTATGAAGCTATCTGGCCCATTTTTAATTGGGTGAGTGATTATGATGTGTCAATATAGGTTTAATAGTTGGAGCAAATGTACCACACTGGTGGGGAATGTTGGTAACGGGGGAGGCTCTGCATTTGTAGAGATAAACGGATATGTGGGAAATTTCTGTACCTTCCTCTCAATTTTGCTGTGAAACTAAAACTATTAAAAATAAATAAATAAATAAATAAATAAATAAATAAATAAGTCTTAAAAAAGAAAAGGTAATGAGGAAATAGACTACATAGTTATCTGGAAAGACAAATGATAGGAAGTGTCTAGACACTCGTCCTTGGGGGGGGAGGAAAGGAAACTGATTTGATTAAATTTGGATTCCATTTGTTAGTGCAATAAAAAATTAATTGTAATAATTAAAAAAAATCCTGAGACATGCTCTCAATGACTAATTTAATAAATTCGTTGTTCCCAGAAATATGTGCATGGTACACTCACATCATTCATTTGTTTGATTTTGTTTTTGATCCTTGGAAACTCCATAGAGATAGAAGGATGTTTGACAGAGACTAATCTTTCTCTGGCCTCAAATATATTCCAGAAGGTAAAATGAGTTTTAGTAATGAAAATTGAAACACATCATATGAAATGGATAAAACATAAAGACATGTTTTCTAGTAACCAAAGCTCTACAAAGATGGAAAAAGCTCCTCTGGAAAATATTCACTTCCCTGTCATCACAGGTAGGATAAAATCACACCTTTATTTGATTAATTAGTTTGCCTAATTTTGAGGAAATTACTCTTTTTGTTTTGTTTTGTTTTTTTAAGTTTATTGGGGTGACAATTGTTAGTAAAGTTACATAGGTTTTAGGTGTACAATTCTGTAATACATCGTCTATATATCACACTGTGTGTTCACCATCCAGAGTCAGTTGTCTTTCCATCACCATATATTTGATCCCTTTTACCCTCCTCTACCACCCACTTCCCCACTTCCCCTCTGCTAACCACTAAACTATCGTCTGTGTCTATGAGTTTTTGTTTCTTCATTTGTTTGTCTTTTTCTTTTGTTATTTTCAATTTTATATAACACATATCAGTGAAATCATATGGTTCTTGACTTTTTCTGTCTGACTTATTTTGCGTAGCACAATCATCTCAACATCCATTCATGTTTTTGCACATGGCACTATTTCATCTTTTCTTAAGGCAGAATAGTATTCCATTGTGTATATATACCACATGTTCTTTATCCAATCATCTATACAATCAAAGTGTCCTTTGACAGAGGAAATGTTTCTTAAATTTAAATGAAATTGTATGGAAATTTTAGTGAAAAGTGTGCCCAAATCACACCAGCCAAAGATTCTAATGTAGTAAATTTGGGTAGGTTAGGTCATATTTAGTTTTGTCAATCTCTAGAGTGGTAGAAGAGGGTAAAAGGGGTAAAATATATGGTGATGGAGAGAGAACTGACTGTGGGTGGTGAACACACAATGTGATATATAAATTATGTATTACAGAATTGTACACTTGAAAACTATATAATTTTACAAACCATCGTCACCTAATAAATTTAATTAAAAAAATACCAAAAACTTGGAATTAAAAATAATCTAAATTGCAATGCCTTTAAAAGTATGATTGATGGAGCTTGTCAAAAATACAATTTAGCAATTAATCCATATATACCAAATTAAAAATATTTAAACTAGAGGCCCAAAATCCTTATTTTAACACAGTGAGATATTCTTATTCATATTCCACTTATAAAATTTTGAAAAATATATTTATACATTTGATACTTCATTTTTCATAGAGATGTGGACTTAAGAACTAATCAGAGCAAGTAACAATCACATACTTCATTAGTATCATTAAACTCTGTGCATTTAGATATATTTATTAAATAAGAGAAATGATATGTAGTAGCTCTTTATAAAAAAAGTCCTAGAAATAACTAAAATCTTAAATAACCAACTTACTAATAGGATCTACCATTTGTGTGTGTGTGTGTGTGTTTGTGTGTGTGTATGCGTGTGTGTGTCAAATCCAAAAGCAAAGGCAAAGAAAGTAAAAATCAACAAGTGGGAAAATATCAAACTAAAAAGGTTCTGTACAGCAAAGGGAATCACCAACAAAATGAAACACGCACACACACACACACACAAACACATACACACAGAAAAACAAAAAACAACCTATTAAATCAGATAAAATATTTGTAAATTATGTATCTGATGAGTATTTAATATACAAAATACATAAAGAACTCATACAATTCAATAGCAAAAAAAGCAAACAATCCATTTGAAAATGGGCAGAGGATCTGTACAGACATGTTTCCAAAAGTGACAGCCAGCCAGCCAAAAGATACATGAAAAGGTGTTCAACAGCACTAATCATCAGGGCAATGCAAATCAAAATCACAATGAGTTATCTCCTCACACCTCACACTTGTCAGAATGGCTAGCATCTAAAAGACAAGAAATAAGTGTTCCTGTGCTGACAGAGTAAATTTGTGCAACCACCTTGGAAAATAGTATGGAGGTCCTCAAAAAATTAACAATAGAACTATCATATGATCTTGCAATTCCAGTTCTGAGTATTTATTTGAAAAAAACAAAGTCACTAACTTGAAAAGATATATGCACTCCCTCGTTCATTGCAACATTGTTCATAACAGCCAAGATATGGAGACAATCAAAATGTCTATTGATAAGTGAATGGATAAATACATATAATCAAATGTTATCGTGGCACATACATACAAGGGAATGTTATTCAGCCATGAAAAAGAAGGAATCCTGGCATTTGTGACAACATGGATTGACTTTGAGGACATTATTCTAAATGAAATGAGTCAGACACAGAAAGACAAATACAGTAATCTTCCCTTTTCTCCATTGGCTTTGTTCTAAGAACCCCAGTGGATGCCAAACTGTGAATAGTACCAAACGTTATATATACTATATTTTATCCTATACAAACATACCTATGATAAAGTTAAATTTATAAATTAATTGTAAGAGATTAACTGTAAGACACTAACAACAAAATCTAATAAAATAGAAACATTATAACAATATGTTGTAATAAAAATTTTGTGAATGGTTTTGGGTCATTGTTAAGTAAAATAAGGGTTACTTCAACACAAGCACTGAGATACTGCCACAGTTGATCTAATAATGGAGATGAGTACTAAATGACTAACAGAGCTGGAAGCATATACAGCATGGATATGCTGCACAAAGGAGTGATTCCCTTCCCAGGCAGAACTGAGCTAGATGACATGGGATTTCATCACACTACTCAGAATTGGGGCACACATTAAAATTTATGAATTGTGTATTTCTGGAATTTTCCATTTAATAGTTTCAGACTGTGGTTGACTACCTGTAACTAAAGCTGCAAAAAGTAAAACTGCGGATAAGGGGACCCATTGTACCATATGATCTCACTTACATGTACAATTTTAAATAAAATGAAATGAAACAAAACAAAAACAAGCTCATGGATACAGAAACAGATTGGTGGTTGCTACAGCCGGTCGGTGGGGGAGGTGTGTGGCAAAATGAGTGAAGGGAATCAAAAGGTACAAACTTCCAGTTATAAACCAAATAAGACATGGGTATGTAATATACAGCATGAAGATTACAGTTAATAATACTATAGTGGATATTTGAAAGTAGCTAAGAAAATACACCTTAAAAGTTCTCATCATAAAAAACAAACAAACAAAGAAAACAACAAAATTCTGCAACCATGTATGGCAACAAATACTAACTAGACAATGCGGTGTCGTTTCATTATATAAAGAAATATTGAATCATTATGTTGTACATCTGAAACTAATATAATTATGTATGCTAATTATACCTCAATTAAAAAATAAAGATCAAAGGGAAAAGCTGAATGTCTATAATCACCTCAATACTTATATTTATGTCCCCAAAACTGAGGAACAAAAAGGAATCTTCTAGTTTTACTGAGCACCTCAGGCTGGGGCAAAAATAGAATCAAATGCACCAAATACAATCAAATTAAAAGGACTAGGGTTTCTATCTTATCATTTATTCAATTATAATTAATTCATTTCTGGTAAATTCAAAAGTGGTATAATGTATGTCAGAGAAATGAGCTTCTCTTTTAATTAAACTCCAGCAGTGGAGAATTTTGTTTTCTCTTCCTTTAACACTGAATATTTTAAAAGAATATAAATCATCAGTTTAATGTTTATATATTTTTGACATACTCATAGTTGGCAAGAGTAGTTAAGGTCATTGTCAAAGGTTGGGAGGTTAGCTCTGATATAATCCCACTTTATTTTCTTAAAGACTTGGATGGTACTGCTCAACCTCATAAAAATGAGCCAATTATGTACATTATCAATTTTATTTATGATATTAAGAGTATTTGAACCTCTGAATTTAAACTATTTATACAAATAAAGAAGATTCAAACTTCTGTTGTGATGTGTTTATATGTAATAATTAGCCAAACACCCATTATATTCAGTGGTCTGTATACTCCTTAGCTTCAGCATTTTCATAGAAAAGAAAGGCTATCTTTTGTGAGCTGTAGTCATTGAGCTCCAGAAGTATAACCAGAGAAGGATATCATTAAGAAGACATGGTGACACAAGAAGTGGAGTACAGCATAAGGAATAGAGACAGTGGAAATATTAATGGCTGTATGCGATGTCAGAGGGGTAGTGGATTGAAGGAGGAGGGTTATCACTTTGTAAGGGGTATAAATGATAAATGTCTAACTATTACAGTGTCTTGTACACATGAAACTAACTAACTAACTAACTAACTTACTAAATAAATAAATAAATAAATAAATAAATAAATAAATAAATAAATAAATGGGGAAAAAAAGAAGACATAGTGAGAGTACTGATACCGTGTTTCTCCGAAAAGAAGACCTAGCCGGACAATCAGCTCTAATGTGTCTTTTGGAGCAAAAATTATTTTACTATAAAACCAGGTCTTATATAATATAATATAATATAATATAATATAATATAATATAATATAAGACGGATCTTATGTTAATTTTTGTTCCAAAAGACTCATTAGAGTTGATTGTCCGGCTAGGTCTTATTTTGAGGAAATGCAGTAATAGAATGTAACTGATTTTCATGACACAGTCATAGTACACATCACAATTTTTAACCATATATCTGATAAGGGATTAACATGTGAAATATATTTAAAAACTCAGTAACAAAAAAAATATGATAAAAATATGAACACATGAAATGAACACACATTTTTTCCAAGAAGATACGCAAATGACTAACAGGTACATAGAAAGGATGCTTAAGATCATTAATCATCAGGAAAATGCAAATCAAACCAAAATGAGATGCAATTTCATACCTGTTAGGATGGCTTTTATCAAAAAGGATAATAAACGTCGGCAAGGATATGGAGAGATGTCTCCAGTCCCAAGTTTATTGTAGCATTATTCACAATAGCCAAGATATGCAAAAACGTACGTGTGCCTCAATGGATGAATGGATAAAGAAGTTGTGGTATAATATGCAATGTGCTATATTCATCCATGGAAAGAAGGAATCCTGCCATTTGCAACAACACAGATGGACCCTGACGGCTTTATGCTAGGTGAAATCAGTCAGATAGAGAAGGAGAAGTACTGTATGATTCATGTTTATCTGGGAATCTAAAAAAACTGAACTTGTATAAGCAGAGTTTATCACAAAGGGTTACCACAGACCGCGGTGGGGGATATGGGGAGATGTTTTAAAATGAGTACACAGTTCAGTTAGAAGATTAGTAAGTTCTGGAAATCTAATGCATAGCATCATGACTATAGCTAGTAATAATGCACTATGTACTTGAAAGTGTTTAAGAAAACGTATCTTGTTGCACAAAAAAAGCAACAATAAATAAGTGGGAGTTCATCAAAATAAAAGTCTTCTGCACAGCTAAATGAATGATCAACAAAATAAAAAGACAATCTAGAATGCAAGAAAATGTTTGGAAACCTCATATCTGATAGGAGGTTAATATAAAAAAAAAAGGGACTCATATACCACTTTTCATATATATATATATATATATGGCCTACACTGTCAAACAACAGTTTGAAGTGAATAAAATTCCTCTTTTGCTCTTTCTTGTAATGTAAAAATATGTGCTCAATTCAGGGAGGGAAACTATTGAAGTGACAGGGTAATTTCAGTTTCCAGAGGCGGATAGTAAAGCCAGTCCTTTTAGTAAACAAGAATATTGCAAACTGGAAATTTTGGGACCGAGAATACTTTCTTTGTTTGTAACTATATATTTTTATGTTTACTTCTCTTTTGCTTTTGTTCTCTCATGACTTGTCTTCAAATAGCTCCTATATTTTTCTACTCCTATATCTCCTATCTCCTATATCTCTCCAAGTCTGTCATTTCATATTCTATTTCTCCAACAATGATTTTGGGTTAATTCGGAATTAGCTAAAGTGCCTATGTTTATGTAAGGGTTTGTATTTACATTAAATACTTCCAAATTTTTCACAGTTAAGATATCTCATCAAGCTGTCAAACAATTAATTTTGTGCTGTCTCTTGTCTTCTTCTATGTATTGCTATGAGATGATGGATACTTACTTATAGACCTTTCTTGAAAGCCCTGTGAGTCCTTTGTACAGATCTATTATAACGTCTTCTTGGTTCTGTCTCTGAATTGTTTGTTAAAATATTAATTTTATCTGGTGTACTCCCTCCTACATGGACCCACTAAATTTGAAGAGCAAGAAAGTCAATTTAAATGCAGTGGAGTGAATGAAAATGAAACAATAATGAGCCTTTACTGCTTTCTAATTAAGGCAAAACATTGAAATTCGTTATAATCTCTGCTGCCAAAGATCTGCTCAGTCAAAATTCACATCCAAAAAGGTCTGCTTTTAACATGTTTATCTTAGTTCCTAAGTGAGTCTTCCATATTCATGCTAACCTGGGTCTCAGACTGCCCCCCAGGGATCCCAAATGATTAAAAATCTGGAGTTATTATAGCTAGCAAGAGACCATTTTTTATTTTCACCAAAGGATGAGAAGAATTTGAAACTAATAAAACGATAGGCTATAAGGGCCCAGAAACTGTCAATGGCTTATCAAAATCATCAGGCTAATGGGAAAGCCGATGCCATAGACGAAGTCCCTTTATGCAGGAGTATATTTTACAAAAAGATGCTCCCTGAAGCAGCACACTCTAAGGAAATATTATAACCCATTTCTCTTGCCATTTTTAGCTAAAAAAAAAAATAGACATGAGCACTGTCTATAATTTTATCCTAGCTATAACAGAAGTTACATGAACTCAAGCAGAACTCTGATTGACATAACAGAGAGAGATGAAACATCCCAGCATCCACTGCTGTTGCAACAGGATAATATTAGAAAAGGGGGCAGGAGGAAAAAGTGGGGTAGATGCTAAGGTCCAGCATTGCCTAAGGAATCTCACTCGGAGGAGGAAGCAATAAATGCCTCTAACATCTTTGGGGAAAAAATAAATAAAGGCACATGGAGAGAACTCCTAGTATTGCAGTGCTTAGAGAGGTGATTTGTATGAACTATAACGGAGAACAGAAGACCCACAGTATCAAATATGAACTTTATTTTCCCTCTGTGCTTCAAAACTGGTCAAACTTTCCCCATCTTTTTGCTGAAGATCTGTTACTATTGTGACACTACTACAGATTCCTCACGTAGCAGGAGTAACACCAGAAACATTGTTTAAGCATTGTTAGCTTTTATGATTTGCTCATCTTCTAGGTGTTTTGAGGATTTTATTAGAAAGACATAAAGAAACAAATTTAATGCAGAATCTTATAACTCACTAAAAGTCTGTAAAGACATCTTAAAGCAACTTCTACCATGGCAATGATTATTCAGTGCAAACATAGACGAAGACTATGTCTGCGCTTCTATATTCTTGTCAGAAAGAACAATATCATTGATGCATTGTCTAACTTTATTGAAAACCATTATTCTTAAGGCAACATGATTTTTCTGATACAGACTGTATTAGTTTTTTTATTGCTGAATAACAAATTACCCCAAATTTAGTGAGTTAAAACAACACGAATTTATTATCTCATAGTTTCTGTAAGTCAGAAGTCCAAAATAGCATGACTAGTTTCTCTAGTCAGGGTCTCAGAGAGCTGAAATCAAGGCTGAGTTCTCTCTTAGAAGCTTAAAATATTTCCAATCTTATTCAAGCTATTTGCACAATCCAATTCCTTGCAATTTGTAGAATTGTTATCCCCATTTTCTTGCTGGCTGTCAGTTGGGCATCTCTCCAGCTTTTAGAGGCCAGTTTCAGTTTCTTTCCACAGGAAATCTTATATCTCCAAGCTAGTCAGTAAAGCCCATCCTATCTTTTCCTGCTTTAAATGTCATGACTTCTGATACCAGCCAGAGAAAATTATTTTAAAGGGCACATGTGATTTTGTAGGCCCACCATGATAACCTCCCTTTCTTAAAATCAATGAGAACATATAACATGACATAATCATGGGAGTGATATCTATAACTCATAGTCCTGGAGATTATGCAGAATGTGTACACTGGGAGAGAGAGGTGGGGAATCTTCTAGGCCATTTGAAAAGTCTGCTTGCTACAGTCCATAAGGTTTTTATACACATGACAGTGAAGGAGACAAATTTATTGGAGAAACCATTAATTCTTGACCAGGTGTCACAATCACATTGAAAATGAAAAGGAAGGTACTTGCGTGTTCTTTTTAAATACCTAAACTGAAAGGTACATGTATCAAGAAATAGCCTACCCATTGATATCAGCTTTTTAAAGCAAAATGTGTTTGCTATACAACAACACACTTATATATCATACCTGAGGCTCTGTTTTATTTTTGTAGGGCTCTGTGTCATCCTTAGAGATAAAGACCAGAAAAATATTTGCTCTGCTGCAATGATGACAGCAAAACAAATTGATCATTTCCCATATATACCTGGGAGGCCTTTCCTCTGTGGACTTAGGGAGCAGCAAATCATGCCAAATAGGCCCGTTATTTATTGACATAATCCCGTTCCTAGTCGACTACTGTTCTCAATGGCTCCTCGAGGCCCAGCTTTAGCATAAATCAATACATTAACTTTTATTAAAAAGTCAAACTACCCATCTGTGGTGGATATTAAGTCTATATTTTATTTTATATACACACATGGCTATATTGGCCTTTTTCATACACTACCGGTATGTTAAAAATAATGATAAATGAATGTGTCATCACTACATTTTGTATATACCAAAAACATTAATGTGAATCAAATTATCAACCTAGCAAATTTAGTTTGCTACATTATCAGAAACTGTCAGCTTAATAATCCATTCTAATATTTTATCAGAAAACAGCATCAGTCTCATTAGTCTATTATATCTCAACTCTGTATAACACCAACTGAAAAAAAAATAATGTTGATCAGTGTCAACATGACATAAGGGCAGAAGAAGCAGAACATGTTAACTAATCAATTAAAGCATTCATTCAACTAGTGTGGACAGAGAGCCTTCCGGTTGCCTGCTGGACACAAGAGTTATAGTGGTGAATAAAACAGGGTCATTGCCCTCAAGTTATTTTTATAAAAAATGTCCTTTTATAAAAACAAGGCAAGCAAACTATCAATTACAATACAAAAAAAAAAGTCACAAAGGGCTCAGTAAAATCTGCTCTGGTATCATATATAACAGACACCTAATGTTATTTTAGGGACATTGGGAAAGGCTTGAGCTGAGAGTGAAGATATATCATTTTAAGAGCCCCGAGATTTTAAAATGTCGTTAGTAAACTTGGATGAAGACATCATGGGCATGGCTACCAAATTTCTGGATAATTCAAAACTGAGAATGATTAATCTTGTTAAAAAATGTTGTAACTCAAAATAAATTGAATTACAATTTACTACTACTTACAATTTACTACAATTTACTACTCAGCTGAAATAAATGCCCGATTACCAAAACAAAAGACAAAACAGGAAAACAAAAATTATATTTAAAAATTAAAGTAATTAATCGTGAATTGGGAAGATTGGATTTGATGAATAAGACAAAGAAGAAGAGAGGTACATTGAGTAAAACAATTAAATAATAGCTACCATCTATTCAACACCTATCTCATACTGACCTCACTATTTGACAGATCAGATAAATTAATTTCTACCAGATTATACATTGGTAATTGCTGGTATCAGTATGTGAGTCTAAATCTGATAGAGGGCTCTGGACTGGTAACACAGGTTAGGAGGCAATTCAACGCGTTAAAATGGGGAAGTTATATATTTTAAGTTATAGGAATATAAAATGTACTTGACAAAATACATTTTATATGCAAAAATATAGGTTTATGGAATATTTTGTGTAATATGTATAGTTAGCTTATATGAAATATATTAGGACATGTGATGGAGAATATATGTTTGAATACATGAAGAAGTGAGGAAAAAAGTCCAAGTTCGGAGGCTAAGTTAAAAGACATCACTGCTAAGAGTCCAATCACATGAAGCAGATGTTCCAGTTAAAACTAAATCCACTCCAAGATGACCCAGATGTGAGAATCTCTCCTCAGGCTAATGATATGATAATTCGGAAACTTAAAAACAAACAATAGAAAGTATTTCTCATCATCTCCCACTCAGTGAAAGGCCTGGAAAGAGTTAATGAGTTGTTTGTGCAGCTATAACAAATGAATCAATGGAGAAAGCAGATGGTTTGTCTATCAAAGGAACCTCAGAGCCTGTGATACTGAGAATTTCTTGAGTAATTTAAGGATGTTTTATCCTCTAAGGTCAATGTCAATAAATAAAGTTTTAAGATACATGTTTTCCTGGAGGTAATTGCTACATGGAAGAATCCTTATCTTAGGAAATAGAGAAGCTTATTGTCATGGTGCCTTTCTGTTAAATGGTTTGTGTTGCTCTCAAATATGGCAGCTTGTTCCTGGCCTTTTTCTGAGACAATATATGGAGTTAATTGAGAAGGAATAAAATGGTCATGAATAGAATTTTGGGGGGTAATGAAGGAACATAAAATAGCCAAAAAACAAATAAAGAGTTTTAGGAGGTACTCTATAGTCCTCTTTCAATGTATAATTGCCCTCTGTGAATGTACCATAGTTTGTTGCTTAAATTTATTCTTGTTTCTCCTAAAGGTAGAATACAACCAATGGGTACAAGTTATAAAAAAGAGTTATTATTTTAGATAAAGATTGAGTTAATATTGAATAATTTAGGTTTTCAATAAGACTATGACTGGTTGACCTGTTTCTCCCCATTACTGAAATAACTAATCAGAAATAGAATAGTGCTTTGTCGGAATGCCATGAAGGGAATATTTCCTTTGGAAAGATGGTTATATGAATTGATGTTAAAAACCTTTACAACTCCAAATAATGTTATTCTAACTGCATTTTCCTAATAATGAAAAAAAAAACAAATTATACAAGTTAATGAATAAATAATTAGATATCAAACAATGTGACTGGAAAGGAAAATTACTAGTTCTGTCACTAGAGCCTATAATAAAATCCATTGGCTTTATATGAATATGTTGCCAAGGGGCCTGGTTTCATTATTTGGAATAAAGAAACATTCTCTCCTGTCCATTTAAAGACCTCTTAATAGTTAATTATTAGTCAGAGAAATGGAAGAATGTATAATACTATGGTAACCACAGAAGTAACTAGAAAAACAAAAGACAGATGCAAAAAAATTAATCAAGTTACTAAAGCAATCATCTCATGAAGAACTGAACACAGACAATTTTAAAAAACTGTTATTTATATCAACTCATTATTTCAAAGGTTTTTTCCACTTAAATGAACAAAAACAAATTACTTACATCTCATAAAAAGACTTTATCATTATTAGTAAGATATTTAATTGTCATTAAAGCTCTCTAGTGGTAAAAATCAGACAATAACCTCTGGAACTTGAGAGAAGTGAGTGAGTGAGCTAAAAGTGCATAAATCATTTGAGGCCTTTTTTTTTTTTTAAGCGTTTACCCATGTTTTTGAAACAGATACATAATAAAATTATAAATTTTAAAATTAATTTAAATAAAAGTTTAACTCAGGCTCACTATGAGTTGTCTAAAACAACTATTCAACTAATGTAATTTTTTGTTTAATAACAAATTTATTAAACTATCCTTTTAGTTTTTAATCAAAATTAATCATAGATTAAATTTAATATAAATTTATGTATCTACATATACCTATCATATACATGTATTTACATGTATCATATACACACATATACATATACAAACACACACACTCACACCTCTATATATATATACACAAAATTTCCTTATCATATTTTTCTGTATATTCTGAAATTTTCATTTTAATTCCCTATTTTTTTCCTAGTAACAACAAAAAATGTCTCCAGACACTGTCAAATCTCCTGTGGTTGAGGCTACTGGTTTAAACTTACATAAAGTCTAAAACCAAAGGCTGATGATCTGTAGGGAAAACAGAGTTAAAGGTTAAGCCTTACTTAGATAGAGAGGATTGGGAAATACCTTTGGCTTTCCAGAGACCTACAATAACAAAACATGAAAACTTCCTACAAAGGTCTATGAGATCAGCCAATAATTGAAGTGCCTAATGAAAAAAAAAAAGTCAACAATCTTCAGGGGAAGATAATAGAATGGATAATCTCTACACCATATTACCTATAACACTGAGTATATAAACAAATGACATTTAATATGAGAAGAAACAGGAAAATGGCAAACAGTCAAGGAAATAATGTCAAAAGAATAAACCCTTCAAATGACCCAGATATTGATATAGTACATATTTTAAAGTAGCTGTTATACATACATACATAAGGCAAAAAATTGCAGGAAATATGGTCTTAAAGAATGAACAGATAGTCAATCTCAGCAAAGATATAGAAAATATAAAACAGAACCTGCCAAGTTTCTAACCCAATTTGGTATACCTAGTTGCTTCATATTTCACATTATTCAGAAGACACTGAATGATTTTCTGTTAACTCTATTTTCACACTTTTGAGTCTAAATTGAAAAATAACCCGTGACTTATTTAAGAACAAGTACACCAATATTCGCAAACTAAGACACAGAATCTAGACTACATCTTTAAGAAGGTCAGATGCATGGTAAAGGTTAACTGTACTGAATCTGAAATAAATATTATTTTTTACACATAAATGAGTTGAGAAACAGCTGAGGAAAATTGGCAGGGAGGAAATTAAGGCCTATTTTATTTATATAAGGTGACATTAAAAAGTTAAACAAAAAATAAAAAAAGACATTTGTTCAACAAGTGAGATGAATAGAAAATAGTTACAAACAGGTTAGACATTAATCCTACTGTGATGGCCAGTTTTATGTATTAACGTCAACTTGAATAGGATATAGTCACCAGTTATTCAGCCAAACACTAATATAGGTGTTGTGTTGAATATATATATATATGTACAACAATGTATATATATATATACATTGTGTGTGTGTGTGTGTGTGTGTATATATATATATATATATATATATAACAGTAGTTTGTTTGTATTTGTAATTAAAGCCTATGATAAATTTACTTTAAGTAATGAAAATTATCCTTCATTTTCATTAGGGGAGAAGGGGGCACTGATTCAATCAATTGGAAGGGCCTTAGGAGAATAACTGAAGCCTCCTGGAGGAGGAAGAAATTCCACTTGTGGACTGAAGGTTAAGCAAATGCCTGAGAATGTCAGCTTGCCATCCATTCTTGATAGCCTGCCCTATGGATTTCAGATTTGCTTAGCCAGCCCCCAAATCACATAAATCAATTTCTTGCCATAGACCTCTTAATATATGTGTGTTTGTGTGTGTGTATGTTTGTGTTGTGCATGAGTCATGGGAAAGGTTGTTCTGCTAACAAAATAATTTCACTCTTAGATATGTTTGTTCCATTTATTTACTTTTTTTCTTAAGATAAAGTTTTGAAACTATCATTTTATAAAGTTTGAATTGTTAGACATGCTGTGGGTTCCACAGCTACTTCTTTGAAGAAGAAAATCACTTTCCATGTTCAGATACTAGGAATCACTTTATAGTGATTTTTTTTTAATTGCATAATATTGCCTGTGATAACATAGCTCAATGCTAAATATTAGATCTTGTATTTTTAAAAATGATTCGTGATATCTACCTTTATTGGCTGATGCTTCTGGTTCCTATATTCACGTTCCTCTAAGGATTACTTGTGATCTCAAAGTGCCATTGAGCCTGTGCTGGGATTGACTAAGAAGCAAATTTAAAGATGATAGTGGTGAGGTTAGAAAAATAAGAAAACACTGCCAATGACAACCAGAAGTATTTTTAAAGCAGAGATTAAGCTTGTATTTGAAGTATAAATTTGCCCAATTGCCGTTAGCCAGAACCCAGCTGACTGGTCCCAGCACAAATACAAGGGGGGCTGGGAAATGTTTTTCTGTGCTCAAGTGAATGCACATAAAGAAAAAAAATAAAAGAAACATTTATTGCTTAAGAAGATAGGTTTTGGCATAGATAAGCAAGGCATTCAGAACAAAAGCAGCTTATTGTTAACTAGCGATCTGCAAATGTCCTGTTTCAGAACAGTATAATTCATAACGCTTTGGGTAAGGGAAGTGATATATGTACAAACTTCTGGAACGTGTTGGATTATACTTTTAATTATTTCTAGTAGCAAATAGAAGCAAAGTAGTCACTGATTGATCTAGTTGAACTGTTTGAGAAAGCATAGCTTTAAGAAGTATTGAAAGTTTTCCCATCATAGTCTTTTATCCAATAGATTAACATCACATTTTCCTACAGAATAATCTGGGCAAAAAAAAATATTTACTTTATAAACTGACTTTTATTCTAAAAAATATAATCTTATCAAATCTGAAGCTAGCTTTTAATTGGCACAAAAACATATGGTTAGGGGCACCCCCATTCAGGACCGTGTCCCGCTCAGGAGCTCTGACCTTTTGCTTTCAATAAACTATCCTCTTTTAAAAAAACAAACAACAACAAAAAAGCATATGGTTAAAATGAAGGAAAAACAAAACAAAATAAAACACAACAACACTGCCCTGCAAACTTGCTTTATAATTAATGCACTTGGCAAAAAAATTAAGTTGAGAATATTAGCATGAACTCAAATGCATGATGAATATAGAATGATACAGTTTAAAATTTAAGTTCTTTATATATAAATCATTTATGATACTTGTTATCTGATCACTTCACATCTTATATTCCCTCATCAATACTATTTGAACTTACATATCACTTTTCAATTAAATGAGACCATTTTATATATATATATATATATATATATATATATATATATATATATATATATATATAACATTGCTTACACTAGCTAATGGCACACCATGCTTATGGAGTAAATTCCAACATTCTGTGTAATTTACACTCTTATCTGATCCAAACATACATTTCCACTTTTATTTTCCACAATTTTATTACCTCCAACCATTGCTTCAGCTGTATTGTTTCCCTGGCTATTCTCACCCATCGTTTTTAAAGTCTGATAAAATGTTTTCTGCTTAATGAAACCTTCTCTGATAACCCAAGGTTAAATAAATAACCTTAAGCTTTTCCTTCCAAAGCACTCCATCATATTTATTTCAGCAGACATATATTGAGGCAATGCAGCATAGTGGAAAAGGCATTTTCCACACCCAAGTATAAAATCTTGATTCTGCAAGTTCATGTTATGCAAGCTTAGGTTTGTTACTCAAATTTTCTGAGCCTCAGTTTGCTCTTAAGTAAATTTATTTTATTTAGTAAGATACAAATGTGTGATAGTTAATTTTATTTGTAAGCTTGACTGGATCACAGGGTGCTGGGATATTCAGATAAACATTATTTCCAGGTGTGTCTGTGAGTGTGTTTCTGGATGAGATTAATATTAAATCAACAGACTGAGTAAAGCAGATTATTCTCCCAGATGAGGGCCCAAATAAAACCGAAGCGGGGAAGGGAGATTTCATCCTTTGCTTGACTGCATAGACTGAAACATCAATTTTCTCCTGCCCTTGGATAGAGAATTAAATCATCAGCTCACCTGGCTCTCAAGTTTTGGGACTCTGACTGAATTACACCAATGGCTTTCTTGGGTCTCCAATCTGCACGTGGAACATCATGGGACTTCTCAGTCTCAATAATCGCATGAAACAATTCTTCATAATAAATCTCTTTTCGTGTGTGTGTGTGTGTGTATGTGTAATCCTGTTGGTTCTGTTTCTCTAGAGAACCTTGACTAATATAGATTTGGATAACAAGAGTGATTCTAGAGAAACAGAATGTTAAGGATGAGTTTTCTGAATCATTTCCAGGGGTCTGGAATTGGCTCAATAATCTGATTAGTTTTAAAGACACTAAAGACACCATTTTCATTAGTAAAGAAACAACAGTCCACGCTGTGAACTGTTCATAAAGATACAAAAAATATATCCATTGGAGATCCCTAATCAACACTGCATAAGAATCAAGGAATGGTGTGACTGTGTGTATATTTTCTAACATATTTTTTTTTTGAAAATTAATGGATATAATAAGCTTGACTTGTTGTTCCTAATGTCCCTGGACAATGTGGTGAAAGAGAAGCATGAGTCCAAAAATCAAATTCCCAGCTCAAGAGCCTGAATAAAAGTCATTGACTCTCACCTTGTACCGAGAGGGATTTATTCTACAGTAATTATTTAACTGATCAAAGTAGGACATTAAATGTGTGAAGGAGGCATTAATAAGCACTTTGGGAAAACTGTTAGAAACTAAGACAGACTGTCTTGGGCAAATGAGTACCCTATATATCTCACCTCAGTCTTTTATGCTTCTAACCCTGCTCTAGAAAATGGTGTGTCATCTTCAAACAGAGTCATCTCCAGATTTCCAAATTTGTCACTTCAGTGTTTTTAGCTCATACCAGCATGGACTGAGACAAATGATGCAAGTTAAGGTCAAAACCAAAGGGGAAAATAAAAAGAATTTTCATTCTGATCACAAGCTAACTGAAATATTAGCATTATATTACATTAAGTGCCCAGACTTTCATTTAATTTCAAGCCCTCAAAATTTGTAGGGCATTTATAGAAGCACTTTGATGAGAAGTCATCAACCTGCCAGGGGATAAAAAAATAATAATAATAACCTAGATCCTGTAAGTGGCTTTCGATTGAGCTGCTGCCATCATGTTCTGAGGCAACGTGGAAGTAAGACATACGAGGAAAGGACTGACTTATATTTACAGTTCTGTCAAAGATCGAACTATGCTCCACTGTCTGTTTTATTGACATGGGACTGCCTAGTGGAGGTAGAATGATGTTAGCATACAGTTTATTAGTAAAAATGTTTAAGAGACCTCTGATTTGTACAAAAATGGAGCCTCTGTGCAGGGATGAGCACTCTGGTAACTGAGCTTCCATGACTCTCAGGCTTCTGGGGATATTTGTGTTCCTCAAACACTTTCCCTACTCTTGAAAAGGGAAGAGATACAGTGACGTGGTTACATCTCTGCTTTAGGAAAATAACTACTTGATGACTCTATGCTTCTGTTAGTCTTTCTTTTCTTCAGGAATCTAATGAAAACAGTTTGCCAATTTATATAATGAAGCACACCCCCACTCACAATTTTTTTTCCTGACTACATAAGGGTATTTGCTCTTTTGGAGCACATGGATTGAACAAACAAACAAGCAAACAAAAAGAAACCTTCACATATCAAATGCATAACAAGAACGTAGCCTCAATTTTCCATCTCTGTTAAGAACTAGGATCCTAGGAGGAGAACTTCATTTACAAACGAGAAGTTCCTTCTGAAACTTTAGCTGGAGACCATCCATTATAAAATAAAATATGCTAAAATTTTTTCCCTATATTTATTGTTTCTTAAAGGCACAAACTAGAATTTTAGAATAGGAGGGATTACTTCTTTAAATTATATATATATATATATATATATATATATATATATATATATATATATATATAAAATTTCCTATACTACCATCTTTCCAAGATAATCTAGGGAAAGCAAAATACGCATATTTATTCTAACTGTGGAAGGAAAACAGGTAGTCTTAAAAATGGCATAGTGGAATTACCTCAATAAAAATGTTTTCCCTCTATTTTCGGTTTGTTTGTTTGATAAATATAACCACCTTAGCCCTGACCCCCTTCATCAAGTGCTGACTGACTACGGTTTTCTACCTTGTCTGAGGTATCCTCTTTGAAAATTATTTCAGATTATGAATATCTAAGTCTACATGCACCCATAACGACATGCCGACTGCTGGCCAGATTGGGTTCTCAGGCCGATGGTGGAAGATTTGAAGCTCTGCAGCAACATCATCAGCATAATCCTCTCTTGTCTTGAATGGCTCCAGCGCCACCCCCTTTTTTTTGTTCCCTCCGGGCTATGGCAGAGCTGGATATCCAATGACAGGATTCAGCCTCATATGTGCCTCAGGAAAGAGTGATCTATGACTCCCCCTATCATCAGGGGCGTGTGCAGTCCTCCTCAGCGTGTGCTTTCTTAAGTATTTGGGGAAATAACTGACCAAAAAAAACTGTTGTTCAGTTGACTCCAATGGGTTAAAAAAACCCTTTGTCTCAGAGCTTATTTTCCTTACATTCTATGCAATTTGCAGTGGCAGAATCCAGCCATAGAGTAAAACACTATGTATTTCAAACTTACAAAAGTTCACAAGAATAGAGGAACCATTGTACTTCTAATATTACCGTGGTGAAGCAATTTCAATGCCAGAATGTTAAAGTTAGCATATACATCTACATTGAGATTCCTGATAAAAACGGGAGTTTTCCTATTGTCTATGCCTATTTGCTAGAATACAAATCCAAATACAAGAGGTGACAAGTCTCCCCTCCCCACACCCACTAAAAATACAAATTCTAAAGAAAGGACTTACAAGGAGGTAGCCAAAAGCTCTCTTGCAATCCGTACTTTTTACCATACACCTTAGGATTTATATGGAAAGAATAAACATTTTGTTTGCAAGAAAACATTTTAACAAGAGCACTATATGCTTCATAGTGAGTTTAAGCATTTCCGTAACCTCTCCGTGATTATATGGGTGTGTGTGTGTGTGTGTGTGTGTGTGTGTGTGAGAGAGAGAGAGAGAGAGAGAGAGAGAGAGAGAGAGAGAGAGAGAGAGAGAGAGAGAGAGAGACGGGGTGTCTTTCCCTCACTACCTGGAAACTAGCTTGAGTAACAGAATTGCCTTTAAGAGGGAGACTGACATTTCGACCCCTGGCTGGATAATTGTTGAGACACTAAACACTTTCACTAAGCCAAATTCATGTACTAGGAATGCCAAACAAAAACTTTCTATAGGGTGTCCAGCACTTGGGAGAACTGGGTGCAACAGGGATGCATACAATTTCAAATGGGCATAGTAAACACCGGATATCAATCCAGCTTCAGGTATTTGGAAGGATCCTAGCAAAGACAGTGTGTTGGCTAGAGATGCCTCCA
The DNA here is from genome assembly GCF_004115265.2 of Rhinolophus ferrumequinum. Classification (NCBI taxonomy): domain Eukaryota; kingdom Metazoa; phylum Chordata; class Mammalia; order Chiroptera; family Rhinolophidae; genus Rhinolophus; species Rhinolophus ferrumequinum. The sequence goes on along the minus strand of NC_046299.1, from coordinate 35,838,412 downwards.
GTACAAAGAAGGTAAAATGCTCTGGGATTTGACTGGGAAATTGTAGAGGTCAGCCTGTATTATAGAATTATGTAATTTGAAATTATCTAGAACTAAATTAATATCAGCTCATTAACATCATAGGAATGAATAAGGAAAAGTCCAGTTATCTATCTCCATGGTTCCGAATGACCAAACACATGGAAATATTGACTGGAATCACGCACTTTTCGTATAGCTATCTTCATTTTGTGCATGCAACAAGAACATAAAGTACTTTAGAGCAAAGTGTATGTCCAAATGTGTTTGTACTTCACAATGCTTAACACAATATTACTAATAGTGTAGATGCTCAATTTTTATTGACTTGGCATAGCATAACGATCCATTAGGAATTGCAGGAAGCTTTTCCTACGCTATCAGACATTTTCATAGTTGTTACAAAACACACAATTTACAAGGCAAGAGAACGACTTGATTTAGCTTATGTACTGCTTTACGTGTGTGTGATTGTCTGTTGTTTGCATTGAGCATGTGTGTGTGTGTGTGTGTGTGTGTGTGTTAGCATTTTATAATCCTGTAGAGTTCCAAATTCTTCAAATTCTGATCTAAATGGGATATTATGGAATATTGCAACTATTTTGTTTTTTAGCTATGATAATCAGATATGAGTCTCAGTATTTTTTAACATATAAAAGGAGTATAATGCATTTTATCCATAAAACTGTGTTGATGACATAAAATGAGCTACTATATGCAAAGTGCATGGCACAAAATATATCTCTACTACTAGGAGAAGGGGGAAGAAGGACCACAGCAATTCACTGTCTATAAATATCAGATATAAGTAGAGCATCAGTTTTATTCTGACCGCGTAATCAGAGGTAGGAGACAAATCCATAAAATATAAGCAATTCTCATTAGTCACGGTAC